>NW_027508908.1:5720000-5977500 GCF_051911475.1 Siphateles boraxobius | reverse complement strand
CTATAGTGCTTTGGCATTACTATCGTATGCTCTATACTATAGTGTCCTTAGTGCTATTGAATTTGTTAACTTTAGTACATCATACTAAAGTGCTTCTTATACTGTTGTGCAGCTGTAGTGTAATATTCATTTCTATACTATAGTATTCCTTTTACTGTAGTATGTATTTTGCGCTATAACCCATAATTCTGCTGTCTTTGATGATTTTGACAGAAGTAGATTGTTGCATAGCTGAAAAATGAGATGAAATGAGGACGCAAATGTACAAAACAGGTGCCTTTTGTTCTTGAGTTGTTAATTTACTTTTCTTTTTTTGAAGAAATTTTAGAAGGGGGAGCTTAATTTCTTTTTGTTTTTAATATGTTCCCATTGAGCATATTTAGCTTGATTAAGCAATGAACCTCTTTAACTCACTATATTTGAGTTATGCTGTTGAAGAAAACTCATTAAATTTCATTATTTTTTTCCTCTACAGTTGATTGATTTCAGTATATATTTTTTTTACAGTCATCTTTAGTTTTATGTGATGAATAAAATTTGTTTAGGTGGTTTGGACCATCAATCAAAGTGTGAAGAAAATTCATTTGGACTCTAGGCAACAAGTTTCAAGTTTGAAATATCCATCTGAGCCAAATTTATTGAATATATTTGTCAGAAATTACATTGACAGTTCAAAATTTGAGTTGTTTTTTCCTATTACACATACATTTGCAGTTTCCTTCTGAATAGTACCATATCAATAAAGAACAACTGAAGCACTGGCAGTATCACGGACTCTTTTTTTAAAAGAGAAAAAGCTCATATGGATAGTGTAAATCTGTACCCTATTAAAATCAAGATTTGTTAATTTATATATACATTTTATGTATTTTTTCAGTCATTCTTGCCCTTTTAATTTAACAAATTTAAAAAACATATTGTTCTGTGCAATTTTAAAACCATACAACCCAGTTTCTAAAAATGCATACAATTAAATGTTTCTTTGATGGGTTGTCCTATTAAACTAATAAAACTAGCTGTATTGTAATTATAAGATAATGCTTGTTTGCATCATTCAGCATGAGTATGGCAGGTTAAATGTTCGTTATCACCAGTAACTGAACGAGTTTTTGATGTATTAATGACATTTTAAAGGAATAGTTCACTTAAAATGAATTCGGTAAGCAAAAAGTTGATGGACCCCGCATTTTTATAGTATTTTTTCAATGTCAAGTCAACGCTGTCTTCAGCTGTCTGGTAACTGACATTCTTCAAAATCTCTTCTTTTGTGTTCAGCAGAAGAAAGAAATTCATACAGGTTTCATACTTGAGGTATGATGACATCATACTTGATGGCAGAATTTTCTTTTTTAAGTGAACTCTTCCTTTAACATCATCTGTTCCTGCCATACACACAAGAGAGCAGCTTTCGAAATGTTTTTCTATGATCGCAGTCTCTTATTGCACTGAAAATGGGTTTCCTTGTCTTTTCGTTTCATGCAGCCATCTGCAAAAAAAAACAAAAAAACATTCAGGGTATATTGCATGTAATTATGCATGCCGCTTTTAGGAACATATTTGAGAAACTACATTGAATATTATATAATAAGTGAATATTAGGTACTTAAATTAATTTAATAAACCACCGTTAATAAAAAAAAAAAGGTGTTCAAAATGTGGTGACCAGTCACTGGGTCTAAAAAACACTTTTACTTACACATTTTAACCTAAATTGTTGATCTTGGTTTTAAAAAAAAAGTACACAGACAATTACCAACAATACTAAACTGCATTTTGGTAAAGTAGCTGCCATATCACCTTTTGCCTATTTTTTTAGCGAGACAATTTGATAAGTGGGCATGTTTTTTAAGGTATACTTTAGAATTGAGGGAACGTTTACATGACAATGATGTACTAAAAACAGAAACGTTTTTCCTTCGCATTTTTGCAAAGTTTCGCATACAGAGGACAACGCTGTCAAAAAGATTCCCGTTCACACGGATCCACGAAAAGGACTAAAATCGATGTATTCTGCTTCGAGGCCAGTAGTTGGCGATGTCACTTTGTAAAGAAACACTACAAGCCTATAGACATGAAGCGCATGATGTCTCCTTTTTCACAAATTCACATTTTTGTAGTTAACACAGACGATAACAGTATCGTTTTCCAAAGTTTGTGTTTTCAGGCCACCAAAACGCAGTTGTCGTGCAAATGAACGGCCATAAAACGCATGCGCTTTCTGTTTTTAGTTGAAAACGGTGTCGTGTAAACGTCCCAAAACACTTACTTGCTGTAGGCAGAGCAGCTTGTTCTGAAGCAGATTTCTGTTGCCACTGAAAAAATATATTAAGTTAAAAAAAGAGCCAATTTCTTAGTGCATTTTCAAGTATAATAGTTATTATTTATGATAAAAATTAAAAAAGGAGGAAAAAGACCAAAGTGCTATATTTATGTATTTTCATTGAGTTCATAATTTATCATCAGCACTTACAATGAACTTCTGGACACCGTTGAGTTTGTCAAACCTGAGGTAGGAGATGTCGTGTTTGACTTTGTTGCTGTCCAGGTCTGTAGTGTAAATCTGCTTTATTCCAGCGCAGCCAATCAGAGGAACACACTCATCACACGGGCATTTAGTCACAAACATCATTGTGTTCTCCTCTTCTTTTATCTCTGCGCTCCTGCAGATTGGAGGGAAATAAAAGAGGAAGGTGGGAGGCTGATGAAAGATTGAACTTTTGAATTGCTTGATATTCAAAATAATAAAAGCACATCTCAACCATGAGTTGAAAAATAATTCAGGTGCGTTCAGATTAGTGAAATCCCATGTGCAAAAAAGGTCTGTTGTCCTCTGTCAATAGTGTAGAAGCACAGAAGTCAAATAAATCAAGCAGCTTTCTGTTGAAATTTGAAAATGAGCGAAATCTGTGTGGGGAACTTTTTGGCTTTCACGCGAAACTCCTGAATTCCTATTGGAACGACTTGATTTTGCAAGTGACTGCACCTCTTTTTCTTGTTGCCAACATTTCTTCTGACAGCTTCCCATGAGCCTCACCTGAATGTGAGCGCGTTCTGCTCCGCATGGAGGATGTATCTGTACTTCCTGTTCTGTCTCTCTTTCTGCTTGTGATCCATCTGAGGGTACTCTGCGTATTGTGAGCCCACTGGATAGGCGTTGTATCCACAGCCCACTAGGTAAAGCCGACCCGTGCCATCACATTGTGATTGTGACTGCAAGCGGAGAGGTGGTCTTTATTAAAATACATATAATCATAAAGTCAAGTTTTCATTGCGCTTTTTGGCTCACCTGTTTTCCCTCTGCCCAGATAACTGCACCAACTCCCACTTTAGGATCCTCTACACAAAAATAAATAAAAGTGAAACAGTTTAATCATGTCCTCGATTTAACTTTGCATTCTGACATCCTCCTCCAGGAAATGGCATCATTTTGGCAGGAAATCAACAGTATTAGTAATGGACTTATAAATGCAGTGATGTTTTTTTTGGTATTAGTTGGTCTGTATTGCTTTAAAGCATTCCATTCTGTTTGATGAAGAACATGTTTTATCAACATTTCAATGGTTAAAAATATTAATATTAGCTGTCACCCTCAATCCTTCACAGAGCAATGGCTAACTTCAGCACTTTCTTTACAACTTGTTGGTAACTGACTTGGCATTTTGTGAGTTCCTAAATCATAATTAAGTTCAGACAAAGTCATCCTACAACTGGCTTAAAGTCAGCATGAAATGGAAATTCATGCTATGTATTTTGCTTATAATCTAATTCATCTTCTCGATCTCATTGTGAATGATTCATCCATGCATGTTTAATTTTTAGATATTAACTGGATCTTCCAGTGAAACGACAGACTTCTCTGGTGACGTATGATTTAGCCCGCCTAAGCTCCACCCCTTTATTACCATCCATTCAACGGCAGCCATATTGCTCCAGAACGCACACCACACACACACCAGCTTATTGGTGGAGAGGAGACAGAGTGCAACTAGGAAAGGATGGTGATACTCATAATTTCAAGGTAATGCCATCTATAACTGGACTCATTTGGCGAGTCACGCTAAAAGTAAACTGTTTTAATAAAGGCAGTTGAAGCTTTAGTGTAGGAAAAAAAGAATAGCCTGCATTAAGTGTGTAATAATGACGGCAATCTTATATTCTTATTGCTGACCCTGTTTTGAAATGGAGCAAATGGAGTCGATTCTGGGAGGCGATCTGATTGACTCCTACGGAGGGAATCAAGAGTCAAGAAATCAAGAAAAATACCTTCATTTTTACTGACACTAGATTCATGTTGGCAATTTTTCCCATCACTTCTGAAGTCTCGATTTGTGTATTTTTGATAACAGCTGAACATTTTGTTGTCAAATAATCAAGCAAGTTAATCATAAGTAAATGTAATCAAACAGAATCACCTGTTCTACACGCCAATAATCGGGCTTGTATGACACAGTGCCGTATCACATCCCGAGGTAAAGCTGGAGAACCCGTCCCTAAAGGCTCTCTCATGAAGAAACCATATTCGTCCTGTAGAACCGGAACACTAGCGGCCACGGACGCGAGAATCCTAATGAGATTCCTCATATGCTGCCTTAAGTTGCTAAAATTGGGTTCCACACAAAAGTTCTCCAGCCCCATCTTGTTCAGCACATACATATGCTGTTCTTCATCATTTATAAAGAACCTTCCCAAGAAATCATCCGAGTTGTTCCACCATTCCTTTCTAAAGACATCCGCAACATCCAGATTTGGATTGTCCACCGCGATCTTCCCAAGGAAGTCGCAGTTTTGGGAGGTTTGGTCCACGAACTGCAGCATGGTGCTGTCCAGAGGTTGCAGGAGCACACAGATGTGCGGCCTGCTGTTGGACTTCAGTCGCTCTGCAGCTGTGGCGTCGAGAATGGCTTCCTGGTGACTGGAGTCTGCAGGATCACGTCTGCCTGACAGCAAGCCGATCTCAGCATCACCGGGCCAGTAAGATATCCTGTCCACACCAGCTGAACAAAGGACATGAAAGACAATGAGACAAGACAATGAGAGTTGAGAGGGGCAATCAAATATAAAACTGTATAAATGCATAAATAAAATATTATACGCTGGTGGGGGTCAAAAGTTTGCAATAATTACGTTTTCTACGTTTTTCAAAGAAGTCTCTCGTGCTTTTGTGAATTTATTTGATGACAAATACAGTTTAAACAGTAATATTATGAAATGTCATTACAATTTATAACAACAATGCTATATAATCATCTTGATACATTTACAAGATGTACTTTATTATGTGATGAAAAGCTGAATTTTCAGCATCATTACTCCAGTCTTCAGTGTCACATGATCCTTCAGAAATCAGTCTAATATGATGATTTTCTGCTCAAGAAACATTTATTACTATTATTAATGTTGAAAACCATTGTGATGCTTAATATTTGTGGAAACAATGATGAGCTACTATTAAAAGTTTGTGGTAAGTGAGTTTTTTTTTTATGATAAATTAATAATTTTATTCAACAAGGATACATTAAATTGATTGAAGTGACCATAAATATATTTATGTTACAGAAGATTAATATTTCAAATAAATGTTGTTCTTCTGAACCTTCAATTCTTCAAAGAATATTGAAAGAATGTATCACAGTTTCCACATGATTTCCATTACACGAGAGTAGGTGTTAAAACTTCATGCTGATTTGTACTCGGCTTTCGCCAAGATAATCACCAACTAAAAAGTAGCTTTACAGTAAGCTATGCTTCTCCATCCATTTACGCTTCTTTCCATCTGGTGATGTGAATCTCCTTCTGTCTGGTGTTAATAGCTGCAGTGTACTGCGCGTCATCACACACAACGGCTGCAACCACAGTGCGGTCCCCCCATAACAACCCTCTGGATTGAGTGGAGTAGGGAACATCTCTGGGGACTTCAAGTGGGCACCTTCCGTCCTCAGTGTTTCGTCGACTAGCCCACGACACCTCAAGAGGGCTCGACAGTGACTCTGGCGTCCAAGAGTCACCCCCCTCCGTCCCCCACTCAACTCAGCCCAGCTTACTGACCTCTACTTCCCTCCTGCTGCTGAGACCTAACCACAATCTCACACTCTCTCCGCAACCCAACCATACGCGCCAACCCGTATGAACACAATATCTGCCCAACCACCCATCATTCACGCAATATACACAGGAACGTAATGACTGTAAATACTATACAACCTATACAAATAACCAACAGACTCTTCAAGTTTTCAAGAAATCTACGAAACCGTAGCATGGCGGCCTGTACACAGCCAGCTAGAATCTTTCCGTCTCAACCACAGCCAGTTGCTGCTCCTTTCTGCTGCTTCAGATAAGTTCTTTACTGTGCGACGCAACTCTTGGCCACTGAATCCGACGTCTCTGAGGAACCGGGTTGTGGAGTGTGCCACAAAACCTCGACAACCCACTTCCACTGGATAAACCTGGACTCTCCATCCTCGCTGTTCTGCTTCAGTAGCCAGCTGAGCATACCGCAGTTTCTTCCTCTCATATGCCTCATCTACCGCATCCTCCCATGGCACTGTTAACTCTATCAGTTGAACAATGCGTACTGATCCAGACCACAAAACAATATCTGGTCGTAGGTTAGTGGTGGCAATCTCAGGTGGAAAAATAAGCCGTTGATCAAGATCAGCCAGCATCTTCCAGTCCCTAGCAGCTTCCAGTTGTCCTGGGCGAGAATTGGTGTTAGCACCTTTTCTTGGTGGTTGCTCGCCTGGGCGGAGGAATATTGTCTTCTGCGTGTAATGTTTTGCTAGAACAGGCGGCAACTTATTGGTCATACTACGCTTGCCTTCCAATGCTAAAGCCAAACATCGCAATACTTGGTCATGGCGCCAAGTAAACCGACCTTGGCTAAGAGCCACCTTACATCCTGTCAAAATGTGCCTTAATGTGGCAGGTGATGAACACAAAGGACAAGAGGGATTCTCTCCTACCCAGAGGTTTAGGTTCTGCGGTGATGGGAGAACATCATATGTTGACCTAATAAGGAAACTGATCCTACTCTCTTCCATTGACCAAAGGTCTTGCCAGCCCATCTTGCGTTATTCTACACTTTCCCATCTCATCCACTCTCCCTGAAAGTGAGAGTGAAAATTATTAAGCCGCACAACTGCTTTCAACATTGATAATAAAAAAATTTTTCTAAGGATCAAATCATCATATTAGAATGATTTCTGAAGGATCATGTGGTACTGAAGAAGACTGTAAATTTCAGCTTTACATCACAGGAATAAATTACATTTTAAAACATAATCAAATAGAAAACAGTTTTTTTAAATTGTAATGATATTTAACAATATTACTGTATCTTTGATCAAATAAATGCAGCCTATGTGAGCACACAACATCCAAACTTTTGACCGTCAATGTGTACATATATTAGAGAGAGAGAGAGAGAGAGAGAGAGAGAGAGAGAGAGAGAGAGAGAGCAGTTCTAATCTTGCCATTGATGAGCATCTTGAGGCAGGTTGAACAGGGTTTTCTGGAGAAGTAGAGATCACATCCCTTCAGTCGGGGTCCATGTTTGACCACAGCCACCTGTCCTGCATGCAACTGCACACTGGAGCAATGCAGACCCAGAACCCTGCGCTCATGGACCACCACCAGACCACTGTCCCCAGCCTGGTTGCAAATACAATACCTTGCTTTTTAATCAAAGAAACAAATAAATAAAACAAGTTGATACTGAAGCAGCTTGTAAGTGTTTTCGTCTCATATCCATACAGCTCATGAATCAGACGATGAAGCGAATTTATGCACACTATAAGTTCATTAGCATCTCCTTTAGAGCGCATGAGTCATCATATACACAGCAGGGACTCGGTGCTGTGGGAATCAGCTTTCAAATAATAATTCTCAGTGCTGTATAGAAGGCTTTTTCCCAGAAATAAATACAAATCCGACATTTTACACTGGTGGATACACCAATTTCTTTAGAGGAATTGAAAATATGCCTACAGGATCGTTTTCTCGCTGACATGCTTCTTTCTTGGGGAAAAGTTCCATCCATAAACTCAACAATGTGAAGAGGTTGGCTTTGGACAGTCGAGGTTCCTGACCTGAAACAAAGAAAAGACAAAACTAAAAACATTTGCTTAACTACTTAAATAACTAGGCTACTTCAGTGCTATGAGAGGGACTTGTAATCAGAGATAGATTGATAATCGGTAAGAACACAGTGTACATTTTTAACTTAACTCAATGAAAATAAATACATTTGTGACCCTTTAGAAGGCAGAACAACTCTGCATGAGTAAACTGGCATAATATGAGATCAGACAACATGGTTTCATACAATCAATTTTATTTTTAAGTGTCAGATCCACTTGTTTTAAAATCAGATGTATTTTGAATATTTTAATATGATTGTTTTTATCATTATTATAATTATTAGTAGTAGTAATATAATGACATTATATTTATACGAAACTGATTAAGGTTAGGGTTCAGTGGAAAAGTATAGTCAAATTGATTATCATTTTATCTCTAATAAGCAATTGTATGCTATATTATTATTATTAAAACATTCTCAATGCACACTATTTATTTATGTAGTCTGGGGTTGTTGTTGTTTTTTTGGTTTTTTTTTGGTCAAAATGCGGAACAACAACAAAATAATCTGCTTTGTATTTATCGAAAATTGTTAGTACAGAATCTGATTCAGAATTCGAATTAGAACAGGTGTTGTGTTATCAGACTGCTCTTAAAATGAAGTTGCTGACATAGACATTAAACGAGGAAATATAAAATATATAATAGCCTACCAGTCGGGGCATGGACAAAATGTAAATGTCTCAATGGCAAAAATTAAAGAACATAGCCTATTGAAAGAAGAAATGACACGGTATTGGCAACACACTGCAATTCAAAGTTATATATCCACTGGACAGGCCAGTTCAGATTCTTCCACATCAGACTCACTAATCTGTTTCTCTGATGACATCCGTAAGAGTAGCACTGAGTCACTTATTAAAAATAGAATTTTAAAGAATATAAGAATGCATGACTGTATGTTGGATTTCACACACCCACTAATTGGTGTACCTGAATTAGTCAAACTGTTAATTAGGTTTGTGCATCTCGTCATTTCATAGAATGAGTATCAGTTACTACTTTCTTTTAACAACAACTTTTTACCCAAACAAGGATTTAACTATTCTGGAAATTAACATTTCATTTCATTTAATGAGAAATTAAACTACAGGATGCCTTTCGTAACTATAATTAGCAGCATGTATATCATATTAAAATAATAAAATGAAAATATATATAATTTATTTAAAAAAAAAAATGTGTAATTCTAATAACCAATCACTCCAATTTAACAATTAAAAACGTGATTATATAATAGCCTACCAGTCGGGGCATGGACAAAATGTAAATGTCTCAATGGCAAAAATTAAAGAACATAGCCTATTGAAAGAAGAAATGACACGGTATTGGCAACACACTGCAATTCAAAGTTATAAATCCACTGGGATCTGGTTAGCACAAGAAGACATTGACATGTTAATCTAACCTTGTACTTTGGCATCCGTCTGTACTCCGGTCTCCCTCACATTTGGAAGAGATCTGTTCCCCTCGCCATCCCGACAAGGCCACCGACTGTCAAATCCTGCCATTCAATCGCGATCAACATTGACCTGTCATTGACTAAACTGTCCCAAACGACAACAGCCCGTCCGCCTTTATGCTGTCATCTTCCTATTTGCTCTGACGTCACTAGTGGGCGGCGCATCGTTTCTTAAAGGGTTAGTTCGCCCATTTAAGACATGAAGTTGTATGGAATCCTTACCAGCACTATACAGGTCCTTCTCAAAAAATTAGCGTATTTTGATAAAGTTCATTATTTTCCATAATGTAATTATAAAAATTAAACTTTCATATATTTTAGATTCGTTGCACACCAACTGAAATATTTCAGGTCTTTTATTGTTTTAATACTGATGATTTTGACATACAGCTCATGAAAACCCAAAATTCCTATCTCAAAAAATTAGCATATCATGAAAAGGGTCTCTAAACGAGCTATTAACCTAATCATCTGAATCAACTAATTAACTCTAAACACCTGCAAAAGATTCCTGAGGCTTTTAAAAAAAAAAACAGCCTGTTTCATTACTCAAAACCGCAATCATGGGTAAGACTGCTGACCTGACTGCTGTCCAGAAGGCCATCATTGACACCCTCAAGCAAGAGGGTAAGACACAGAAAGAAATTTCTGAACAAATAGGCTGTTCCCAGAGTGCTGTATCAAGGCACCTCAGTGGGAAGTCTGTGGGAAGGAAAAAGTGTGGCAAAAAACGCTGCACAACGAGAAGAGGTGACCGGACCCTGAGAAAGATTGTGGAGAAGGACCGATTCCAGATCTTGCGGGACCTGCGGAAGCAGTGGACTGAGTCAGGAGTAGAAACATCCAGAGCCACCGTGCACAGGCGTGTGCAGGAAATGGGCTACAGGTGCCGCATTCCCCAGGTCAAGCCACTTTTGAACCAGAAACAGCGGCAGAAGCGCCTGACCTGGGCTACAGAGAAGCAGCACTGGACTGTTGCTCAGTGGTCCAAAGTACTTTTTTCGGATGAAAGCAAATTTTGCATGTCATTCGGAAATCAAGGTGCCCCAGTCTGGAGGAAGACTGGGGAGAAGGAAATGCCTGAAGTCCAGTGCTGCTTCTCTGTAGTCCAGGTCAGGCGCTTCTGCCGCTGTTTCTGGTTCAAAAGTGGACCTGTATGCCAAAATCATCAGTATTAAAACAATAAAAGACCTGAAATATTTCAGTTGGTGTACAATGAATCTAAAATATATGAAAGTTTAATTTTTATCATTACATCATGGAAAATAATGAACTTTATCACAATATGCTAATTTTTTTAGAAGGACCTGTAGTGCATACAAACTGACCCACTCTGTAGTCACCCTCCTGGTCAGAGTTCTAGCCGCTGGCAGTTTTTCAAGAAAGTACTCCCGGTTAGTTTCCAGGGCCTCAAAACTGTGGGTTTTTATGTGAAAAAATTATTTGCGTTTCAAAGCTTGGTTAATTTAACACACAAAAAACACGCCGGTCAAAATTCATACCTCAGTTTTAATCGGCACTATTTTCTTTCCATTTCTATCAATCCGCGCTGCTGTCAACGTCAACAGTGCGCACGTTCCGATCAGCTGTTGATAGCGCGACTCGCTGACAACATGTCTGACTGCGAAACTTCTGATGATGAAATCAATTGTAGCACACTGTCAGACGGAACAGATGAGGATGAAAGTAATGGTCAGAACTCTGACCAGGGAGGTGACTACAGAGTGGGTCAGTTTGTATGCACTATAGTGCTGGTAAGGATTCCATACAACTTCATGTCTTAAATGGGCGAACTAACCCTTTAAAGGCTCGCCAGTTTCTGTTCCCCAGAAATCTGCTGTACTGTGGAGACTCAAACAACACACCCAATGTCCCCGAATGACACGTCACAAACATTGACATAAATAGGAAGTTAGTCTTAGCTCATCTCACAGCTTGCACGCAGTCATCTGCAAGATACTGGAACATCATGTATCATGATGTATCCTCATCACCATCTACATCATGGATGCAGGGATTTTCTCCAATTCAGTCACAAGGCAAGAGCATCAGTGATGTTGGGTGATGATGGAGCCTTGTTTCTCCCAAAAGTCTTCAATGGGGTTCAGATCTGGACAGGCCGGTTCAGATTCTTCCACATCAGACTCACTAATCTGTTTCACTGATGACATCCGTAAGAGTGGCACTGAGTCACTTATTAAAAATAGAATTTTAAAGAATATAAGAATGCATGACTGTATGTTGGATTTCACACACCCACTAATTGGTGTACCTGAACTAGTCAAACTGTTAATTAGGTTTGTGCATCTCGTCATTTCATAGAATGAGTATCAGTTACTACTTTCTTTTAACAACAACTTTTTACCCAAACAAGGATTTAACTATTCTAGAAATTAACATTTCATTTAATGAGAAATTAAACTACAGGATGCCTTTCGTAACTATAATTAGCAGCATGTATATAATATTATTAAAATAATAAAATGAAAATATATATAATTTATTTAAAAAAAAAAATAAATGTGTTATTCTAATAACCAATCACTCCAATTTAACAATTAAAAACATGATGAAATCTGATTCATGTTAGTAAGTAAAATGCACTGTTTTCATATTACAAGTTTTAAGGTCTTAACTAAGGAAGCGTATTGCATTCACTTGAGGAAAAAAAATCTACTCTGTTTTTCTGAATTAACGAGTTAATTATCTCAGAATTACGAGAGAATTTTTCATGAAAAAAAATGTTTTTGCTCTGTTTTTCTGAATTAACGAGTTAATTATCTCAGAATTAGATAGAATCCAAGCTTCACTATGACACACTGCATAGATATAAACACTAGATGTCGCCTTGGGGTTCTAAACATGCGTCAAAACCGCCGCCATCTTGGAACAGGGGTCTTGTCATTCGTTCGGTTCACATGACGTCACTGTAGCTTTGCGCCGCCATCTTGACGACCGACGGTCTCAGTAATGCCTGCAATATGTTGTGCAGTTGGCTGCAACAACAGCCAAAAGAGGAACCCCGAACTGGTATTTTATTGTACCAAAAGAAAAGGATAGAAGAAATGTCTCATTTTGTATGAATGTCTCATATTGTATCATGTCTCATCTTTCTGTGCGCACACACCCGACCCGAAGCGTGCAGCCATAGACCCATATACAGCGCGCGAGTAATGAATTGAGCTCTGTTTGGTGTCTAAATGGACAAATACACACAACATTATGTTTAAATATCCGTTTTGGAGAGTATTCACGTAAAATATGTCGGTTATGTCTTAAACAGAGTTGTCATCCAGTCTCTTTGGTAGAGAGAGAGAGACGAGGAAAACAAAGCATGCAAATGGAAATGATCGCGGCCGGAAAAACTATCGAGCTCATTTTTTTATCGCGCGATTAATTGATTTATTGACTATCGCGACAGGCCTAATCCAGATTAATGACAGCTAGCCGTGAGTCGTGGCTAACAGCTGGCAAGCTACCAGCTGAGCCACTTAGCTAGCTAACAACTCGCTACCTAGTCAGAGCAAACTACCACCAAAATCATACATTTGAATTTCTTTTATAATACCAACATTTCCCATGATTAAATATAAATCCTTGGTGGCCAGGTGCCGCTCTTTTACGTCTTTTACCCATCCAGCAACAGCATATTGATACGCGTCTGTATTCTTGAAAGTCTTCAAGCGATCCCCACTGTATGGGAGGGGTTATGCACAAGATAAACATATATATATATATATGTATATATATATATATATATATATATATATATATATATATATATCATGGAAGGCAAATTGGGGCAAGTCTGGGGCAGATAATAAAGGACAAATGAAAACTGGGGGTAACAAATAAGGATCGGAGCCTAAAATTAAAATTGTATCCGTGTATCTCTGTCTTTCTCTCTCATTCAAATGGGCAGTTTGGGCGGCCATACCGGTCGAGATCAGTCGTCAATATGGCGGCGTTCTATTTCTAGTGACGTAGGTGGCATCAATGAATAGGAAGTAGCTATGTAACGCTGAATTCATGGATGATGCCGGACTTTTGTGCTGTGTATGGATGTTTACACGAACGAAATCTAAAAACCAGACAGCAAGGGATTACATTTCACAAGATTGTGAAATTTTTAAATTTTTTAAAAATCTCTCTGGACTCTATGATGAATACATGTCTGACCGTTGGAACGAACCAAAACAACTAGAAAATCGCATTCATGACGATTTATGGTGATTTTATTTCCGTTAGACCTTTTCCTACATTGACGGGTTCCCCTGTTTCAAGATGGCGGCTCGTAGCCAAGGCGACATCTAGTGTTTATATCTATGGACACACTGTAGCTACTGTCACCAAAATTCAGTTCACACATCACCGCTCTCCTGCTGGTTATACTACAATACTTAGTTTGATAAAAAATTAATTATAATTGTTATGATTTTTTATTATGAAATAAAATTAATAACTTCACACTGTTATACATTGTAATGCCATCAAAATTCAGTAAGCAAATATAATGCAAGCTATGGTTGTAACTATTATGTTAGCTGCGCACAGTACCAATACAATTTGTGTAGATAATAGGCCTACTTATTTTTTATGTGCAATTACTTCCTATTCTAGCTTTCCTATAGCTCAAACTGTAGAGCGTTCGTGCTTGCAATGCCAAGGTCATGGGTTCGATTCCCAGGGAAAAGCAAGAACTGATAAGAATGTAAATGTGTATCTTTGGATAAAAGTCTCTTGTAAGTGTTGTATAACCAATATTAGAGCAGTAATGTGTGAACTAAATTTGGTGTGTTACAGTGAAGTTATTGAATATTTTTCATAATATAAAATGTGCAAAAGCAGTGTACTATGACCAGAGGGTCACCATCGATGTGTAAGCTGAATTGGGTGGCAGTGGCACTACAGTTTGTAACATTGAAGTTAATGACTATTTTTGAATATGAGTTGATGCTGTAGTCGTTTTTTTGGTTATAACTTATATTGCACTTTGCAGATGGTCTCTTTGGACTTGTCTCTCAGCCGCTCAGTTCATTGAAGTTGGCAATATATTCACATAAGCTATTCGTTCAATTTTCTCGAGCTAAACGTTGTTAAAACACAAACGACACATATTTACAATCACAGTAACCTAGACAACGAGCTCCGTTGGGATCTCATTAATTCAGAAAAATTCATTAATTTTTTTTTATGAAAAATGATCTCATAATTCTGAGCTAATTAACTCAATTCAGAAAAACAGCAAATACATTTTATTTCAAGAAAAAATTCTCATAATTTTGAGATAATTAAGTCATTAATTCAGAAAAACAGAGCAAAAACATTTTTTTCATGAAAAATTCTCTCGTAATTCTGAGATAATTAACTCGTTAATTCAGAAAAACAGAGCAAAAACATTTTTTTCATGAAAAATTCTCTCGTAATTCTGAGATAATTAACTCGTTAATTCAGAAAAACAGAGTAGTGAATACATTTAAACATACAATAAAAAAACAAACAAATGCAACTTATAAGAAAAGCTTTATTTTACTTTAAAGGCTCAGGTTTTATAACTTACAAGAGAGACTGTGGCACACGTGATGCACAGATTAATTTACAAAACTAATGCAAAAACTGTACAGTATGTACATGTGAAAAACAAAAATACAGTTGGTTAATATGTAACAAACAAAATTACCACAGGCATAAGTATTATGTCATAAGTGTTTCACACCTATAACAAAAATTGATACAAAAAACCTCTAGTGATCCTATATGAGCAGCTCCTGTATAGGAAACTACTAGTGCAACTATGTATAATACTTTTTATATTTTTAGCAAATCTTAAACATCAGACTGGTTAAGTGCAACAGTCATTGTTGTAAATGCTGCTTCCGTAATTCACAGCACCAACAGTTTCTAAACTAAGCGATAGCACACCGTTTCCAATAGGTTAGACAAGAAAAACTATCCCCAGGTTTTAAGACTCAAATTAAGCAAAAAAATGTTTTATATATATTGGTCAAATAACATTTACACAAACATGAGTGAGTGTGCAATATCAATAAGGTCTGCTGACTGTAGGACAATATAATGCACATTTACAGGTCCCAGACAGTACAACACAATAAAAAAAATGAGCAAACTGTAATGCACTGCATCACAGCAAGAAACCAAAAACTAATTAGTGATCTCCATTCAATATTTTCTGTGAAAAAGTATAAGGTCTGTTTTTAAGTGGTGCATGTTTAAGTGGAATTATGCCTCTTATTGGCCCAAACTCACCCTGACATTATTATGCAAACACTATTCTCATCTGAGGCACTAGAATGTGTTACTAGTAGCAGGCAACACGTCTTTTCCAAAAAGTTGTGCAAAACCTAAATGTGTAATGGTTGTACATGAGAATGAGATAAACACAGACATTGACCATCATAAAAGAAAGAGTTTTTCTCGTGCTCAACAGAGGGCGCTGTGTCAGTGACCGTCTGCTGTAACAGCGCCCACTAGCTGTGAAGAGGACTGACTGCAGTAACAGATGGTGTGTGTGTGTGTGTGTGTGTGTGAGACGTCAGAGTCAGTTTTTGAAGGCTCCACAGTGGCTGGCTCTGCAGATAAACTCCTTCAGCATGTTGCCGTCGATCTGCCAGAACGCAGCTGTCTGCGTGACCTCAGTCAAGTGGTTCACACAGAATTTAAAACAGAACTCCTCTAGATCCTTCATATGAAAGAAAGCATGAATGTGTAATTATGAGGGACTGAACAAGCGAGCAAGAACAATCAATATCACCATCTCTGATTATCATTAGCTTACAGTATTGATGTTCTGTATTACCTTACGCAAATATTTTACTTTGATTAATTGCTAAAACTAGCAAACAAAGTGAGACCGAGAAGAGCTAATAGTTTAGTAAACCGGGTGCTCTAGTAAGCCAGGCCTCCAGGATGGTTTTGTTTTACCTCAGCATCATATCTGATGGCAGCAGACAGCAGAGAGAAGGCGTTCTCCACCGTGATGCCTCTCTTTATGATATGCTGGCACAACTTCTTCAGCCTGTTTTCACAGTATGAGGTTGCCAGATCCAGTAACCCTGTGACAGACAGCCAAATCCATTCATTTTTTTTAATGGCTACAACAAATGCTTTGACCTTTCTGAATTCTGCATTGTTTTATAACATGCATTGTGAATGTGCAAGTGTGAAATTCCAAATATTTTTGGTTGTTACAAATTGTGCATACAAAATATACAGAAGCATACAGTACTAGATTACTAATACTTAAGTTGGCATGAAACGGCGATAGTCTTTTCCTCACTATTGCGATATATAGCCGAGTGAAATGTCTTCAGGAATGACACAAGAGTAGGGCAGGACTGGATTCATCCTTCAGGAACTGATTGGATCGTAGAAATCCAATTGCTAAATGAATGCCAGTTAGCAGTCAGGGCATATGAATTTCAAAGAAATAATTTGCATGGACAAATCTTTTAGAATAAACACTGCTACATTCTGTAAAAAAAATAATGTAATTATCAATTTTGATTTAATGGTGACTAATATTTTATTATTTTTAATAATAAAGAACATAACCAGTAGTTATAATTATTATCGGTATTATTTAAAATTACATAATTATTTACAAAAACAATGTTAAAATAATAACTAATCATTTATGTATTATTGTTATTGTAAAAATCATTTTAAATAACACATCATTAGTTAATATGATAATTATTATGAACAATATAATAATCATTTACAACAACACATTAATAACAATAGTGCATAATTAGCAGTTATTATTATTAGCTAATTATTATTGATGTATTATTGTTATTGTAAACAATAATTATATTATAAAATAAAATACTACTGCTACTACTACTTTAATAATAATAATAATAATAATTACTACTACTACTACTACTACTACTACTACAAGAATCATTAATGTCATCATTAATTTACCGGATAATAAAATTCTAGTGATTTATATTCCAAAAAACAATAGTGTGAACGGAAAGTGGACTGCAACTTGCCAGCAAAAATGGACCAAAATGAGTTAAGTCCACAGTAAGGCCATGTTTTTTCCACCTGGTTTAGTTTTGCTCCATTTAAAGGGGTGTTAAAAAAATCCCCAAAAAGAGTGGTTATTGGTTTCTTTTACTCATCTATGAGTATTTCTCTGTAAACCAGGTGTGAAAATGGAGCAGAACCCACCGATGGCATCCTCAGGAGGAAGATCCACACTGTCAGTGTAGAGGAACTCCAGGAAAGAGCGGTACACTGGGTACGAGAACTGGTCGATCTCAATCACCTCCTTCATATCCTCATTCCAGTGTGACTGAAACATTGATCTGAAGTGCTCACACCTGAAATGAGTCCGAAATTAAAGGATTAAAGACGAGAAAGTGATCGTTAAGCTCTTGAATATACCAATTATTAGTCGTGACACTGAAGTGAGGTAATCACCTGATTTTGAGAACAGCTTTATGGACATGGATGTACTTCCCGTCGACGCTGAATTTGAGGTCAGAGGTCTCTGGATTGTCAAACTCTTTTTTAAGAGACTGGGCCACAGTCAGGAAATCATCATGCTCTGATAACAAATACAGCACAGTTATGTAACTGTTGTTTGAATCTTAATGCATTCATACTGATGTGCATCAAAACAAAGCAGCCAAAGTGAACTAAACATCAGAACAATAATGGATGCCGACACAAACTCACCCATGGCAAGCAGCCGCCACATGACAGAGGGTGTGGCGAAGCAGGCGAAGACGTCGTCCGTGCTGGTGAAGTGTGTGAGGTGTGGCAGCACGATGGGCTGTCCGCGGCACTGCCCCCACATGTACACCTGACCGCTCTGGGTCTTTGCGGCAGAGGTGTGTGTGGAGTGACAGGCGGCGATCTCCACAATCCTGGTGCAGGGAGGAGGCGGAGTCCAAAAGCAGGAAGCAATGGAGAAGGCCAACGTGGAGGAGAGCAGGGACACGAGGAAGGATACATGCAGGGGGACAGGGCACAAAGGGGAAAGAACCAAGAGAAGGGGGGGAGGGGCAGGGGGGCATCAGTCAGATTCTTACATCAGTTTTATTCTCCCAACATTAGAGATTACTGGGTTGTTAGTTCCATTATTATGCATATTCGGCAAAGTAATATTAGCAGAAATAACTGCAGGGACCCCACAGCGAGGGTACGAGAGAACTGCTCAACGTACTACACGCAAAACAGGATGACTTTCAGGAAGTTCCCAACAGACCAACAGGAAATCTCCCTGGGATGCAACAATTCAGTCCAACAATGGCACTGACTGAATGCAAATGTCAACATCATGCAGCTTTCACCAACACAAGCTCTTTACTGTGAGCTCTTTGGCCCAAGTCGACTTGAGTGAGTCATCTGCCGGAAACTAGTTATTTTAGTTTTAAAGGGCACCTATTATGGAATTTTGAAAATTACCTTTCATGTAGTGTGTAACATAGATCTAAGTGAATGAAAACATCCTGCAAAGTTTTAAATATGAAAGTTCACCGTATTCAAAGTTATTGTCTCTCAAAAGTAAGAGTCGACTCAGAGTCGCTGATATGAATCGATAGACGAACGATGCTTTTTCTCTATCTAGATGACGTTAACTTTTTCACTGCCCAGGGATGAGCATTTGAAGACTAAGTGTCTACAGTTCATATATACAACTATACCACACAAGTATAGGGCGAACCTTGTGCTGTGTTCGCGTTATTTTAATGACGATTGCTTTACAAACATAAATGCTTTCAAGTGTGGATTCGCGAGCCGCTTGATACTGAAGGAAGGTTCAGTACCAATTTTATTTAGATCAGCTTCCTCCTCCGAATCACAACCTGTATTATTAATAATTGTTGCTTTTATGTGTTTTGTAGCATGCTCAATTGTGTGTGTTGTGTAAGTTACGCTCAGCGCAGCTTCTAAGTCTCCAATTGTCAATTTTGTTTTGTGAAATGTTTGTCGTTGTTATTGGAGTTGTCATAAAGAATAGAGCAATACCTTGTAGTACAGCAGTGCTTTATCAATATGTTTATGCATCGTTTAAATGAGTTTATTTTTAACTTAATTTTAGTTGTATTCATTTAGTTATGTGCTTTTGCTTTTTGTGTTTTTTGCATACTATGGAAGTCCATTGGGTCCATCAACTGTCTGGTTACCAGCATTCTTCAAAATATCTTCTTTTGAGTTCAACAGAAGAAATAAATTCATACAGGTTTAGAACTACTTGAGGGCGAGTAAATAATGACAGAGTTATTTTCATTTTTGGGTGAACTATCCCTTTAAAAATAGCGATACTGTTTTGAGAGTCAGTGAGTGACCAAGTAGGTAGGTAATAATAATAAAACAAAGATTTATTCCCAAACTCCATTACCTTTCTTTCTCAGTCATGACCTGAACAGGGCTGAGCTGGTTGCTCTTGTTGCCGGTGCCAAGCTGGCCGTAAGTGTTTGCGCCCCATGCATACAGCAGGCCCTCATCAGTCAGTGCTAGAGAATGAGCGTAACCTGATGCAATCTGTTAAACAAGCACATATTTTACACCGACTTACATTTTTAAAAATGTGCACATCACATGGGTTGTGCAGAACAACAAAATGCTTGCTTTACTGTTGCCAATTCTTAGGAAAATCCAGTCAGATGTTTTTATGTTTTTGAAAGAAATCTCTTATGCTCACCAAGGCTGCATTTATGTGATCAAAAATACAGTAAAAAAACAAACAAGTAATATTGTGAAATAATATTACAAATTAATTATGAATTTTCAGCATCATTACTCCAGTCTTCAGTGTCACATGATCCTTCAGAAATCATTCTAATATGATGTTGTAGTGCTCAAGATATATTGATTATGATCAATGTTGAAAATAGAAAGTTTGAAGAACAGGAGTTTTTTTTCGAAAGATAAATCTTTTTTTTTAAAGATTATAAATGTCTTCACTAAAACTTTTGATCAAATGTATGCATCATTGTTCAATAAAAGTACTTATTTCATTTAAAAAAACTCTACTGTTCAAAGGTTTGAGTTTAGTAAGTTACATCGGTTGACAATCTGTTTAAGAAGATAGCAGATCTCCTGGTCCGTACCTGCAGCACACAGAGGCCTTGTAGTGCAATCAGGCGACACGGAGTCAGCTGGTTCCCATTGTTCCCCAACCCCAGCTGGCCATTACCATTGTAACCCCAGCCATAAACCTAAAACACCAACACACATTACACTACTAACAAGCCAGCAAGCGACACAGCTACAGTGAGATTGACACACATGCATACTAAATAGTAAATAATCAACTAAATGTTTTAAGCATCAGGTTGGGTCCTTACTAAAACAATGCGGTATGAATGGTTCATTTCATCCCTTACCTCTCCATTATCCGCCACAGCCATGGATGAAGTCTGTCCACAGGCTATACTAACCATCACTTTGTTCAGCAGGCAGTTGGACACCTTACGAGGTGTTGGCTGGTTGGCAGTGGACCCTGAACCCACCTGACCACAGTTGTTGTAGCCCCACGCAAACACCTAGGACGACTTATAATTAGCAGGGACATTAAGTTACAAATATTCATTCATAAAAACGCCGGCCTGGCTGTCTATGAACATGGCTGCCAATGTTTTTAAATGAGCCATACAAAATACAATTTCACTGTACATCTAGAAGATGTAATGACGCTAAATATATATTACTACAGACAAACACACACTGTTACACCCAAGCTGATCTTGGTAGTTCCACTGAGAACAAAAGCCCTCTCAGCTTACTGAAAAAAGTCACATGCGCCTCATTATAGCGAGCACGACGAGGCTAAGCGGCTAACTCTACTTGCTAAACAGATGGGGGGAGAGAGGAGGGTTTTGTCAAACCTAAATCCATCTAATACCCGTTAATATGTAACCTACATTTTTAACTCACTGCTGGAGTGTTTCTAAAGAGACTGATAAAAGGGAAATTGTTATATCCAAAATAAACAGGAAGGATTTTGCTTGGATTATGGGATTAGCATGTGACACAGAGCAAAGTTAAGATATTCCTATATTCTGAAACTAATTTAGTCAATGCTACTAGATTCGCAGCATGCCACCAGTTTAACCCTAATTATTCAACATGGCTGTGCTTCAATAAGTTGGGCAGTAAATCTGGGCATTTCATGTCTATAATGATTTTAAACATTACATTTTATTTACTGGTATTCCACATTATTCTAAATGAGTTGGTGCAACTTACAGTTAGGTGCTACTTATTTTCCAGAAAGCACGGTAGATAAACTTGTCAACCAACATATACTCATCTTGTGTCACGGATGACTGACTAATGGATATTAGGTTAAATCTGCCGTCTCTTATGGATAGAAACCCCATTTCTGACACATAAAAATTGATGATTTACCAAAGCATTATTTGACATAAAAAGTAATAATTATGATTACTTGTAAATTATGAGATCCTATGTCATAATTATGGAACAAAAACTTGCAATTGAGATAAAAAGTCTTACTTATGAGATAAGTCACAATTATGGCATGTTGAAATTATGAGAAGTTATTAAGATAAAGAAGTTAAAATTATAAGATAAATTCAATTAAGACAAAAAGTCATAAGTATGATATAAAAATTCATAATTAAAACAAACAAAAAAAACACTTTTTATCTCATAATTGACTTAGCTGCTCAATTTCGACCTGTAATGTCATACTTATGATTTTTTATTATTTTGACTTTTTATCTTATAATTTAGACACTTTATCAAATAACTGCAATGTTTTATGTCAAAATCTTTTACTTTTCTCTCAGAATTATGACTTAGTATCTCATAATTTAAAATTATGTCAAATACTACTTTGGTAAATCTTTAATCACTTATCTCAATTTCCACTTTTGATGTCATTATGATTTAAGAAAGCACTTTTTTTCCATATGTGGCAGAAATGGGCTTCCATACTCCTGCAATTCCCAAGCCTTCTCGCAAAAACAGTTCCCAAGCCTCACCTCACCCTCATGGGTCAGAGCCAAAGAGTGGTGAGAACCACAGGCCACCTCTGTCACCCTCTTGTTCTGCAGGTTAGCAGACACCAGAACGGGAGACACACCTTGATTGGTCGTCCCATTGCCCAACTGACTGTAACCGTTATGCCCCCATGCATACAACTCCCCCTCTGTAAGGAGACAAAAGGACTTTGAATAAGACAAAAGTGTAAAATACATACCCATTATTGTGTTACTTGACAACTTTATTTAGAGACAAGCAAGTAACTTACCATTACGCCTTCACTATAACTAGATTTAGATATCGAACAGAAGAATTTACACTTGTACTCACCGTCTGTGGCCAGCAGAACATGAGGACCACTGCCATAGCTCAAACTGACCAGCTTCTTTCCACTCAGACAGTCCAGCTTTTTAGGAACAATGGTGCTCTGACTGTCTCCAGTGCCCAGACAGTTACTGCAGTTCACACCTAACACATACACCTGTGCCAGGACATTCAGATTAGTTTTCATATACAGGTACAGAACCCTTTTGTGAACCTTTATACCATTACTACAAACTAGTGAAACGGGTCATGTAAGCTTACACCACCAAGACCCACACAGATACTATCGGTTTCTTCATCAGCTTACTTCGTCATTGTGGGTGATGTAGATGGCCTCATTAGCAGCTACTCCAAAGATGCATGCCTGTCGAATGGAGGCGAGCTCCTGTGCACTCAAGAGGGTGAAGAGAGGCCACTTACTCACATCCACCATGGCCAAGTGCAGGGGACAGGCTTTTGAGACGAGAAGACACCTGAAGATACCCGGCAGCTGTGCGTGCCTTTGAAACTGGACACACATGCTAAATGTCAGGGATTCGTAGGGATATAACTGCACTGGCATTACTGCATCAGAACTAACTTTGAGTTGAATGATGACATTACTGTCTTCTAGAGAGCTACTTTTTAGCTGAATCAACATGGTTTAATAATTGCTGAATTTTGCAACATCAACAATGTTAGTGAATCAAACGTGAACTGAATCAAGCTGAATAATGATACTATTGTCTTCTGTAAAGCTGCTTATAGCTGAATTAAACTAATTCCATAATTGATGAACTTAACAGTTATTGACCTGAACTGAATCAAAAATGAACTGACTTGAACTGAATAATGACACAGCAAAATGTTAATTTGTCTCCGGTTTGATGAAGTCTGCATCATTGATTCTGTTATTTATTACTGTAAAGCTGCTTTGAAACAATCTGTATTGTAGGTTATAAGGTGCTATATAATAAAGGTGAGTTGACTTAGAGAAGTGTTTGTATATTAAAATCCACACCTTAATCACATTTCAGTTTTTAGTTGCACTTAAATAGTTCTGTAATATATGGATTTTTTAACAGTAATAATATTTCATGTAATATCTTAGAATTATTTTTAAAAATACAGAAGTATTTCAAAAGTATAGACTTGAGTTTATAGTTCCAGATAAGGTATAACATGTTACACTCCAGAATCATGTTTTGTTGCTCAATTGCAATGAAATATTTTCTCCATAACGTTACAGTTTTTGCAAGTCATCCTCCCTGGATCAACCTGAAGTTAATTGCCTTAACAAGGATGACAGCTTCCCACTGCACTAGTAGTCGTTGTGGTGTTACAGTGGTAAACGGCAGTCTTTACACACTTACACAATTTAACTTAAGCAAGTACAAAAAGGCTTTTGTGTGTGATACAGTACAGAACTGATGGTTCATAAAGCTTATTTGCCAGTTGCTTTGTCACTGAAACACTTCGGTACAGTCGTTTATAACGACGAAACAGCTGCAAAACTCACTGTTTGCTAACGTTACAGCTTTCATTGTCACTTTTACAGCTGATGAGGGATCAGTCACTACCTTGTGGCAAATTGCATTAAAACAAAACAAACAGCACTATATGCCTGTGTTTAATGTCCATGTGAAAGGAATCGCTAAATCAGCAGTGTTGGTTTAAACGTATCTTCTTGCAGGCTCGCGTTACTAAAGCTCGGTTAGCCTGACAGCTACGGCATCGCTCCATCAGGACATGAGGTGGATTCAGGCTACAGAAAAAAAGGTTATCATCAAGTCAACGCAGTAAAACCTACCTAATTTCTACAGGACGTGGAGACCATGTAATTAGCGAGTTGACCAGTCCAGTACCTCTAGAAATGCTCTCAGGCTGCAGCGGCAGCAGAATATGCCCTCGGAAGCGCGGAAACAAACGTACTTTTTTCCCGATCACTGTTGCTACGGATGCGTGAACGACGGCTCAACTGTCCAATCACAGAATTCTTGTAAATCACTCCTACTCCACTGATTGGCTAGGAAGAGTAGGCAGGAAATAAAGTGGAATAAGGATTAAAGGGGTGGTATAATACCCTTTTCACACGAGACAAAATATGTCTTAGATGTCCCCAGAGTGTGTATGTTAAGTTTTAGCTCAAAATACCCCACAGATATTTTTATATAGCATGTTAAAATTGTCAATTTTTAAGGGTGAGCAAAAACGCACCGTTTTGTGTGTTCCTTTAAATGCAAATGAGCTGCCGCTGTCGTCACAGAGGGTGGAGCTTCAACAGCTTGTGTCATTTTATCTGACACAGACAGACATGCACTGAAAATTTCAAAAACTTTTAGCTTTGTATGTATAAACCAGACAGAGTCAGATGATGTCAACTCAGGGATGGAGAGACTCAAGAAGTGACAACATGTAGAATGCAGCAGGAAATTTCTGATTGGTTAGTTGATGAATTTATGTAGCTGATGTGGTTATCTTCTAGTCATTAGGCTTGTTTGAGATGCGCCTTGCCTCGCCTTGAATATAGGCGAGAGTAGGCGGCTGTAGTGAGGGGAGGAGTGAAAAAAGCGCAGGCAAGCCGGACAGTTCTCGCTTCTCGATCAATGATGGATATCGCGGGATTCACGCTCGTGCACAGTGTTGCTAATAAACTGGATGTAATTTAAGTTCTGTTGCTTTTATATGAAAATAAATATAATGAACAAGACACCCAAAGTACTTATTTAATTCCATTCCAAATAAGTGTTTATCAATCATTTTTTCTTTAATATAGACATAGGCTATGTGTTTTTATATATATGAAGAGTTCAGATGCAAAAGCCTCTAAGTGCCATCTGAAATTTTCTTCTACAATGATCATTTTTATCAAGCTCGTATATTTACGTTCAGTAATTTCACTTAAATGACAATTAACAGGTAATTTTCATTGACATTTAATTGAAATTAATGAACTAAAATATACGAGCTTGATAAAAATGATCATTCTAGAAGAAATTTTCAGATGGCACTTAGAGGCTTTTGCATCTGAACTCTTCATAGCCTATATATAATAAAATGACATTGCGTAACCCATAGAGATCGCACTGTCCGAGAGTTTGGGAATATTCACACATAACATCTATATGGGTATACACATAAAACATGATATCCGAGTTTTAAAATCAAACTTTTTAAAAGAGAACAATACATCAGCGCAGTCGTTGGAGAGCAACTGCAGAATCTGACAGATGCGCCTAGCGCTCACGAGAGCCATATTGACACACGTCAGCATGACATCAGAGCAAGGCGGACCGCACTCGGACACATTTCTAACCAGCATGCATTGCGCGCTGATCACCGGTGATCGGTTCTGCACAGATTTTGCTCATCTCAAACAAGCCTATTGATTAGCATATTCTGTCTTGATACTAGGCTTGTTTGAGATGAGCAAAATCTGCGCAGAACCGATCACCGGTGATCAGCGCGTAATGCATGCCGGTTAGAAATAGGCTTGTTCGACTTGAACCGGCGCTGCACAGACCGATCGGTTGATGACATCAAAGTACCGCGAGAGCGATTCAAAACCATAAGGAGCCATCTGCTCTCTAATCGCTCTCGCGGTACTTTGATATCATCAACCGATCGGTCTGTGCAGCGCCGGTTCAAGTCGAACAAGCCTAATGTGTCCGAGTGAGGTCCGCCTTGCTCTGATGTCATGCTGACGTGTGTCAAAAAGCTCTCGCGAGCGCAAGGCGCACGTGTCGGATTCTGCAGTCGCGCGCAGTTGCTCTCCACCGACTGCGCTGATCAAAAGCATGATGGGAAACGACTTGCTGACGACACAGCTTAATGTTGATTGGTTTAAACAACCGTGATGTATTGTTCTCTTTTAAAATGTTTGATTTTAAAACTCGGATATCATGTTTTGTGTGTATATGTGTGAATATTCCCAAACTCTCGGACAGTGCGATCTCTATGGGTTATGCAATGTCATTTTATTATAAAAACAAAAAAACACATAGCCTATGTCTGTATTAAAGAAAAAATGATTGATAAACACTTATTTGGAATGGATTTAAATAATAAGTACTTTGGGTGTCTTGTTCATTATATTTATTTTCATATAAAAGCAACAGAACTTAAATTACATCCAGTTTATTAGCAAGACTGTGCACGAGCGTGAATCCGTGAATCCCGCGATATCCATCATTGATCTCGCAGGTGTCAGATCCACTGCGAGAAGCGAGAACTGTCCGGCTTGCCTGCGCTTTTTTCACTCCTCCTCTCACTGCAGCCGCCTACTCTCGACTACATTTCAGGCGAGGCAAGGCGCATCTCAAACAAGCCTAATGTATCAATCGTGTTCAGGAGGCGGGGTTTATGTAAATTATAGAGTTGGTGATGTCACTAACCCGGGAGGAATGTCGTGTAGTCCCTACCAGCCATTTGTTGTAGTCCTTAAAGCAATTTCTCTAAAAGCAAAAGTCTGATGAGGGAGACATACAAAATGTGCAGTGGCGAGGGGTCCCCAGGACAGGTTTGAGAATCACTGCTCTAGAGCAGTGGTTCCCAAACTTGTCCTGAAGGACCACCAACACTGCACGTTTTCTTTGTCTCCCCAATCAAACACACCTGATTCAACTCATCAGCTCATTAACCCATGTGATTTTGAGCTAATGTGTTGAATCAGGTGTTTTTGATTAGGGAGACAAAGAAAACGCGCAGTGTTGGGGGGAGCGAGGACAGGGTTTGGAACAACTGGTCAGAGACTGCAATCTTAAGCCTCCTTCTCACACCGGAGACCAGGGTTCAAGGCCCGCACAGATCGAAGTGAGTAGGACCTAAGGGGTTACATGTGTATGTATTTTTAGAGAGAGAGAATAAACTTTTTAGTTTAAGAATAGACCTTTCCCTGCCCATTCATTCATTGAATGATGTTCGCTACGCTTGAATGTACAGTCATATTTACAGTACAGTTTAGTTTCTGGCATTCCCGAGCAGGTTGGCCCGTATGTGAAGTTGACAAACCTGTTAAAAAATCTAGACCAACTCGTCTGGCAGTATCACACGCTCAGTCCTGAGCTATAATTTTGCCTGCATACAGTAGTTCACAGTGTCGCTTCTACTTTGCATACGATATCACAGGAAAACAGAAGTAGAAGAGAGAAAACGAGGATCCTGGTGCCAGATGCCATTTCGAAGGTACCGAGATAAGCAAGTTTAAACAGGAACGGGTCTTTCAAACCAGGATGGGTGCCTTTAAGTCTAAACAGTTTAAAAAGACTCCTCAGGTTCTACTCATGGGTCTGGATTCAGCTGGAAAATCCACTTTGTTGTACAGACAGCAGCTGGGAGTGATGATGGACACTTCTCCTACCGTGGGCTTTAATGTTGCAACTGTAGAGGTGGACAAGAAGACCTCACTGACCGTGTGGGATGTTGGGGGACAGGGCACTATGAGGCCCAATTGGAGATACTACCTGGAGGGATGTAAAGTACTGGTGTTTGTGGTGGACAGCAGTGATCGTGTAAGGATGGGAGAAGCAAAGAAAGCCCTGAAGAAGGTTCTGAGTGATGAGCATTTGAAAGGAGTTCCCCTGATGGTGCTGGCCAACAAAAAAGATCTGCCAAACTCTATGACTATTAGAGAGGTGTCTACATTGCTGGAACTGGATAATTACACAGATCGGGTTTGGGAGATCCAAGCTTGCAGCGCCATGAAGGGACTAGGTCTCCAACAAGCCTTTCTCTCTATAGCTAAACTACTACATAAAGCGTAAGGAAGGTACTATCTCACTATTTAGGGAATACAAAGAATGCAGTTCAAACTTATAGTATCTTTACAGTCTCCTTTTATTTAATTGGAACCTCGGAACGCAAAGTGAAGAGGTTTGATCATGGTACTATCATACAAAAACTACACAAAGAATGGAAAGGAGGAAAAATGACTGATTTAACAATGTATTTGTTCACGGTTTTTGTATATCCTGTAAATATAATGTTTTTGTTTTTTACTTGTCTTCATGTTCTGCACTGCATCTATTATATATAAATATGTGTAATTTAATGTCCTGTCTCCTGTAGTGCAGATTGTCAACAAAAGTGATTGATGACAATCCTGTGATACTGTACATAATTTTGAAATAATTAAAACTTGAGCACAATTCATAGAAACGAGGTGCTTTTTAAATGCAATTTCATTCCAAAAAGGGGAACCCTTTACAAAAATGTCCAATTACTTAACATTAGTTAATGCATTAACTAACATTAACTACAATAAGCACTGTATTTGTTACAGTATTTTTTTAAACTTTTGTTTACACTTGTTAATAAAAAAAAACATTGTTAGTTCATGCCAACTCAATTAAATATTA
The DNA here is from genome assembly GCF_051911475.1 of Siphateles boraxobius. Lineage (NCBI taxonomy): Eukaryota > Metazoa > Chordata > Actinopteri > Cypriniformes > Leuciscidae > Siphateles > Siphateles boraxobius. The sequence continues at coordinate 5,948,247 of NW_027508908.1, read as the reverse complement.
ACAGGTACAACATTTGATTTTATGAATGTTTTAGTAAATGTTTAATAAACATTAAATCAGATTAATAAATGTTAGGCATGTTCAGACAAGTTAACTGATGTAGTATGTATAAAACAATTAAATTGCATTATTATTTACACATGAAGCTGTAGTGAAATTGCAATGCCTAAATTGTGTAGCAAGTTAGAATCTGAAATTACAATGATGAAGCGATTCCTTAAACTTAATTCTTGGTCAGACCTGCACATAACTGACTATGACCAAAATACAGCAGGAACATAATTATGCTGTCATAACGTTGCAAGAAAAACCGCCAACTCAATACCACAGTCTGTGTAAAAAGAAACATGATTCATTCTTATATTAATGAGAAGCAAACAAGTGTGATGAAGCAAACTGACATAACTTTTTATAGGATTAGGAATCAATTTGTGGTTTCTATCATACTGGATAAGGTAGTTTGGTAAGGAGTATTAGCAGGGAAACATGGCCCTAAAAAGGTGTAGAAGAGCTACTGCGACAAGAAATTCAGTGTTAGCTGTCAGACAGGAATGCAGATAGTACAAGAAAAAGTATGTTGCTATGAGTCAGTAGTTTGTGTGAACTTCCTTTGTGTCTTTACCACTGCAATTATGCAAAGATAACGAGCGTTCCTCAGTGTACCCAATACATGTGTATAATACTTCAACTGCATCACACCCAGTCCCTACATCTCATTCTATTGAGTTTAAGAAGCTGATATCTGAAATAATAAATGTATCTAAAAGCAGCAATTATCAGGGCCAAGCACAAATAACACAATAAGTCATGCCAACATGGCTGGGAGCATCAGACCAACTCCAACTACGAGCAATTAAAGACATTTTAAGATGATTTTAGGCAAAATGGCAAAAAAATAATCAAAGACAGACACCAATAATGTGATTTTTGGTTTATCACTTTTGACCAACAGGTGACACTGACAAAATGAATGTACTGTGGACAGAGTGAGGTGACAATGTCACATGCAAAGTTTGGTGTCAATATGCAAAAGCTTTGCATAGATATAGCCTAAGAGTAGTTTTGCCATCATGCCATCAACTTTGTTGATGCGTTAAACAAAAACGGTTTCGTCTATCGACATGAAATCCATAACTTTTTCACAGTAAAGATGATCTGACTTGAATTTGGGGAAAATCGGATAAATGGTCTAGGAGGAGTTCAAAAAAGTAAGTTTTTAAAGAAAATCAAAGTGGTTGACAGGATGTTTGGCTGACAATGGCAAGATTGGTATCTATGTTCTCAGCATGACCCAAGGGATCCATTCAGACCAGTTTCATAACAATAATCAAATTTATTCAAAAGTTATTATCCTTTTTGGAAATGTCATTGTATCTTTTGACCACAAGGTGCCGCTGACCAGAAACTTTTTGAGTACTGTCAATGGTATGGTATGGCATGGTACTTAAGACATATACCGAGTTTCGTAGCGATGCGCCAATGCGTTCGTAAAATATAGAATTTTACGACAAAATTCAAGATGGCCGATATGGAAAAAATGGGTACCATATGACTCGACATGCTGCTCCGAATCCAAGGAGAACTTTCGTGAATTTTGGGCACACCGTTCAGAAGTTATTAGCAAAAAAAGCAATTTTTGTATCTCCTGATCACTAGGTGGCACTGCACCAAAACTGTGCAGGTAGCTTCAGGTCATGATTGTCATAACACTCCAAGTTTGGTCAGAATAAGCTAAAGTGTCATGATAATTTTTCCAGGCACTTCGCCGAATTTGTTGGTGCACTATTCAAGAACCGTTTCACAGATCAACTTGAATTCCATAACTTTTTGTTGGCATTGTCTGAAGATGATCTGGATACATTTGTAAAAAGCAACAGCCTAGGAGGAGGAAAAGTAGGCTTTTCGGAAAAATGTTCATGATGGAAAATACGTCATAGGGTGCAATCGAATCGTCTTGAGATTCCAAATTTGCTATGTTGACAGTTCAGACTGTCCTCTATCTGTGTGGCAAATTTCATAACTTTCCCACAAGCGTTTCTATGGGCTGCCATAGACTTCCAGAGCAGAAGAAAAGGAAGAAGAATAAGAACATTAAAGATTACAATAGGTGCCCAGCTACGCACCATCGGTGCTTGGCCCCTAATAATTATATGGTTATTTACAAATTATCAGGCTTGCTCTGATTTTATCTGTTCTTCTTCTTTGGATACTGATGCATTCTTCTTAAATCCCTCCATGACTGCCAGAGGAGGAGTCCAGGCACCAGCACCCAGATCCCATTGAAGAACACCAGGTAGACCCACAGGTACAGCCAGTTGCTGGTGTTCAGGTTAGGGCTTCCGATTATCCAATCTGGACAGAAGGTCATCCAGCCCCCATACAACTCACACACACACAGTGTGATCTGAACAAAGTGCCTGGTTAAAAAAAAAAAAGATTTTTATATATATAAAATCAAATTGATATTTTGAGTTTAAAAATAGGTTATTAATTTAAGACAAAACATTGCACGATCACAATTAGGTAAATTCTTATTTAGACTTAATGCATCTCATATGGATTGGATTTACATTAAAACAAATGAGTGCACTTACCTGTAGTGTTTGTCTTTAATGATGGCATAGACCAGAAGCAGGGCCAAAGAACCATCTAAAACCACTGTCAGAAGTTCTAGAGATACTATTGTCGGGTCTGAGTATAACCAGCGCTCATCTGCCTTGCCATATTCTTTCCCTGTTGAGTATTTTAAAGGGTTAGTTCACCCAAAAATGAAAATTCTGTCGGTAATTACTCACCCTCATGTTGTTCCGACCCCGTGTTCATCGTCGGAACACAAATTAAGAGATTTTTGATGAAATAATAGAGCTGTCTCACTCCTTCTTAGGCTGCTTGGTAATTGCATCCGTGAGGGCCTCTGAGTGAGTTCACGAAAGCGCCACGCCGCATATGAGAGAACTGAGAAGATGGGTCTCGATGTAGTTTAAAATGGTTCTAAAGTGTGTATTTCCTGGATGTCCGAATTGTGAGAAATCAATGAGAAAAAGTGCCTTACCAATGCAGCAAAATGAATGGCTTACCTTTCACACTTTCCCATCAAATGATCGTGAGCGGCATCTTCTCAGTTCTCGCGCATGCGTCGTGGCTCTCGTGAACTCACGTCAGAGGCTCACACAGAAGAAAATGAATAGTTGAAATAAAGTTGTAATTTTTGTTTGTTTGTGCGCACAAAAAGTATTCTTGTAGCTTGATAAACTTAAGGTTGAGCCACTGTAGTCACTTGGACATTTTTAACGATGTCTTTAATAACTTTTCAAGGCCGGCAAGTTTCAATCCCTGAAGAAGCCTATGGAGGAGTGATCCAGCTCTCAGATTTAATCAAAAATATCTTAATTTGTGTTCCGAAGATGAACGAAGGTCTTACGGGGTTGGAACAACTTGAGGGTGAGTAAATACTGACAGAATTTTAATTTTTGGGTGAACTATCCCTTTAAACAGTAACATGCATTACATTCATAAGACAATGCAAAGTAGAAGTTACATTTCCATGGTTAATAGACAAAATTATGGAACTCCATTCAAGAAAAATAAATGGCATCAGGAAAACATTCTGAAACTATTTGACAGTAAAAAACAGAAAAATTACGTGAGCGTATACTTAATTTTTAACCTAGTTATAAAATCATTTAAAGGAATAGAGCAACCCAAAATAAATATTGCCATTTAGTGTCTCAATACTTAACAAGACACAAACTATTGCTTAGTTCTGAAACATTAAGCACAAAGTAGAAAAATTATGGTGCCTTTTTTTGTCCTTTTAGAGCACCACATCTCTTTTGTGGTGGGGAATGATTCCAGTGCGAGAACTATTTTTAAATTAAAGTCAAAATAGTTTAAATTCAAATATTCTCTGAATTGATTTATTTTATAGAATCTCTTATGTTCAGTCAGTGAATGAATGGACTGTGAACATTGCACTAATGTTGATAAACATAATTCAACAAACACCACTAGATGTCGTACTACTCGATATTCGTCTAAAATCAAATCTTCTTCCACCTGACTAAACCTAAGTCAACGACTCTACACCTGAGCAAACCGTTTAATCAGCGCGAATCACCTGCTATTTTCCTTTAGGTGATGAGTGTTGAAACACAGCATACTCACATAATTCTGCCAACAGATTGTCAGAATTTGCTACATTTCCAACAAGTGACATGTAGACGAAGGGTCCCTCCTGCACGGTGAAACAGACAAGAGGCGAGCAGGCAGTTACAGGCAGGTATAACGAAAGCGTTCTTGTATGCACCTTTATACTTACCAGAGTAAAATGAACTATTGCGTCGTAAAATAACCACACGAGGACCCACCGATCAACAGCTGAACATTTATTCCCCCATTTTTGCGCGAAAGCAAATCCGACAGCAAATTGAGCCACACACGCGAGTAGAGAATAAACCGTTACTTTAGTGAAAAGTACGGGTTCAACGGCTTCTGCCATTATATACACTTGACTTGCCTAACGTTATACAGTAAGACTCGGGTCAGACTCAGTGTACCTTTGGATAAGTTCCCAGTGGTTGAATGACATCTCCAGACTCCGCCCATCGTTCTAACGGTGGAGCTTTACAGCCATAGGCTCGCGCAGAACTCGCTCCACGTCCACGTCACCGAACAGAACATGTTTTGGCGCCAATTCATCATGTTTTATTTCACCAAGTAATCTTTTCGCCATTACTTATAAATTATATTCAACGCCATATATATATATATATATATATATATATATATATATATATATATATATATATATATATATATATATATAGCCACAAATCGTACAAATACTTGTAAAATATTCCACTTACAACAGCTGGAACAGCATGAAAATGTCTAAACAGTCATGGAGTCAGTTTGTTGGCCAACGCAGAATTTGAAATAGCCATGAATGCCATTTGGAATATCACATGGACACATTTTCAACTTATGATTAAAATTACACATTTTGTTCTACAATTTAAATATACATTTTTAACTTTTACAAAAAATAGGTTGGGAGCAAGTTGCTCCATAAGGACTACAATGCTTGTCTGATCCATCATGGGTATAAACTATCATTCTTGTGGTAATTGTAGTTCTTAAGTAGCAATATGTTAGAAACTTACATATTTCACATCACCAATGTAATAATTTACCCTATAATGGATTTCCGCATGGTGCGGACACAGGTGACTGGTGTGATTCTCATTTAGCACCAATCTCTCCCTAAAACTCATGATAAATAACCCTGAGCTATTGCACATTAGAAAGAGAGAAAGCGAATCATGAATAGAAAAACAAATTAAATGCACAGAACAGGGACAAGAAGGAAAGGTAGCTAACGGGTAAAAGAGAAGAGACACAAAAGCATCAAAAGGTCAATCATAAGAGAGCAATAAAAAGGATGGCTAACAGCAAGTTTATTTTGGTTAGGTTCATTGATACATAAGCACGTCCTGAGGGAGTGATGAGTGAAAGATGTGTTGCCATAGAAAGGTGGGTGGGTAGGTGGGTTTTATGTTGAAGGGTTTAGAATTGTGATCCATATGAAAAGAATGAAAAGGGAGCAGAATGCAAGTTAGGGGATCAATTACAAGTCAGCCAGCAGACTAGGAGAATTTAATTAGAGTTATACTCTACTCCAGAGAACATCTCATCGTAAAGTCCAGAGATAGGCAGATATAACACCCAAAATACCCCATATTATAAGCAGCTCCAATGCAACGTGGTAGGCATTATGAACCTTTTTTAGTTGCTTTGAAATGAAAAACAAAAGGCACAATGAATTTCAACTCATTCTTTATCTTTAATATGCACAAGAGTTGAAAAAAAATACTGATGAGCCACCTTAAAGAGAAATTCAGTTCTAAAATTTATAAAAACATACAAACAATCAGAGGCCAAAATGCGATCTGTCGCTTTTTTAGATAATTTTTTTTCTTCAGCAAGTAAAAATCTTGCAACAAGCAATAAGCTTGTATCCATTTCTGATACAAGACAAAACTTCTTTAAAGTGGCTCGTTTTCTAGTTGTCTAGATAACTCCATGAATTTCAAACCAGTTTTTTTTCTTTTTGTTCAACAATAAATGGCTAATTCAAAAATCATCAGGGCTGCCTTTAGCTTCCTTACTGTCTTTTCAGCAGTTTGCGGCCCAAACACAACTACTTTAGTCCAACGGCAATTTTTCCCCATACATCCTTTTACAAGTTAATGCACAGGGAAAAAGAACAAAAAATAAAAGTCCAGTCACAACAGTAAGAAAGCCCATTTTCCAAATAATGACAATCATTTGCCATTACCAAACAAAAGTAAAAACAAAAAGAACAAATAAACAAAAAAGATACCCCCTAATGGCTGTAAATCAATAATCACAATGCTATTATTGTTCTGTAGCGTCCCAACAACGTCTACTGGACCTAAGTGTGGTAGCTTCTCATTATATACCTAAACAAGAAATATAATTGTATTTTTAATTGGTACGATTAGGTTTTGTAGCAAGTGAAATAAGATTTTTTTAAAAAGAAAAAAAAGGACCCACAATGTCATGGATCTCCTTTTCCCATTGCTTGTATAGTCAAAATTAAGCGAACATCGCTCTCCACTTACATTAAGCAATAAAACGGGAACAACCCAAAAGTGTGCGCGTAAGACTGGAAAAACTGCAAAAGCGGAAGATCCACTGATCAAAACAAAAAAAGAATTCACAATCCATTCACTGTTGCAAAGTTTCTTGTGGTTTGACTACCGAGTGCTGAAATGTACTGATTTAGTGAAAATATCCTCCAACCGGTTACAATTGGGCTTTTCCCAAAGAACTTATTACTATGGTTACAGACAGGAAGTAGAGAAGATGAATCCAAAAAATAAAGAGCGCTGCCAGAGCACTCTTGTTAAGCAGAAAGACCTGTTAAGGTGATCTCAATGAACTTCCAAAGGTTGGGGCGGCCCTTTAAAAGTCCTGGCCAAATTGACCCGACTGATGATCATCTCAAATAGGATCCTCCTTTGACACATCCGACAGTCCAATTGCAAACCAAAAAGATCGGCACAATGAATGTCCACTAAACTATCGCTGCAGAACTTGATAACTCAAAATGAGGGTGCTTGACCATCTCAGATGAGATTTTCTCCATTTAAGTTTGTGTGATCTGCTGACAAATTTTTTCTTCATTATCTTCAGTGTTCAGTAAAATATCCATAATTTTCAGGATGAAGAAAAAGCAAGAATTTGTGGCGATAATTTAAGTTCTGTTTGCACACCACATATTTAGAGACACTCCCTTCCCCCATTTGAATTATATTCCATGGAATAACCCATTAAAGGCTAGGTCACAGATTCAGATAAATGAGGGAGGGGGTCCAAATGGCTTAACACAGTAGAGGCTGGACGTCTGTCTGAGACTCGAAGATCATGACCAGAAATGCAATGTTTTGAGGGAAGGACTTTCTTGGAAACAAAAGAAAAATCCCTGCTTTTCTATTTCAGGAACATCTCTTTCTTTCCATCTTCCTTGGCTGATATGATGGCTGGTACAACAACAGAAGTTCCTATTATTGTTCATGCTCACCTATGTGTGTGAGGTGCTTGAAAGAAGGAGCAAAATATATTTCTTTTTTTTGGCAACTGCAGTATAATCTTGTTCTTTTTCTCTTCTATGTCTTGAGGTTGTTGAGAGCCATCCATGTTTTGAGTGGCGTTGAGACAGGTACTCAGAACCTTCAGTGCTATTTTCTTCTGTGTGAGCGAGTGTCATTTGAGCGTGGTGATTGGTTTGTTTTTCTGGTTAGTGAGTGGTTGGTAGATGATGGGTCAGTAGGTGGCAGGGGTTGAGGAGCAGCTGGGAAACCCACCGTTCCTGAGTTCGAAGCTCTGGTTGTCTAGAACTTGAACTCCTTGGTTTGTAGGTTGGAGGCTGGATCAAAATTAAATGTGCCTCCCTGGGTGGCCTCAGGAATCAGGCTGGGGTCCTCATCAATCTACAAGCAGAGCCAAAAAGAATTAAGGCCAGTTTATACCAAGGACAATAACTATAATGATAACTACAACTGTAAAGTTGCAATAGTCGCTCTAATTCTATGAAAATAGGGAAGTTCAAACCACAAGTATACCGATAACTACAGAGGTGAGATATCGCAGAAATCACTTTCAGAATGATTTTTTCCCCAACTGATGAATCAAAATCCACTCGACACTCGAGCTCAAGCATTTAAAGTGGCAGATGACAAAACTGCAGTCCGTGCTTAGAGTAAACTGAAAGTTATTGTCAAGCACTATACAGACATGCCAAGAAACAAGACTCACATCGTCTCCTGAAAAGTACTGATCGATGATTTCAAATGCAAGTTTATAGATGTCCTCATTTTCATGCTGCTGTAGGTTCTCGATTTTTTCCAATCCTGAAAGTCAGAAGCAAGACTATTACTGATCATCCTTTTTTCTACAAAATAAGTAAAAACATCAGTGAATGTACAGGTGAGATCATTTCAGACTACTGGTCATCTTTTAGAATACAACCAGTCGAAATATGAAGGAACCATGACACCCATTTCTACGCTGCATGCATTACCTCCACATTCTTCAATTATCTCAGCAATTGTGCTGGCTTCCTCCCCAGCCATGATGAGGATGTTTTTCAGTCCATCAAGAACCACCTGGACCACCTGAGAGTCTTTCACTGACAGCAGGTTGCAGAAGGGCGGGATCACGTTTTGTTGCACTAAGTACTCCACCTGCCGATTACAGCAAAATAACCAATGAAATGAAGGGAAAGTGGCTCTGAATCCAAGATTCATTGCAAATGGTTCAAACCTGATCTTTTCTTCCACTTATTGTCAAGTTGCTGATGGCCCATGCAGCTTCCTTCTGTGTTCCAAAATCACCCTGTTTTGAAAAACCATGATACATGTATTAGACTTGAAATTCAAGGTTTAGTTAGGGGAGTGTCTAAACTGGACTCTTCCAAGAGTCAAGATTCAGGCTTTAGAAATTACTTCAGATGCCATACAACAGATTATTAAAAATAAAATAATCATAGTATTAATAGGTTTTTACATTTTCTGAAGAAAGTAAGAGTGGTCCATGTCAATTATTAGGTGTTTTGAGTGGTTGCTTATTGGCCCAAGTCAAACAAGACCCAATCCCAAGTCTTTAGGATATTCTACTACTATTGCTTGGATTTAAAAGATAATTTTAACTTGAAAAATAAAGTTTTAGGACTTTAAAGAAATAGCATTATGACATAAAATAAGAAATAGCCTGCAGTGTTAAGATATTTAATTTGAGTATAATTTGTAATAAAAAATAAAATAGGAAAACGCAAAATAGAAGCATTTTTACATGTAGTCTCAGACTTTTGGATTCACAGTATAAATCCTATGGCAGTATTGCAAATCCGAAGCAAGGTGGTGTTAATGCTAAAAAGAAACTGCAAAAGGGTACAAAAGTGGATGTATAGCAGGCTACGCAGATAGAGTCTTACCTTGGCAAGCTGGTGAATGATCATGGGTATGAGACCAGCATCTATTACAGCCTGCACCTGCTGCTGGTTACCTGCTGTTATGTTGGACAGGAACCACACTGCCTCCTGCAGGGAAGAACAGACACATCACAGATGTACTCTAAACATGCACCACAGCGCTTACATTGGGAATGGGGAGATTTCTGGAGACATTTAGGAAATTAGGCAAGTAAATGTTTTAGGTTTCATCATCTTGATTACATTTCACACAAATGGGATCTGATGGGATGTGTGTTTGTCTCACCTTGTTGATCTTCTCTTTGGGGTGTGTGAGCAGGTTGGGAAAGTGAGAGAGGACGTCACAGTTGAGCACCACCTGAGTCTGCTCATCCGTCCCGGTTACAATGTTCCCCACCGCTCTCAGCGCTGCGGTCTGAGCAGGTGATACACAAACACTATCAGAAACCGGATTTGGGTTTCAGCGGAAAACAACTAGAGAAATCTGCGTTATTTTTTACCTGAACTTTGACCTCTTGGTTGCTGAGCAGTGGGACAAGGAATGGGACGACACCTGACTCTATTACCATCTGAATCTGCTCATTACCTCCATCTGTCAGATACGACAGAGCCCACACAGTGTCTACAAGAATCTAGAGAAAGCAAAAGATTTTAGTTTTCTAAATTAGTATCAGTCAAGACTCTATCATTTACTACACGGCTCCCAGATTGGTCAGTTGTTGTACTGACAGGTCAAATGGACTATTTGTCTTTCTTAGCGGAAGCTAAGATACATTAACAAAACAAATACATTAACAAAATATAGATTTTAGTTTAAATGTATATTTATTTGATAAGTAGCCATACAATAACTGGGATAAATGTACAGTCAGCCAATCATTAATGCAAAATAAAGTCCTTCAAGAAAATACAATAACCCTTTGCGTCACATCGAGCTTAAAATAAACTCAGTGTTTACTGTGCGATGATAACCAGCTGGTTGTACGTTATCACTTAGTAAAGAGACTAAAAACAGATTTACAACACTCATTCAATTAAAGGAGTCATCGAATGCAAAATTCACTTTTATATGGTGTTTGCATATAAAGGTGTCTTTGCAGTGTGTGGACAACCACCATACAATGAGCAAAATCCATTCACTCAAATCCTTTTAATCCTCAAAAAGCCTAAACAGTCTCAATCAAGCCGTTTGTATTTTCTGAGCAATATGATGTCGTATTGCTTATGCTCCGCCCACGACCACTGACGGACTGTCCCGTATTAGCATATGTCCCGTATTAGCATATTTCCGCCCTCAGCCATTTGTATACAGTCCACAAGGCAGCACTTTAAGTGTCTTGTGTCGACACCCCCCATGGAAAAGAGGGGTGGGGTGAGCAGTTGCTCATTATAATTTAAAGAGATGCACCAAAACAGGTCTCTATGAACAGAGCTGTTTTTGAGGAGGTAAACACGGTGTTGTTTTACACAACCATTGAGGAATTTTAACCAAAGTATGTTACAAACTTTACATGAAGACCCTAAAGAATCATATCAACTTGTGGAAAATGGGCATCCGATGACCCCTTTAAGAGCAACACTTCTGCTTTACAATTATTATTATTATTTTTTTTACATCTTGTACTTACATTTATATCTGTATGATATATGAGTACACAGAGGGCAGGAAGAATCTGTGAAAGAAAAACTGATATTTTAAAAGCTGATATTTCACCAGATTTTGTGAATAAGCACACAGCATATTAACATGAAGTCAGCTGTAGGACAACAGAATATTCATTAGATCTGCCATCAAAGAAACAGTTGTTATATTACACACACAAACACAGTGAAAACACCAGTCTAATGATTTCCTAGCAGGAGGTGGTACAATATGTTCCCTTCAGCTCAAAGCTATACCTCCAGATTACAGACAGAAGAAAACTTTGGCAAAATTGGCATGTAGATTATACAGCATAATAACGGCAACCCATGACTGAATAGATAGTAGCTAAATAGAAACGATACAGACTTCAGATTATTAAGAAAGGTTTAGTCTAAAACGCAAGAATGAAAATGCAGATAATATCTTGCATACTATTAAGATTTAAAAATCGTGGCACAGTGGTGCTTCACCGGATTAAATGCCGGTTGATAAACTGCTTTGTGCATATCAATCAGTCAAACAGCCAGCTAAGTGGATACATTTATCCAATCAAATCACTGTATTTCTATGCACTACAGCAGTCAGGCTTGAACCGACTTAATGAGAGCAGATAAATAGTGTGATGTGCTAAAAACACATTATTAATCTATGTTAACATTGATCAAGTGTTATTTCAGATGATTTAAAAACAGATGAGTTTTTGTTTACTAAACAATATTCAATTAAACAATTTATAGATCATTTTTACCAACTAAAAGAAATAAGTATTAAATGCACATAGAATCACATACACTCCTCACCTCTTGGACTGTTTCCATGGGTGGGGGTGGGTCTTTGTTTCGGCACAGATTGACAATGACCCAGGTGACGTTTCTCAAGAAGGTTATGGGGATGGAAGGATTAATAAACAACAAGAGAGGTTTGACCACACCGAGCGAGATGACGTAATCTCGACACTGAGGTCCATCACCTGCAAAGGCCCATAAATTACAAGCGGGTGTTAAAAAGTGTAAATAACACAACTGATGAGTATCACAGCTGTTACAACTCAAATTATATGGATCCAGATTTTTGGGGATACATTTGCAAGTTAAAATTGTTAATGCACTAAAGAAATGTAATAGCAGTAATTATATGAGAAAAGAAGCAAATGCTAATTAAACAAAGCATTTTTTTGGAAATATACTCCAGTACTATAGGTGGCGCAACGGAAGAAAAGATTTAAAAGGTTTGTGAGAGGTAAGTCAACTATAATTTAATCGAAAATTGTGTCTTTGGTGTTTAATTTTGGTTGAACCAACAGCTTTCAATGTGTTAACGCCACCAATGAGCATGCAGCAGCTGTTCTGGACATGACATCCAAAAGGTCACATCCCATTGGTTGGTTAGTATTTGTTGCCAGGAGAATAAAAAAAGAACTTACTCTCTCCTTGTTTTCGATATAAATTCTGGTTTTTGTTCTTTTCAGTTACAAAATTCAGTGGCAATAACAGTGTGAGGACATTTCACAGTTACTCACCAATGATGTTTCCCAGCGCCCACACGGCCTGCTCACACACATTCTGATGAGGAGAGTGGAGAAGTCTCAAAAACAATGGGACAGCATCTACACAGACAGGGAAAGAGAATGAGATAGCTGACAAAGTCAAAACAGTAGACGAAGGCCTGTGCAAACAACTTACTGGATTTGACCACTGCCTGTGTCTGTGCAGACGTCCCTGATGCAATGTTGGTCAAAGCCCAGGCAGCTTCAAACTGCAATGAAGGACTGATGAAGAAAAAGAGAGAGAAATGGAAGTTCAGATTTTTTTTTTGTGCTGGTGGTAAACACTTCACCTAGGACCACTCCGAATACAAAATGACCTTCTGCGATACTCTGGAAAGGACTCAGCAGGACTTTCCCACAGGATTCGGTTTGTAACCAGAACTGACCTTTATAAAAACTTTTTAACAAGTACACAACCACACTAACAGTTCTTGGCTCATTTAGAGTCAGACATGAAGACAAAAGCAATGATTTCAGTTTAAGTGAGACCACTGTAACACAGTCAACTATTGTCAGATGCATTTTCATGATTTTTCCAGTCATGTATGAAAAAAAAAAAAAGATCTTAAAAAAGATTTTAAAGGTATTAGTGGGGGGGGTCCATTTTTGTATCAAGTACCAATCATTATTTCTCCTTATAAATATGCATTTAAAAGATTCTGAAACCTCCACTTCATTTTGCTAACTTTGACCATATGGCCTCCAAATAAGTCAGCAAATCTGAACATGTTAAATAATTCACAGGAAGAAAGCGTTTCTCATTGCCTAAAAAAGGCATGGGCCGGTCATGGAGAAAGGTGTGACACCCGCCTAAGGACACTCATTTCTGTGCAGACTCACCAATTGACTAAAATGTGTAATTGTTTTGCTGTTGCTCAATAAGGCTTTAGAAATCCGGGCAAATTGTGTTTGATTTAGCATGTGAACTAAATGACTGAACGCACCGAAAAATCATTAAAGGATTACAGTCTGTTTCAGCATCATTACTCCAGTCTTCAGTGTCACATGATCCTTCAGATATCATTCTAATATGCTGATTTGCTGTTCAAGAAACATTTCTTATTATTATCAATGTTGAAAACAGTTGTGCTGCTTAATTTTGTGAAAACCAACCGTAATACATTTTTTTCAGGATTCTTTGATGAAAAGAAACTTCAAAAGAACATTTATCTGAAATAGAAATATTTTGTAACATTAAAAATGTCTTTACATTCACTTTTATAGTCAATTTCATGCATCTTGAATCTTACTGACCCCAAATTTTTGAACGGCAGTGTTCTCACTTGAGGATCTCCATCTAACATCCACCTTCTGCCTCATCTCTTATTCTTTTATCTCATTCACTTTCTCTACCATCATTCAAGATTGACATTGAAAACTTCATTAACTCTGATGCATGTTTGTACACAAACAGCACAATTAAAAAGGTGTCATTAAGTTTTAAATCATTTCATTTAGTGCAATGTATAGTCACACTCACTTGTCATCCCTCTCCAGGCATTTGACTAGGATTGGAAGGATTCCACATTTTATCAAGTCGTCTATGGGAGGATTTCTGTCACTTGAGAGCAATTTTCTGCGAGGACGGAAAAGAGAAAAATAGTCAGGCACTCTTTCATTCATTATCCAGCAAGTCAAATAAATGTCAGCAGTGTTAATGCAATCCATTTCAAAGAGACAAATCCAGCAAAACATATTTAATTACAAGCATAATTGACAGAGTACGTCATTGTTGTTTTGGGTTATGCTTTTGACATTCAGCTGATTTAACATTAATCAGGCTACTTCAAAAAAAACCGGTAACATCAATAAAATGTGATGCATTTTTTAATTATACTCAAGGAATATAAATTAGTTTAGGACTTATTAGTCTTTAGACTCGCACACACTGATGAATCATGTCCATAAAGTCCAGGCATGTGTATTAAAGCAAAAAGAGTCTCATATGTTGACTTGAGGTTATTAAAGAGCATGAGGTTATGAGAGATGTTTTTAGAAGACATTCATGTGTAACATTCAAATCTTTTAAAACATCACAACACTTTACCTGGCTGCTTGCACTGCACTGAGCTGCACAACTGCATTGTCACTGGTGGCATTCTGAAGGAAAAAAAGATAAAGGAGAAATGGAGAATGAGAGGAAGAAGGGGTCGCTCAACACCCACACTTTGAGAAGTGCTGCTGTGTGCGCTGACCCTCCGAATCAGTTATTTATCAGACATTTACCACTTCAAAACCTTACCTGTAAGATGGCATCTAGCGTTACATTTTGCTGAGGAGAAACGGAAGAGAAAATTTTAGACCAACTATGTAAAGGAAAACGGAAGATAAGGAGGGAGATGAAATGAGTAGAAAGCCTCTTACCCCTTTGAAGTCAGAGTCCACATCGGAATCTTCCAGACTCTCTTCCTGTGGAACATTTCGTTTCTTCAGGAGATGCTCGTCTCTTTTGTTCTGTACGGGTTGAGAAATTAAGTAAATATTAGGTCCTCTGTGAATACATGCACTTCACACAGACCAAAACAAATACAAATTAATCTGAGATTTAACAGACTTAATACATGTGAGGAAATCATAGAACACACTCTTAAGTGTGAATTAATGTCATGTATATTTAATAAAGGTGTTTTTATTTTTAATAAACCATCATTTTAAAGAGGTTATATCGTACATTTTCCCTTAAAGACCTTTAAAATCAAATGGCTGTTTTTTCTGCTGTGCCTTTAATACAACAATCCTCTGCTTAAATACAGGGGTTCAATGTGCTGCACAAACTAAGAGTTCAGAATGAAATTACTTAATTTTTATATTTTGTTAAATACAAACATAAGCTGCTCGTTTCTAACACTTGGATCCTTCAGAAGGAACTGCACAGCGGAAGGTACTACATACAGCCAGAAAAAACTTTTTTTGATAGACTTTATCACATTTTTCTAGTTGTTCTGACGTTTAGCAAGCATCTAGAGTACTTCATTACCTAAACCTGAAGAGGCGTCGGACAAATCAAAACACCAAATAAGTTGGTATACAGGCAGTTATGTGTAAATGTTTCAGGTTGATAGTTTTTCAGTGTTTTAATTTTTCTCAGTTTTAGTTAAGAAATGTGCAGTATGTTCCCACATTGCAACAAAATCTTATTTTTCCCACAGATTAATCAGTTTTTAATAGTAGTGTCTGTTCTTTAACTGAACTAAATGATTTTAATTACTATAAAAAAAAGAGAAAAAGAAACGTGCAACGGTGGACAAGTGATGTGTGCTGTGTTACACTGTGTAACACCGACTATCGCAGCAAGCCTAATTGAGAAAAATGGATTTTCTCACGAAACCCTTAAATAGAATATTTTGCAGCTGATGTTAATGAAATAAATTAACAGAACAATATCGAACCCTTGAAAAAAAAAAAAAAAAAAAAAAAGACAAATAACTGCAAAAATGGCACACAGAAAGTCACTTCAGGTTTTAGGCTGTGTGAGAAAATAATGTGAGGGTGAGCGGTCTGTGACGCTAATGTTAGAGCAAACTGGAATGCTAAGAGGAATGTCTCACACACAGAGGACAGCAGCAATCTGTCCGATTCCTCTGGGCTGACAGTATAACCGCCTAATATGGACAGGACATGCTGCGTCACCCAATCCAGCACCAAATGCATCAAGATCAAGGCTGTGGGACTAAACTTCTGCTTCACATCAACTCTGGCCTATCAGATCAACAACACGGGATTTCTACGCACTCAGACTGCGACACAAAGCACGGTAGCCATTTGTCATAATGGTCTTTGTCAGAGGCTGAAGGCAGCTTGGTTTCTGGTGATGACATGATACTTTATGAAGTAGGGACCTGTCACAGTTTTTTATTAGATGTAAAACCCGTAA
Source organism: Siphateles boraxobius (assembly GCF_051911475.1). Lineage (NCBI taxonomy): Eukaryota > Metazoa > Chordata > Actinopteri > Cypriniformes > Leuciscidae > Siphateles > Siphateles boraxobius. The sequence continues at coordinate 5,931,668 of NW_027508908.1, read as the reverse complement.
AAATACACAAGTAGTTCTAGCGAGGTTCGGAGTGCCGTGCCCAAAAGAAAGGGAGGAGGGCAGGGGAGAAGTGTGTGACGAGGGAAGCCCCTCATGACAACCTCCTTCTTGGGGTGCAGCCAACCAGGGGCCCCGTGACCATGGATGGCATGACCCAAATACTGCAGGCGCAAACCAGATTTCCAAAAGAAACAGCTCACCAGCTGAGAGAACAAAGCCATGTGAAGGCTTCAATAAGCAATTTTTTGCGGTTGTTTTTTTAAACAAGGACTAATAACATTTGTCGTGTTTTTCTGCTAAGTAAAATTTAAAAGAAGTTATGACACATGACTGCTAACAAAAGCGAATATCTCAAGCATGTGAAATCGTGGCTCTAATGTCTGCTACAGACTGTGTGATTTCGGCAATCCTTTAAAGATCATTACAAATCACAGTACGACATGGATCTAATAAACTTGTACGACATTGTATGTAGACTGTACGATGATGACGCATTGAATTCAGCATGCGCTAGTGCTAAAGAAATAGAGCAAGATGCACTTCGGCAATTGTGTTTTTTATGTGCACTGAAAAAAAGCGAGCGAAATAGGAGAATATGGACTAAGGAAAAGAGGCCAACTTGGCATGTCATTTTTGCAAATGGAGCTTGAGGTATATAGTTAAGTTATAGCGACATGTCGCATTGATACACAATTTCATGTTGCATTTTTATTGGCTAGTCAGTAGACGTAGGTCTACACACTGTGAGATGATCATGCTACATTTATGACACTGTCTGAAAAATGATTGAAGGCCATCTTTGGTCGCAAGACAGTGACAAAGGCCATCTTTGAACCTCTCTCACTGTATGACATAGGACCACCGTTTAGCAGCCACGACCACAGAAATCGCCATGATTGGACAGCTTTTATCTGGGACAGCCCAAAAAATTACACTGTGTACCGGGTGTTGATCAGATCGTGTGTTTGACACAGCAGCAGGATCCTTCGGTCTCTGGTATCTGATTCATAATGTTAAATGTTTGGTCAACATTTGATTACACTATCAGTTTTGTCACTATACACTATGTTTAGAGTGAGATGCCTTACAGAATAGACAGAACAGAAAAATCCTAAATGCAACGTCCTGAAGCAAGAGCAAAGCATCTGTGCAATCACATGCAATCACCACCTGCTTAAGTTTACTGTAATGCATGAAGAGACTCCACGCTGAGGCCACATTTAAGCTACAGATGCTCCTCTATTTCCTGCAACAATGTACCCGCACAATCACATCATCTCACACAACGCTGCAGCTAGACTTTAGGGTCTTTTTTCATAGTTCCTATAACTAATGGTGGAAGCATGGCAGTCGCTACAGGGGCAAAAGGTGGTGACGATTCTAGGGGCCACCAGCTTTTAAAAGTCGTCATTTACCCCATTTACTTTGTTAGCGCACATTACTAGTCTTGTGAACAATTAATCCATGCAAGTTAATACACAGAAAAAAATGTTTGTCGTGGTAATCTTTAAGCTATGAGCGAGGGATGGAGTGGAGGTGCGCTAAAGTAAAACCCTGCCCTCAATTCAATATTTTGGCCCACAGGAGTTGAAACGGATGTTTTAATGCCATCTCTTATTTATCAGTAGCAAAATATCGCATTATTGTGAATCAGTTCAAACTCCATTTCAGTAAATTAATTCAAAAGTCACCCACTAAAAGTAAACAAGCTCTATAAATACATAAATTCCAGATAATTTCAGAGCAAATGCATATTGCTAGTGAAGACATTTGTTTTTAGCTTCATAGCCCAACCCTAAATGAGACAGAGGAACTATTCAGAGCTCTTACATTCAGCGGTAAATACAAACCTCAAGTGCCTACTGAATCACCACAATCAACAGCTTAATGTTGTTGGTAAGAGTGCACGTAGTTATTTAGGAATGAAAAAACTAAAGAGGGGTGAGAATCAATTTTGTAAGTCTGGTTTATTTCAACCAACATTCTCTGATGAGTCACATGTATTGCATCAGAATGCAATGTTCAGCTACACATGTAGCTTAAATACTTCCATCCACAGGAAACTTGCAAATGATCAGTGACTATGCAAATAATCCTGAAACAATAACAGACCATTAATTGTGAACTTACCTTTCTCAGTTCTACTGTCACTTCATTACGATGTCTTCGCATCGTCTGAAAAAGAAAAGAAATAGGTTGCTTAAGTACAGTATAACATATCTGAGGTATAGAGTGTGACAAAAATAAATTCTAAGATAACTTTCAGAGTTGTACGTTACGCCAGAGCATTGTGGGTGGTTGGTTTAAGTTTAATACTAGGATTTAGCAACTTGTTCAAATCCACAAGTGATTCACACACTGCCACGGTGACACCCTCTAATGGGCTGTAATGATCCAAACAAAATGCCAACCAAAGTCTTGCCATTCCAACAGAACAAAGAGGCAACCAACCGTGGTAACCATGGTGACGGCAGAACCCAGCTGTCACTCAGTCCTCTGTTTAGACAATCACATTTTGGGGCCATTCTATTAGAACTGTTCCATAAAACCCAACAGAACAAACATCTGCACAAGACAGAGCAGCAGGAATATATCTGGAGCAAAAAAACACATTCAGGTCGCAATGAAATGGAAGTAGAGATGGATATTTTATTCCGTATTGTAATGTACGTCAGAATGTAATGGATTATCAAAAAAGAAACAATGTAGGGTAGGGACTGTTGATTGGATTTTGACATGCAAAAGTAGATTCAGATAAAAGTGAGATTTCAGGGACAGGATATAAGCGGACTAAATGGTTCATAGTAAGATCTAAAACATGCACTTACTAAATATATAAGAAGAATTTTCATTTAATTCCGACTTTGACAAGATGGGCAGGTCACTTATCACAAATGGTTCTGCTCCCTAATTTATTTATTTTCTTTAATATACAACTTCAATGGGATGTAGCCTAGGAGGGAAAGTAAAAACATCAGCAGCTAACTATGCAAAGACTTCACATGCTGTGTGGTGGGGATGGTGGGACGGATCGGATTTGATCTTGTGACTGGGCATACTAGTTCATGTTACAGCAAACCCACACTGTGTCTTATGCAATCCAAAAGTCATGAAGGGGAAAGCGAGAGGATGTAGAAGCAAAACCGACAAACAAGAAAGGGAAACAGAAAAGGACTAAATACCAGCATTTATTTCTGAATGACTAATTAAATATTTCAGGAAGTTCAATCATTCAATACTCAAAGTAAGAGTTCAAATTATGCATTTTTTACAAGTAAATTATTCAAAGTGACTTACAGTGCATTAAATGCATATTTATCAATTTGTGTTCCCTAGGAAATGAACCCATGACATTGGTATTACTAGCATTCTGCACTTTAGTCCCCGTTTACACACCTGGTATTAAGATGTGTTTTGATCGATCAGATTACAACAAGTAGAGAAGGGTAGATGCATAGCCTACCCGTTTACAGCTGGTATTTTAATTCTTCTCTTTTGTCCACTTTCAACCACTTCTGTCCTGACTTTCTTCGAGTGTAGGGTCTATGGGCTGGTAAATGTATGGGTTTTTTTCAGATCCTTCGATCTAACGGAGAAAATAAGCAATTTACATATGAACGCGCCCGGGGACAACGAAAAACATACGGAGAACATCAGCTTTCGTTTCTGCTCTGACAGCCGATGCGAGTGTGTTAGAAATCAGGAATGGTGAGAGAACATTGTGCTTGGTAGGTTTTTCGTCTTCAAACCAAACTTGGGTGGCTTACCATAATGTTTACACATTAGGTCAGTAGGCGGAGAGTAGGAGGACTTTTGAGGCTGTTTGAACACATTCGACCAAATGAGAGCAATCCGGTCAAATGCGTTTTCAACTACATCTGGAAGTGGTCGAAAGTGGACAAGCTCAAAACTTTTTAGGGTCATCCACTTGTGATCCGATCGACCAAAATGCATCTTAATACCAGGTGTAAACAGGGCTGTAGTTGAACAAGAAGCCCCATAAAACAAAATGCTCACCCTTCCAGTTAGAATTCAATTTATGTAACATGATGTCTAAAGCTGTATTTCAATTGATGCCAGATTTGAACTGGTTTCACCTGCAAAAGCACCATGGCTCAATGTTGAACAAACACTAGGCCACATTTCCACCTACTTCAAGGATTCAACTAAAAAAAACAAGAAATTCTTTCCTGAATTCCTGAATACGCAACATGAGCAGTATTTTAGTGACTCATGCGTTATGTATGAGTCACAGCAGAATGACAGGAGGGCAGAGCCGAGAGGAAGCACTCCAGGAGTCAGTGGACAGAGGCTTCGCCGGTGACATGACAGCTTGACACTCTTGAGACCAGCATAATGACACAGTATGTGTGCATGTGCTTGTCTGGTTGCCAGCATGGTCTGAGGACATGCTGTCTCACTCCTGTAAGGTCCACGACATGCTAATAAATAGGTTGACTGCACAATAGCCACAAACATCAGGCTTGACTCATTTTTAGACTGTGATGCTTGCTACACAAAGGTCATGGGTTCAATTCCTAGGGAAAACGCATAATGATAAAATTAATTTCTTGAATGCAACCAAGTTGGCATATTGTGTAATTATAATATGTTACCAGCTCATATTTTAGCTAAAGCATCTGGCACACGCAAAATAGCAGGATGTAGGCTAACTGAGGAAATTTCTTTATGTTATTAAATAGGACTAGGTTGACTATATGAATTTTACATGGTTTAATGTTCTCCACAGTGATTCTTAAATCCAAAGAACTATCTTTTTGGGGGGGGGGGGGGGGGTTGTAAGGTTTACACGACACCGTTTTTTGTGCCTTTTGGCCGTTCATTTACAAGACAACGGAGTTTTCGGGGCCTAAAAATGCAACCTTCTGAAAATGGGTTTCAAAGTAAGTTTTTGAAAATGATACCGTTGTCTCCATGTAAACTACAAAAACAATGTGAAAACGGTGACGTCATGCTTGTGTGTATTGCGTGTTCAGTCTATAGGCGCGCACATGATTCTTTACAGAATGACATCGCCAACTACTAGCCTAGCAGCAGAATACAGCGATTTTAAATGTTTTACGGATCCAAGTGAACTGAGATTTGAACTGAGATGTAATTATCAGGTTTCGCAAAAAATACAAAAGGAAAAACTTTTCTTTTTTTAGTACATTGTTGTCATGTAAACATACCTTTAATCTATGCTGTTTTTTTGTTGATGCATGAGCAAAACTTCAGTAAACATCATTTGTAGCAAGTCTGGCATCCAATCATCGCAATAACTTCTGTACATCATTGCTTACGTTGCAGGACAGCCCACTACTGGCGGAACCCTTGCAATGTGTTTAAATGGAATTCCCTAGCCCTTGATCACTGGAATCTGCTATGGAGATGATTTATTATTTACAGTTCTTTTCCTTATGAATTTGTTTCATGCACCATTCTATAGGCCTGCATGTATGCTTGTGCTGTTAAAAAATTAAATATAAATATATATATACACAATATTAATAATACACAAATGAAAATTATAACAATATAATAAACGTTACTAACAACTGTGTTGTTAAAGTCAGCTTACGGTAGCTAGAACTAATGTTGTCAAAAATATTGATATTTTGATATGTATCGATACTGAAATATCTGAAACTATTTCAATACTCCTTTCGGCAGTATCGATACCAGCTGCACTTTCTTGCTCTCCCCTCTTCTCATTCAGAAGTCTCATTCACTCCGGTTAAATAGTGTTGGTGTGACCAGGTCTAAATTTCAGGGCGGGATTGCGCATAATTCCACTCATTCCCACAGATTCTGTGCTCGCATCCGAACCGCACACACATAATAAAGCCGCCTCTGACATTCAAGTGCCAAAATTAGCTCTTTTCACAGCTTATTAATGGTCAAATACACTTGAAAATAATGTCAATGCCCATCTTAGTGAGTGGCCTATTAACGTTAACACAGTGGTAAACAGTTCAGAAAGAATGTGTAACTAACAGTAACAGTATTTTGTGATCTTTTCAGAAGAAATTTGATTGTCTAGACTTTCAATAGATGGACAAAAAAAAAGAAATATTAAAAATATCTATGACAGTAAATGCAGGGGTTTTCCTGTGGTATCCCTGTGATATCAAAAATCAATACTTAAGGTATTGTATCGAAACTTAGAAATTCCGTTATCGTTACAACACTAGCTAGAACAAGTATTAAATGAGGTTAAATGTCAAATTAATGGCAATATCATACACTAGCCTGTGGGGGGTGGAAGTAAATTAAGCGCGAACTGATGTGAAGTCACAAACATGGTGCATTGTAGTCTACAGATCTGCCTGAAGTGTACGAGTAGACTCGCTCAATCTGTCAAAATTGAGGGGTGGAGGGTCTGTCCAAATAAACTTCCCTCGTCCACTTGACAAAGTAGAACACACTTCAAAATGACGTTGGAGATTCCACAGAGGGGAAGAGCTTAGGGAAGTTTAACACAGCCCAGATTAGCTCTTCCTCTTTACTATCAGTTGTAGCGTTAAATAAATATGAACATCAGAAGGCATGATGAAAGATACAGTACAACTTACTGAAACGTATGTCTCATGTAATCACTTAATCAGCATTTCAACTGAGGAAAGATGTCAATAAAACAGCTTGTAAACAATGTTACATTTACCTCAGGAAAGCCACTCGTGAGTATTTTACTGAATATATGCACTATATTAGATATTAGGCGAATTATATTTAACCTGTTAGTGATGTCTTATTTAATAAATGTTTGAATAAATCTTCCATGAGAAGTTATGACAGCAACCATTTAAATGTTTATATTTCAACAACACATTGTAGGAAGTGACAATTAAATCATTACATACAAAAACTGCCTTGTGCAAATAAATGCTTGCATACAACTCAGATTTTGATCAAAACAAAAAGCAATTGAATGCAATAGTTTGTTGTAAATCTAAATCTTTAAAATTATATTAACTTTACCAACATACAGGGTTCCCGGCCTGCGTAGTTAACAGCATTGGTTGGGATTTTTAATCAAATTAATCAAATCTAGATCAGAATCAAATCAAGAACAAATCCAAATCAATACCCAGCCCCATAACCCAATCACAAGTGGTCTGTGGTTATAATGTGCAAATTTGAACAAACTCTTCAGACCCTCTTCTGACAATTATTGAGGTTGGCATCAAGAGAGTATGTGACATTTCAGACAAATCAAATGGCTTTGTTTCTTTTTCCACAGCCACTTAGCAATGCAAAACACAGCAGCACTCGTCATTCCCTCAGTTAGCTACAAGTACATCCTTGTTATTGGCTAAATCTAGCAGCTAATGAGCCGAAGTATCCCACAGTTCCACAGTCCGCTGCTGGCCACATCAAAGGGATCATCCACGAGCCCTTCGCTCTTAGGAATACAAGATGAGAAATCTGAATCTACTTTGCAAATTCCCGGAATAGCTGCAGAAGGACGACAGCGTTGCTGGCTTCATCCAAAGCCATGTGTGTCTGACGCCTGAGTCACACCAGCGGCCTATAGTCAGTTGCAGTCAATTCGCGCCATTAATCTTGAAGGAGACCTGAGGGGTTCCTCGGATGAGCTCAAGGCAGAAGATGATAATGATGTCTAGTATCAACAGGGTATGCGATAATGCGAGTAAATGAGTTCTTCTTAAATGTGATCGCTGAACCTTTAAATATGTTATACTATTCATTTGAAAGTGACTTTGAACACTCATTATGGTGGTCCTCTGGGTTAGACGTGACGTTAGCCATGTTTCTTAATTTAACTGAATGTGTTTGGTTATAGATGTCAAATCAACTCTATACAGCACTTTTCACAATACACATCATTTCAAATCAGCTTTACAGAAAATCATGATGATAAAGTCTGGAATATTTTAACGTCTTGCCTTAAGGCCTGTTCACACCAAGAACGATAGCTATAAGATAACTATATTAGCATCCACAACAGCAGACTAGCAGATTTTTTTTTTTCTTCGTTTAATCCAAGCACACACTGCAGTTATGTCATCTCCAACTTTATATCTTCCAGCTCTTTAAAGTCTGGTGGGTTCTGATTGGCTGTCATTGTTTTTATTGCTCATAAGCTGGGAAAAATTGTTCTGAAAGTGATTCCAACGATATTGTTTATCTGTGCTGTTATCGTTATAGCTGTGGTGTGGACTCTGCCAATCATTAATATTTAGATGGATTTTTAGAACTATATCTTTATCATTATAGTTATCAACCTTGGTGTGAACGGACCTTTAGTCGTAATTGACCCTTCGCAGGGAGCTTGATTGACAGGTGATCTGACCAATCATACTTCGCCATCCGCCATTTTGTCCGACAAAGCAGTCAGGAGAGTTAGTAGATTAACATGGAAGGATTTGAACTTGAAAAACTGAATATACTGACGCCTTTCCGCGGTTAAAACAACATTCCTTCTTATGTTCATTCATGTTTATTTGATGCTATAAATGAACTAGAAGGAAGAGATGATCGGTTCACGAGCAGCTTTAACTGAGGCTTACAGCGATCTGTCACGACACATTAAAGAGCCACAAAACGGTATTTATTGTTTAAATTTATTTTTAAAGATGACCAAATTTGAAAGGTGAGACTTTGTTTAATATCAAAAGTAACCGAAAAGTAACCTGGTCTGTCCTGTCTGTCAGCGTATTGTGAGTCTACTCTCTCATGTATTTTTCACTGCGTGAGAACATGGTGTGTGCGTGAGAGTGGCGTAGCTTGTCGGACATAGCAACAGTAACTAAGGGGGGCGGGTCTTTGCGAAGGGTCAATTGGCAGATTAGAGTTGGGCGATAATATGGTTTACATTTTGGGACAACAAATATTTATCGCTTTACTTAAGTGTACTGTTTGTATGCGGGTTTGCTACATATACAACATTAAATATATTTGTGGAAAATAAAAATATAAAGTTTACATTTTGCAGTAAGTGATCAAGAAGTTGACATTTGCTAATAGTATATATATCAAAAGATATACTTGTAGTTATAGGTTAAAGGTTTTATTCAATTTACAACTATTTGGTGTCAAACCCAACTATTAGAGACAAACCCAATTACTATTCGTTGATGTGTATCACTGCCATGGTTTTGTTTGTTGCTTTTTAACGCCATGCAAGCTTCTATGGCTATTTTCTGAGCGAGAAAAAATTATGGTAAAACAATTTCAGATGTTGTTTATAATTTATTTTTGCTAAAAAAAAAACTCTAAAACTATATTTGGGTTAACTCTTAAAAACTTCAAAAAAATAACTGAACATAAAATGTTTCTCACAGGTTTAAAACCAGCACAATCTTATAAAACATACTTCAACGATAAAAAAGCTTCGAAAAGGAAAAACATTTCAGTGGATCTTCTCACTGCCATGTGAGAAGATCCAATGATCCAATGATATCAATGACAGGTTTCAAATTTCAATCATATCGCCCATCACCAGACAGCTTAGCGGAGAGCTTAATTGAAAGTCATGACATACTTAAACATAACATACTGTAAATAGTAAATAAAAAATGTAGTCCCCTAGTGTGCAAGCCAAAGGCAACTATGGTAAAGAACGAAAAATTCCATTGCTGTGTTATATAATACTGCACAATCTGGCTTACTTCTAGGTCGCCTCTGCAGCCTGCATTGGGGTATGAATTTAGGAGCACTACCATCTGGAGGTTTTCATTCCAGTTTTAAGGTAATAAAATCCTGCTTATGTAGCTCTGACATACCTACAGGTGATGCTTAGATGCTAACTACCACACCAAAGGACAATCTGATTGAAGAGGAAAAGATGTTAACCAACTGACATTTCACAATGACATCTTTATTAAATCACCATAATCAGCTCTAATCAGTGGACACTAACATTAAGATGAACTATAGCAGGACTGCTAGACTGGCGTGGCTAAACAAGCAATAAAGAGGTCAGATGTCTCTGACTAGTCACTGGTTCAGTTTAGGACAGCTAACTGAAGCCGGTATTTAAACCGGTGTCTGTCGCATATATCTGGTTCGCACGATACATTTAAGCTTATTTGCTAATGTTTACGGAGTTTATCTTCTATACATAAATGTTAAAAAGTATGGGCAAGAAAACACACGAATAAACGGACTAGTAGACGATTAATCTGCCCCTTGCTAACCAGTTAGCAGCTAGCACACATGCTAACACGATAAATCTGCATGTTTTTGGCCCAGCGCAATTTAATACAGAAAATTAACAGGTGAGCCACCCAACCGACCTAATAAATAAACCTGTCTCAATATTACATGACTAAATAATGCTCTATAACAGCCCAAGTCCGAGTATAAGCCGCGATTAACTCGTGAATACTGAAGGGAAATGTGTTTAAAGAGGCCTCTATGTAGGCCGCGCCCGCTCCGCATGATGTTCTTGCTGGGTCCACAAACACCCGCTCCGATCCGACACCATAAAACCAGAACCACAGAGACTCAGGAGATGGGAAACGAACTGGGGGGGGGAGCCCGGAGTCCAAGGTATCCGGTGGACTTACCTCCACATCTCGCCCCTTGTTTTTAAAGCTCTTGATGCGATGGTTTTCCAAGCCGGCGTTTTCGGCCATGGCTCTGTGTGTATGTGTGTGTCTGTGGTGACTCCCGACCGACGCGCAGAGGAGCTCCGCTCAGGGAGGAGGAAGAGGAGCAGGAGGGCGGGGGGTGTATCGACGTCCGAGTCCGAGACGTGAATGAATCATTCACTTGAATCGGATCTTCTTTTTTTAATGAACTGGTTCACAAAATTAGCGGTTCTCTTTGACTCATTGAATCGCACCTTCTTTTTCTGAAATGTTACAAATAGCCTATAGCTAATGTCCTAGAAGTGAAAATATGTTTAGGACTTATTTTTAAGTTATGTTTTATCAACACGTTTTATTGGTTGTTTTGATTAAAACTAAAATCTGTTTTCTCAAAAAATCTGTAGAGCTAATTGTTTATTGTATATGAGCTGAATCGTGCGTGCAAAATTGAACATATAAAATAAATATAACTCCTTCATAATGGGAAAGATCCGAATCGCGAAAATGAGTCGGACCTCCCATCACTACGGGGAGTAGATGACGGTGTATTTAGAACCAGAGTGATGCGGAGACACGGGGTCCTGTCAGGTAAAGTTTTTAATTTGGACAAAAATGTCGTGTGAATAAAGACAAGCGTTTTACACTACTTCATTAAGGGGTTCCGGGTGAAGTGAGCTTTGATTTGACAGTGAAACGGTGTGTTTCATTGGACGCGGACAGTAGATTTGCGTCAGTGTGCGTAGATTGCGCAAATTCAATCTGCCATGAAGTATCGCGCCAAGAACGTACGTAAAGATGCGTCACCGCGCAGTACAGTACGCTAGACAAGCCAGTGAGATGATGGTCGTTCAGCAGAAATTTGCATTTTGATAATAAACAGGTACATTTAAGTCTTAAATTAAGGTATATCCAACAGATAACGTCTATATGCACAGTCAGGTGACAAAAGCAAAACATTTATTACTAAATGACACAAGACACAAATAATACCTGTCAGATTAGAACGTACAAAAAAAAACATCACATTCAATATTCATTCGTTTAAAACAATTTTGTAATTAATTACAACAACACAAAATTAAGGACAATCAGACATCATTTGACTCTAGGTAAAAATATGAATTATTGAATTCTAAATATATATTTTTGTAGAACTTGAATCAATCAAACTCTTTATGTATGTGTTATTTGGGCTGCAGATCAAACATCAGACAGAGAAAAACATGTATATGAAATCAAATAAAAACAATGAAAAGACTTTTTAACCGTATTTTGAGTCAGTATCAGCATCTTGAGTCAGCATCACTTTGTTCTCTTGAAATGTAGAAAGTATAAAGCTTTGATTGTCATCTGTAATTTGTGCACTGATAACACATCAGTAAATGTACAGTGTTTGACGAAGTGCAAATTAAAGATGTGTGCACAGATAAGTGTGCATATGATATCGCTCACTGAGTTCATCTTAAAAACATTAGAAGTGGCCAGATTTACACAAGTCAAAATCACAGATGACATTAGTTCAATTGAGCCACAAAATATTTAGAAATTATTCATAACCATAGCGCTTCAGATCCCGGCTGTGGGGTACATATCTTTAGTGTATATACAATATGTCATGAACTTTAGAAGATCTGTTGTTCAAAAAGAATCTTCTGGTAGCCTTGTGGAGGAGTATGGTAGAAGTCACTAAACTGACAATCCAATATTGCACTATCATCCACTGTGAGGGACAAGACAAAGGCATACATGTTTAGATGTGTTATTAAACAAAAACATATACTTAACAATATTGCATTGCCAAAGAATGAACAAAAATTACCAAAAGGCTGACAATTGGTGAAAAAAAGTTGTCTATTTGAACTCTTCATAAACAAACTCAACCCTTTGCATGTATATACACAAAAGCTGCAACCATAGATTTAGCAGAACTTTACCAATTCAGACAATGTTGCAAGATTGTCTTTAGAGTTTAAAATACATATTTACAGCAGAGTAGTAAAGATATATAAATATTGTGCATCAAAGAACATTAATTTAAAACAATTCATGATTGAAATTTATGTGCAATTCATCACAAACTGCAGGGTAACAGAATAAAAATCAAGGCAATCCTGTAATTGTGTTAATTGAGTAACAGAACAAGCCTTCTCTCAAAACTACACTTACAACTAAACAAAGATGTTAGCATTTGGTAATGGTTATTAATAAATTTGATAAAATACTCACCATAAACTACAGGATAAACGGTTCCTCTGATGCCTGATGCCGGACAGTTCATATTCTTCCCATTTAGGTACAAATTCAGCTCCACATGGTCGTACGTAACACCCTAAAATTCACACAAACAAATTAGATAAATAAAGTTATTACACACAAAATGAACAAACAGCACAGGAATTGTGCGTCATTTACATGCCTTTGCTTTCAAGCAGGAAGTTGGCATCACCCTGGTTCCCCAATAGGATTTTTCTATTGGCTTTTGAAAATATACCGACACCAACTAATGTTTATGATTCTTAAACATTTAGTTTATCATGATAATCTTCACAAAAAAATACAGCATTTATGAATGTTGCCGTTCGGTAACGGCCGTACGCAACTCTAGTTCAGGCGGAAGAGTGACCTCTGACCCGACGCATGACGTAACAATTGGCGAACGTGGAAGCGCAGAGGATAGAGCGAAACAAAACACCGGTGACTAATCGGAAGCGTAAAACGATCATTTTTAAAGAGAACTGTCAGAGGTGCTTGAGCTTGAGGAGCTTATGCTATTCCTACGTCATCCGTTGGGTCAGAGGTCACTCTTCTGCCAGAACTAGAGCCGTACGGCCATCACCGGAAGCCTGAGATTATAGTTTATAAAGTTATAAAAATGTATATTTTTCTTACAAAACCGCATCACTTCGCTTCAGAAGGCCTTTATTAACCATTGGAGGAGTATGGATTACTTTTAAGATGGATGGATGCACTTTTTTGGGCTTCAAAATCTATTGCACCATTCACTCGCATTATAAAGCTTGGAAGTATATTTTTTTACATAACTCTGACTGTGTTTGGCTGAAAGAAGAAAGTCATATACACCTAGAATGGCTTGAGGGCGAGTCAATTATGGGATAATTTCCATTTTTGAGTGAACAAACCCTTTAAGAACCCTTGTTATTATTATAGGCAGCAAGTCCCAAATTCAGTCCAGAATGAAAGCACACACAAATAGATTTATTTGTCAATAAAATTATTGCCACTGATACTCACCACAATATCTCCTTCCTGCGGTAAGCTGTTAGCAGGTAATCGGTTCTTTTCTTCGTTGTTGTGGTACACGGTGCCATCTTGCCTGAGCACAAGGCTATGTGGGTCTCTACCCATAGGGATCTGGTTTAGATTTGCTTTCTTAGTTGCGACACCTAATCCCCACACACCTGCAAGGGGCAAAGTTCACTGCAGTCACACCTAATGACTAAGATGAACTGTTGACAATTGATTAGTCTAACATACAGTAAATGCTTGCACACATCTTACCTGTGGACTGAATCTTGAATTCGAAGTAGCTTTTGTTTTGATGGAGAGGGGCGTTTGCAATGCACCCACCAGTTCCACATATACGTCTTCCACTCTTTACAATGACAACATCAGTACCTGAAATATCATGAAAATAATTATTTACCGAGACTTAACAAATTGCATAACAGAACAAAAATGATTACTATCGTTAATTCATGCGCTCTTCTTCATTCTTTTTCACGCTATTTTGTTTCATTCTACTACTACTGGTGATTTATTATTTTTTATGATAGTGAAAAATACCATGAAACTCCCAGTGAATAGTCTAACTTACACGCAAATTGTCATTACAGATGCAGAACTCAGTTATCTATCGGGTCTGACAGCACTGAAATGATCGCAACAGTTTAGTTTAATGTATGGAGACAGGCACTTTCTGAAGGACAGCCTTGTGCATCATACTGTGAGACTCGAACTCTTTCCCGTCAATATAATGTGTCTGAAAAGTCAGATCGCATCGCTCACCCATGTGATGAGTGTCCAGCTGAACCGTGGGCATTTCCTTCAGTGTTACGTGGCCACTGTTATTGTCTCCGCAACAGCCAAAACAGCACGAAAATAAAGCCGCCATAATGGTATTTCTCTCGCAACAATACCTTTAGTTAAATAATGTGGTTATGCTCCGTTGAATTGTTTTACGGGGTTATTTTCGCTATAAATCAAAGGAGGTCATTTTATTCTCCCTAGATGCTAAGCTAACAGGATATGACGTGGAAAGAGTCTACCGGTCCGTGGAAGGGTTTTTTTCTCACACTTTTTAAAAAATATTTGATTTCCAGGATAGTTCAACGGCGACCTCTAGTGACCAACCGACGGGCCTAAATCCTGTTATCATTTATTCACCCCTGTAACTTTCTTTCTTCCGCGTGGAACACAAATCGAGTTGTTAGGCAGAATGTTATGGGCGGAAAAGCCTATAGCATCATTTTCATACTATTAAAAAGAGCCAAAACTGTGATTTACTTTTGAGTGAAAGAAAGTCATACGAGTTGGGAATGAGAGTTAGTTAATGATTTCCCTTTATGGGAAAATCTTAATCGACGTCTAATAACCGGAATTGTTACCAAACGAAACACAATCGTTAAGAAATCATTGTTTTCTTTAGGAGACAGTATGTTTGTTGTAATTGGTCAACTACCAGGTCCAGACCGGTCAAGACTATACATGTAATAGGAAGTAAGTTTGATACAACAGACGGTGTTCGGTGTTGCCAGATTGGAAATGTCCAAGTATCAGAAGCTCAAGATTATCGTATTTAGAAGAAAATGATCGTACACGAGCCAAACGTACAGAAGCTATTTATAGACCAACATTTTTTTTTTGACACGACCTTAAAATTACTTTATTGCTAAACTATCGACCTAAGCTTGGAAAAAAACTGACCTAAGCCCCGTGGTAGGAACGTTAACTTTTTTTTCTTCTTTTTCTTCTTCTTGCAAAAATACAGAGATGACGTTAATGGCATACAACTTTGTATACAATATTCAAAAAGAACATTAACTTGTGCTCATGAGAGAGTCATTCTCCACGATGATTGGCCGAAAAGACATAACGTGAGATTGAGAGATCAGTGGTAACCATATTCACGTTCTCCTCACAATCATGACGGTAGACTTAGAATTCACCGCTAGATCAATGAAGCCGTACAACGACTATTTGAAGTGTCAGACAATTATGAAAGTATCGTACATTATGAGATTTTTCGTACAGAGGTCAAAATGGTCGTACAAATACGATAATTATCGTACATCTGGCAAGTCTGTTTATACTTTCAGTTTATTGCACTATGTGTGCAAGTATGGATATGTGTGTGCGCGAGCACGCAGAATGTGCGGGACAGAGAGCAAATATGAAGGATCGGGATCGATGTGACCTTAAAAGCTTTTAACCTGCTCTCTGCCACTCAGTTACAGCTGTGAAGTTTTGCATAGCAACAACCTTACCGCTCGAAAGTAAGGGGGTATCTATATCTGACCAACTTCTTTCAAAAACGAAAATATATATTTACTTGGGTATATTATTTGCTCTCACGTCAAAGACAGGTTTAATTTAAAAAAGATTAAGAGAAAAAAAATGCTTTTTATTTCTGTAATACTTAACTTATATATTAACTTTTGTTTCTGAAGTTCGCTAGTGTTGAAATCTGCACAGCAACAAGCGCCATGATTGCGTTTGCAGAGTACCCTGGTAACTGGCGCGCGCGGTTTCTATCCAATAAAAGAGCGCGTGATGTGTTCGCAGTTATGCGGTGGAACTGTTTTACCCAACATCCCTACTTTTCATGGGATTATTGCATTAATGTAGAAACTAATTATTGTGACTAACATCATGGTTTTGTCCTTTGGGGTGACTAGTAAGCAGATGTCGAGCTAATGGACCAAAAAAGGTAAAGTAGTCACAATATTTTTTATCATGTTCTCCCTGTCGACCTTCTTTCTTTATTTTTATAATAATTTCTGATTTTGCTTAGCATATTTTTATAATTCATAAATAATTACCATCTTGTAATACGACAACATTTTCATTTATAACTTTTTTTAGTGGGTCTAGACTTCTAATAACCTTACCGAAATCTACATGTTGTGAATTTGAGGTGCAGGTGATGACATATGAGGTAGCTGCTAGTATTATGAGGTCTGATTCTTTTGCACAAACTAGAAACAGCAACGAGATGGTGAGAATGAGCGCACTTATCTGCGTGCCCTTGCTTTTTTTGAATGACAACAAACCCGTTATTTTCAGAACTGCCCAATCAGATTTCACCATAAACCTGTGCGTTGCTCAGCTGTGACACTCCAAGTGAGGTTTTTCTGTGGAAATTACCGGGGAGGATCTCGCCTTACCTGCCAAGAATAGCTTATTCCGGAAAAAAGAAAAAGAAAAGCAGCCTTTTGGTGCACTATGAATTTCCGTTTCAGAAATTGTTCAGTGCGTATTCTAAAGTACAGTATTCAAGCTCTAGTTCAGCCTAGTGAACAAATAACCTCGGTGACACGATAAGGGAGTGACGTAAAAGCAGAATAAAGTGACGTGGTTTCTGCCCTATATTTTTTTTCTCTTTTTTATCGGTTCACATATAATGTCTGTGAAATCATTCGACAATTTCACTGATTTCACTCCTACCTGCTTCTATGTATCCCGATGTATAATATTAAAGGACGTACGCGTAATGTGTCAAATTTGGGCATCTCGTTTCAACTCTCGACTAACGAATGCATTTCAGATGATGTTGAAGGCATCACATTTAACGTTAACATCAGTGACACCAAAGTTTCTCGGTATTAAAAAATTCTTTTATTTAACCATAAGTGACCAATCACAATGAGAATAAAATGCTTTAATAGATTTGTTTTAATTTGTTTATCAGTGATGTTTAGGCTGCAGCTTCACACAAGTAACTTCACTTTTTTTTAGCTGGAACTCTGTTCAGGCATTCCATTCATTTTTACGAGCTAAATTAGTAGTGATTATCTTTATTGTGCGACTTTAATACACAAAACCTTTAAGGACAATCAGTGCAGCTGTTTTAGAGCAGTTTTTGTAATGATACAATGATACGTGTAGTTCAAGTAGATACATACTAGTATAAGGTCTGTTTAAACTTTCTACGTTATATTCACTAAAGTCTCAACCAAATATTCAGTGCAAGGCTATAGGACGCCACAGACGATTTCAAATTAGTTGATGGCCATGGCCAGTTGCTCATAGATAAGAGAAATTGCCTTTTTATTGTATTGATGCTGGGTTTAACATTTATTGTCATGTTCGGTTTTTTTTTTAAAAACTATTATTATTATTAAGCTGGAATAACTCAACGTCAAAAATGTGAGGACCCTGCGCTTCGTCGTCCAGCACAGGGTTTCTTTTAAGAAATATATCTGCATGTACTGAGCACCTCAAAAAGCCCATGCTGAAGATAGATAGCGGAGCCCTGCCAGGTTCATGTAACGTTAGCCTTCGTTTAAACAAGCGAGTGTGTATGTGGCCAGATATTCGAGTTAACAGTGTTCTTAACGCACTTCTAAATAAAGTTAATTGAATTTGGGGCTACATTTTATTCAGGGCAGGCGCGTCTCTGCGGTTTTTGTCTTGCTGTATACCTTCCTAAAGGCAACAATAGGTCTACTTTGTGTTTCCTGTCGAAGTGCCCTCAAAAGTTTTAGATGGATAAGCATTTCTTACAACGCACCGTCATCTTTCATTTGCTTATTTGACCGATTTTTATGCAATTGGTCCGGATGAACGTACTTAATCACTTAATCTAGGCCTGATGGTGGACACGATTTGAAGGATGTTTCCTCAATGTCGCCTGAGGAGAGAACCAAGCGTTTTAACGGGGGGGGGGGGGGTGTTATATACGTTATATTGTAACCCTTACAGCGAAAAGTGCCAAAGGAGGATGATCTATGAACTGGTGATTCTGTCAGTAACGTTAACGTTACCACTTCTCCAAATCTTAACTCAAAAGAAACAGGGGTGATCTGAAAACCTCAAGCCATTTAAAGTTCCCAGAAGATGGCGATGCTGCGTTATTCAAAATGTGAAAAAGATGGAAGGTGCATTTACTGACGTGATGTTTTGCTGATTGTCTTCAGCAATGTGCTTTGTCCAAAACAGTCATCGGCAACTTATTATTACAGTCTATGTATTGTTTGTTAAGATGTGTTGAGAAATGCTGTAGATTTATACAGTTTTGAAAAACTGCACCATTTGCGAGCAGCGCTGCTCTGGGCAATTAATCTGGTTTGATGCAATTGTTGTGATTTTAATGCTTTTAATTGTATTTTTCTCTCATTGTATTTCCCATGTACATAAATTATCAACAAGCTCAAATCACTTTTACAGAAGAATCTGATCAATTAAAAAAATTATTACATTAACAATTATACAGCTTCATCAAATTTCATGTCATCGCTTCTCAAGAGAATAAAAGCATTACAACGATTAAAAGAATAAAAACCCCGGCATTTGGACAGCATGTTATCAGTCAGTCGTTAGTCTTCTAGTGCTTTCCTGACGAGATGAGGGACCCGAAGCACAGACGGTAAACGGCCCGCCTAACTCCAGCAGCACGGTCAATACTGGAGGATTCGCTAGTGCTTTGACTCCAATATTTACGTGCTGCTACAGCCAGGCAGCCAGTCAGTCACACGGCCAAGTTCAGGAGACTCATTGGCACACGTGGTATTGCTGCTGCTGTTGTTCTTGCCTACTTCACCTTCCTTCTGTCCTTTTCACCCGTTTGTGGTGCGCCTGTCCTGTTGTTCTTGCCGCAGCACAGTACGGCCTGCACCCCCGTTATAACTCACAAACCATTCTGTGCTGCTACAGTACCGACAGGCCCCGCACAGAGCGCGCGCTCACGCACTCACGCGAGGCGCGCCCACACAGCCGCACATACACGGCCCTCGTTTCGCAATCTGAAAACACAGGACCAACAAAACACAACGAGTCATAAGTGTCAATATGGCTACATCTTGTAATTAAATTATGCCAAAATGATGTTGACAAAAAAGGAATCATGCTTGCTCAGAACATTATAATCTAAAATCAAAGATATAAAATGACAAGCTGCCATAAAATGTGAGACTTCCTCTGGCTTTTATGTGGGCTTTTATTTCTCACGTTTGTTTTTTGCAATGCACATGCAGCAGGACATAGGTGGTCATTGAGATAATCATGTATGTAAACAGTGTACATGTGTAATCTATTTTAAAATGTTTTAGGGGTCAAGTAAAGATATTTCTTTTGTTTTTGTTTTAAATGGCAACCTAAAAATATGCAGCAGTCTAATTTCAAGGTCAAATGCATTTTTTTTCCAGGTTTAAAAGTGTTAGATCATGAAAAGCTTAGAGTTTGACAAATGCACAAATTAAATGAGCATCTGTTTTTAAAGATATAAAACTTTTATTTTCACAAATGTTATATAAATGTAACATTCCTGCTCAATATAAGTATATATTTTTTAACTTTCTTCTTTTTTAACAGCAAATTTCTATTCCATAGTGATGAGTGGATATTTCTGGAGAAGCACCCAGCACAAAATCGATTTGCATAATCTTGATCAGATAATATGGTACCTGTTCTGAGAAAAACATGATATTCACAGCATTCTTACACAACCTGCCTGCCTCTCACTGATGAAATCACAATTGTCAGGTAAGTGTGCACCATGATTAAAAAAAGTTCACTGTATCCAAACCTGTAGTGACTGTTAAAACATATTAACTGAGTGTATTCATACAAGAAAGCAATTTACTGAAGCCGTCTAACTGAGTTGTATTTATTTCTACAATTATTTTCATATTCAATATAAGATTTGCAAGTATATTCATAGATGTAATTCAAATCAGTCAAGACAAAGAACCATATGAGTAAGCTGAACAACAAACTATATTTGACATCACACTTATGAGATGAGTGTAAGAAATAATTGACATGTCTTGTGTGCAAAGTGTAAAATAACTAGACTAATAATATCAATAATTTCAGGCATGACTAACTTAAAATATTTATCATGTTCTGTTTCTGATGTTAGTTGTTTTTGTAAACCCTCCCAGGTTTCTGTTCCATTCAGTATACGCTCATGTGCTTTTGTACCAGGTGAGCCAATACTGACAAAAAACTTTTGGTGTAACAAGCAAGAGGACAATGGAGCATCTGCTGTCTATAAGGCTAAAATTACAGGTTATGAAAAGAGCCCCATGGACTTTTTTTGGGGGGGGGGGGGGCTGTAACCTCCTACATTATAATATTTACTTGTGTTGTTTGTTCTGTCTGTATGCCTTTCACTTTATTGTTTATTTTTCTTTGTTAGACAATCCATGAGAATATAGAAAATTTGCTTTTCTATATATTTTCTTTTATGAATATCAGTAATCCGCCTTTTTCTTACACTGTATTTTTACACCCAATAATATAGTTAAAACTTCAGTCAGTGGTGTACTTACAGTTACTTGACTTTGTCACAGCTCACCGTCATGCCGTGTGCTCTACATTCCTTTCCTGGAGAAAACAAAAATAAAGGGATATTTATGAAGCACAAATTTTGTCTCTTATGTTTCTTAAAATATAATTATAGGTAAAAAATACAAAAGTGTACCATCTGTATGGCAAGCAGTGTATTATTTTACTGGACTGGTGTAATTATGTGCTTATATAGTATATGAAATATTTAAATGAATGCAGCATAATCTAGTTTGAAGATAAATTCTTACGTGTCATGGTTTGTGACCCTCTCTCTCTCTCTCTCTCTCTCTGTGTGTGTGTGTGTAATTTCTACCATTCCTAACAAATAACATCGGAGCACTACCAAGGCTATGAAGCACACAATCTGTGGTTTAATTATATATATATAGAGAGAGAGAGAGAGTGTGTGTATTTGTGTGTGTGTGTGTGTGTGTGTGTGTAAACAACACGCGTCTCCATTAGAAATACAAACGATATCTAATCTAAAGGACAAATGTCACAAAGTAAGTTTTAATAATGCACACAAAAAATATAAATTTAAAACTTGTTCTAATACTGGCACACTTTTTGAAAAACTAACTTTTACAGGATATCTTGAAAGCACACAGATGTTCAACCAATGTAACAAAGAAAGTCATCATTTCGGCCTAATTATTACTGAGGAAAATCATCAACTAGAAATTATTTTACACTAACAAATAATTATAAATTCATTATTTTTTTCAAACTGTAACTTACTAATGAGAACTATGCCAATAGCAAATTCATAAAGGCATAAAGCTCAATGATGGTTTTCATGAAATATATTGTCTCTCAATATTAACTAACTCAGTGACTGAATATGTAGGGTAATAAAACCTAGAAGCCCATCTGAATAAAGTTAACTTATACATTCAACTCAAGTAATTTATATTGACCTTTGCATTACATGTGTACCTAGATTAAATTAAGTTAAGCATACTCAACCAATAAACAAAATAATTTAATTGATAACCAAAACGACATACCCTGGTGACGTGAAGGGGTTAGTCTGATTAGTGCATTTTTATGAGGCTGCAGCTACATGCGTTGTTCCCTGTAACTTCGTATGCCAGAAGTTAGCAGAGAAACATTTACTTCCTACCACAGAAAGGGGAAGCTGCTCCCATAAATTCATTTGCTTTTACAAGAGTAACAGGCAAAGCAGCACATAAGCGTGTGTGTGTGTGTGTGTGTGTGTGTGTGTGAAAGCACACTTCTACACACAAGATCTGCCCAATGGGATAGAATAAAACAATCTGATATTTATTTTTCATCTTTGTGCACTGAGTAAACTCTTGAAAGCATCTATGCTCAATATACTACAAAATACAAGAAAATCTATTCAAAATAGTGTAAATAATTGTACTTGTCACTATATTTCAAAACAAAGAACAGGACGCTTGAATATACAACCAATACACAATATTAACTAAACTACATATTTTTTTATTGCACAATTTATACTTAATTATACAAATCATAAAATGTTACTATTTTATTATTTGGTCAGTCTTTACGGCGCTGAATGTCTGACTCTTAATTTGCATTTTCTAAAACAAATTTTTTATTTTCTTCTTTACAAAGTGTGCTTAGACGTGCAGTACAGCTTTAGTTTATTATATTGCATTTGTACATGACACATCACAGCACAAAAGCAATATAAAATTCATTTCAGCATATGAATTTAGCAAAAAATACATCAAGCCCTTTAAATGGTTGTATACAGTGCCAGTCCCCATAACAAGTGCATTTGCCCGGGTAACGTCAGATAGGAGCAGGCCTGGCAGCACATGTAGTACTAAGAAGAGCTTACAATGAAGAGCTCTAGCTGTTTGGCATCAGAAAGCTCGCTGGCGCTGTGTTCCTCTTAGCAGATAGCTTTGTAATTGACACTCAGATCAAGATTTTCATTTCTGTGTTTCGCATCTAAATGATCGTTTATAAAAGGACACACACAGATACACACCCACCAAGAATTGAGAGTCCTCTGCCTCTGATCTCGCTGAGCAAACAAACACACAAACTGAGGCCTGAGTTAGGCCCGAAAATCTTTTTTCATACTCATCGGTTTACCAGCAAGTGAAGCTATGAAATCAGAAGCAAACGCCCCAACATTCAGGTTTCTTGATAATAAAACAGCCAAGTGACTCGTCTTGTTTTCCCTTCAAGCTACTACTTGAAAGTAACTACATCAACCAACTTCTTTGAATCTTAGAGGCCCTTCGATAACTTTGTGGGCACATTGAAATGAGCTAACAACACAAAGAGTGTGTGTGTGTGTGTGTGTGTGTGGTGGGGGTGGGGGGGTGAGACACACATACAACTGAAACCTCAAACTCATTTTGGGACCAGTTCTGCTATTGCATTAACAGTACTTCAAAGAGTCACTATACAATGTTTACAGGCATATTCAGAGCAAAGGGACATCGATATAGAAAAATAGGTTATATTATCGACAGGATAATTCTGCTGCTACAAAAAAAATGAAAACATGATCTCGCTTTGAAATAAATACATCACTTAAAAACCAAAGGATTACACAATGTTAAAAAACTATTATAATCAACATGAGTAATATAACCGGTGATGATGCCTCAAATGAATTTAAATAGCACAACAACAAAAAAATCATACAGTATACTAAATGCTATGGGCATAACCTATTGTAATATGGCTAACTGGGGGAAATATTTACCTCCATTTTAGTTGAGGCCATTGGACAAAGCTGTTCCATTTTCAAGGCATCCAAATTAAAAGAAACAAATAAAAATGTGAGAAAAAACATGAAGACAACTCGCACAACCTGCACCTACTAGTTTTCAATATGGTGTGGGATGGGTCTGAGTCAAATGCAATATTACATAACCATTAATATATGGTGAAAAAGGCATTAAACACTTTGGGCCAATCACAGGGACCAACAGGATTACTGGTCTAGCTGTATGTGACACACTGCTACCACCAAATACACATGAGGATTTCCATTTGGACTTGGGCCAAGAGGTTATAAGTCTACAATCCCGTTATAATTGTGAGAAAGACACATCATAATGAACTAGTACAAGTCATAATGAACTATCATGGTTGTGACTAAAATGTCACGGTCACAGGGACACAAGAGGGAACAAGCTAACGCCCACT
Source organism: Siphateles boraxobius (assembly GCF_051911475.1). NCBI lineage: Eukaryota > Metazoa > Chordata > Actinopteri > Cypriniformes > Leuciscidae > Siphateles > Siphateles boraxobius. The sequence continues at coordinate 5,907,417 of NW_027508908.1, read as the reverse complement.
AAGATCAAAGTTTATCACAAGCAAAATTTTGAGAATTTCTACTATGGACAAATTTGTTGCAACTTGGTGAAAATACTGCAAATGGACCTTGAAGGGACAGATAAGCGGTTTACAAAATATAACACTGTTAATAATACATAGCCTGCCCTTAATAAAAATGACTTACAGGCTTGACTAATAATATCAAATACATTCTTTGGCCTTGAGGAATTTTTCTACTAGCAAATGCAAAATTCTAATCAAAAACAGGATTTAAAGGTGCTGAAGAGATTATTGTTTTTTTTAAACTCCCCTCTAATTATTGTATACTTTATTATCTAATGTCAAACACCTATAACTTTACCTAAAACGTCATTTTAATGTAATAATCCAAGGTAGTTTAACACACATCAGCCCTGTATAATGCTGTAACCTTTAGTCCTAAACTGAAGACGAGCTCAATGTAAAGTGGTCTAAGTGGGTCATCGTCATAATGTCCAGTCTCTGCTCGTTCACAATAGACCACTGAGGGATCACCTCATGACCACAATTGCACACTGACATGAAATTATAAACACACACAAAGAGGGGGGAAAAGGATTTCCAATCCTCACTCTAATAAGTCACATTCAAATATCTGTGGAAAATGTATTCAAATGTGAGTTATTGTTTTGTTTGTTTGCATTTATAAATAATTGGTTGTATTTATTTGTTTGTATAGTGACTGGGAGGGTTCATACAGGCGCAGTATTCAGACGTGAAAGAATTGTTGCTGTGGCTGGACAAGCAGTAACTGAAACATGCCGCCATGACAATATCTGTTTTATAAATTCCTCATATTCTTTATCTAGTTCACTGGAAGCCACATTACAACATAAAGATTTTACTGTCACTTGTTATAAAAAAAAAAGATATACTTAATTGTCTTATTTTGGGTTCATGTTTTAATGAATTTAAGTTTCAAGTGAATGTGTGGGCAGTGGGTGTTGAATCGGTAGCCTAAGTAGCAAACTTTAATAATGAACTATTACCAATTTTACAATAAATCCACTACAGAAACATACTATAATTATGAAGTATTGTACAGTAATTATATAGTTATATAATTAAGTAGATATTGACAGATATAAAGAATTCCTCTTTTTTGGCATAAAACAACAACATTGGTGACCGAGCTATTGCACTGCAACATGAAATGACTAGGCCTGCATTAAACCATGGATTTGTTTTGTTGCAATAAAAAACACTACTGCTCAAGCTAAACACACACACACAAACATATATATATATATATATATATATATATATATATATTAAATATGAATGTCTTTCATTAATTCATATGAACAGCAATACAATGCAGTGAGTAAAGAAAGATCCACTCAAAAGTTATTCAAGTCAACTAGGCTATATTGTCACTCTGACACATTGTAAAACAGTCAATAACCGAAGAAATATCAATTCTGACTGAATAAACTCAAACTTGGCCTAAAAAATACTGTTACAGTGGGTGGACATGGACAACTTACACTGTATTAAATTCAGACAAAACAAAAGGTCTTGCTCACAATAACACTTGACAAAATCCATAGCTGCTGGAAAAAATATTGGCAAGCTTTTTTAGTTTTTTGGTCTGTTTGACTTAAAAAATATACAATATATAACAATTATCTCTTGTATAAAGTACAGTTTAATGGCTTGTTTGCCTATATGGCATGACTGTATCAAAAATTACCAATATTATAAACCATGCGTGAAAAAGTCAGATAATTTTGGCTCATTTGAATCTCCAGGTGCGGCACACCCTCCAAGAGACACCCAATACACACACACACACTCACACAGAATGAATGTGAGGAGAGGAACACACACCTCAGCAATTCTGCAACTGACATAGGCTTTTTCTCAACAGGCCTGCATTTTCAATTCCACCCCCACAGTAGTTCAATGCTTCCTTTTCCATCCAGTTCAGTAAAAAACTGCACAAAAAGTTACTTATTGTTTCAAAAATAGAAACAAATACCCTGACACTCATTAGAGAAGTTGAAAAAAAAATTTTTTTTTATAAAAGTGGTGCTACTGAAAACTGAAAACAAACACAGCAATGTCTATTTCTGTTGTAGGTCAGGAAAGAATAACCGTGGGTAATAATAATTATAAGCTAAAGCCGTGCGTAATTCTACCAACTTACATAAGGTGAAATTACCGTGCTTGCAACCACACTGCTGAACTCTAATTCACATTTCATAAAATAAAGAGAGGAAAAAAGCTGAAAAGCAAGAATCTCTTTCTCGTGCAGACAAATCGCGTCCTTTGCTCTCCTAGCTCCTTAACCAGATGCACACAAAACACCATAATACCCTATTAACACTTGACGTTTTATAATATCCAAGTAGTTACGCAAGTTAGCACGAGACTACATCATAAGTCAAGTATTTTTTTAATAAAAGTCACATACCATAGTTGTCCATTAAGTCTAGATGTAACATTAATTCCATTGCGACGTCTCAATCGAGCGTTACATTATGACAGCGTCTGGTCACGATAAGAAAAAAACTCATGAGTAACTTTTTTTTTTTAATTAACACGGGCTTTCGTGTCTTGACGTATAAAATGGCGCAAAGTATTCCCCTCCTATAACAACATGCATCGAGATAGTTTCACAACAATTCTAAAAAAAACGAAATTATCATTAAAGTCTTTTTATGGCAAGCTCGACGAATAAACCGTTTTAAACATCTTACCGGATCAGATGGCTGATGTCTCTTCTCTATAATGTGAGTTGAGTGTCTGATGCATCATCATCAGACTAGGACTGAACAGTGTGTATCTGCGCAAGCAGCAGCTCGTCCGTTACTCCCGCTCAAAAAGCGTCATGAAAAAACACCAAAATGACACAATCTTCATCACCACCGCGCTGAATCCCAATCCTAAGACCCTCGGGTATTTTCCAGAATTTTTCTATATTTTTCCCCGCATCCAGCGTTATTTTTATGTATTATTTTTTTTAAATCGCAGGTTTTCCATATACGCAGCTGAAAGATAGCCCCCCTTTTTCTCCTTCGGCTCCTTCACAATTTGTTCGTATTGGTCACTCCTGTGATCGTCGGCATCAGATCGCAGGCGATTTTGCTCTCTAAACGTGGTCCGATCGTGCTGTTTTCCTACATTCAGATAACAATACTTAATTTTAAGACGAATCGTCTCGTGCTGCCTCTCTATGCGCGCGCTCAGTGTTGATGTTATCGCCGCTCACTCGAAAATGGCGCCGAAAGTGAGTCTCCTCATTCAAATCGGTAAGAGCCGCCCCCAGCTCGCATGTGCATGCCGGGAACATGGACTTGGAGAGCGGTTTTGAAGGTGGGAGATACAGAGATTTTACTGGAAGAAACATTTTTTCATCCACCGTCTACGACAAGAATCTTATAGCTATTCCCTGTAACTGCACGATAAAAGACGTGAACGCATTTAGAGGACTGAAACCCCGTGTGCCTCTGCCAATTGAGGGGAAGCACCCATATCTGGACAGATAAGAACATCAGAAGCCTCGAAAAATAAAAAAGTAGCCCTTGGCTATCTAATGCATGTCATTTAAGCTATTTCATCCAGTACTTCCCTGCCAGCTCCCTATAGAGAAACTTATGTAAGGTGTTCTTCTGTATACGCCCTATGCAAACTGATAGTTCAGTCTCAGTGGTGTTGTAAAATATCCATTCTACTCAGAAAGAGAGGGAGATATGACCTGGTTTTTCCTCAGCAACTGCTTTGTGACACACTTGAACGCCCAAATCTTAATGCTGCCCACTATATCCACACAGATACTCTGTAGTTGGAGATACCAACACAAAAGTTACCCCATTTCTTGTAGCTTGTGTGATTTATAACTAACATTCAAGTCTCAAATAAGCCGACTGAATCTACATTACCCCCATGGCATCGTGCTGCCAAAAAAATGTGTAGGCCCTACTGATAATTTTCCCCTCAAAGATTCACAAAGGGTTGTTTTATAGCTTGAACATTTATTAATAATCCACTTTTTAAATAATAGGTGTCAAAAATCAAGTTTATCATGGACCTCAACTTTGTTAATGTTACATAGATTGTATATAAATATTACAGGGCTTTTTATTTAGCTATATTAAAAGACGTTGAGCTAATACAGCACGGATTACAGCCAAATACAGCAAAAGCTTTTGGAAGCCCTGTTTACCGCACATTTTATATAGCTAGTTTACTATTGACTAATTTCTGTATTCAGGACTCCTGTCATGGGTCTGGTATCATATTGTGAATTTTCTCATAGTGCAAGTACATTTTGACGAGAAGAGATTGCTACTGAAGTTTAACACACCCTCTATTCATAGTTTGAAACTCTCAAACAAATTAAACCCTCTGCCTTCACATTTCACCCCTAACAAATCTTGATATAGACACACAAGGTTGCAAATTACATTCTATAGCCTACTTTCAATGAAAAGATGCAGAATTTTTATTTGATAAACTCATTCTGTGAGTTACCTTTTTGATGTGAGGAGCATATATCTGTATTGCCTTTAACAGGAATATATATATATATATTGCAGATTTAAAAATTGATTTCTTTTTCAGTTTGATGGCAATTAATGTTACAAGTTGAAGAAGATATCAGTGTAAAAGAAAAAATAACCTTCTTGAAAACTTGCTGAGTCAGCATAGGCTATAGGGCCCACTACAATTGTTGTATCCCTGAGAGTAGAAATTCTGTGGAGTTTTTCTTTTTTGTATGCAATATCTGATTTACAGTCTCTACATTAAATCATTGACCTGGTGGTTTATTCATTAATGTGTAATATTTGGATAATCTCTGACTGTTAAGAAATTAAGGTAACACTTTATTTTACACTGTCCTTGTTACATATGTTACATGTACTTACCGTGGTAAAAAGAGTAAATTATGCTTAATTACATGCAACTAACCCTCAACCAAAACCTAATCCTACCCTAACCCTATAGTAAGTAGCCTACATGTAGTTAATTATTTATTACTCAGTACTTAAATATATAATAACACTGTAATAATGACACCTTAAAATAAAGTGTAGCCGAAATTAATCCCAAATAAAGCTGATGCAGTAAAATACAGAAAGGCTAGAAAACTTGCCTTTCGGTTTATTCATGATCCTAACATTTCGGTAATTAGCAGTGTATAAGTACGTCTGCTGTGCACCCAGTGCACTCCTGCACCCTCCACTTGTCAAACTTTTTTTTTTTGTAGGGGTGTGAAAATGGGGGCAGTTGTAAGGGGTGTACTTGAGTGTGTGTGTTTATGAAAGGGTTTTGTTCTCTCATTGAAGGGTCTCAGACCCCCACCCCACCCCAAAGCTGTCTGAAGCAGCTGCACCCCTGTGATCTCTTTAGTATGAGGGAGGGGGTGGGAACATGTGAGGGGACAGCCCCCCCTTTTACAGAGGCCAGAGACTACACGCTTAAGTAACAACATCCATCAAAAGTCAATAGATGCCTGCAAGTCAAGTCTGAGAATACAACAGCAACCTTTGACCCCTGTTAAGTGGGCCGGCCCTAACAAGACACAGCCACTGACTCATGCTGGTTTGTTTGGTTTAACTTTATTTATTAGGGACCCAAACTGAAAGATTTCCTAACAAATTGAATGGTCTCTGATCACATGGCTTTACAATACAATACAATAATAAACTCTGTAATTAAAGGCTTTATACAATATAGAAAGCATGCACACCAAATAGGTCAGGTATATTCCTCACAACCTATTAACAGAGCAAGTCAAGTCAAGTCACAGTCACCTTCATTTATATAGCGCTTTTAACATTATAGATTGTTTCAAGGCAGCTTTACAGGAAATTAAAGTAAAAGAAATTGTTTTGGCTTTACAGCAGCTCTAATAAAGTTATTGTCCAGGTAAGGTTAGTTTTCATTGATTCACTTCTGTAGCAAACAATTCATTCTGTCATTACATGGTATTTCATCAACCCTGTCTAATGCATGCCCCTATCTATCATTATGGGGTTGTATGAAGAGTACCGGTAAAAAAGCGAAACGTTTTGACAGAGATAATGCACAGATCAATGCAAAAAAACACTGCTGAAGTCATGTATATGAGTTCATTCGTTCTTTTAAGTATAGCTTAAAGGCTGCGGTAACGTTTTGATCATTTGAATGTGTTTTAGTTTAGTCCACACAATACATAGGGTACACGACATTATTATAAGCCATTAACAAGCACCTCGAAACATTTTTGTACACTCGTCAGCAGAGCAACTGGACTAAATTTTAACCATTACTCTGCTTGTGGCAGTGAAAGAGAGGCGATTGTGCAGACACCGATAGATACAAAGACGCAACAGAAACAGCAGCCACTTCAGCGGTACGAACTCAAATCCAACCGGAAGTCCCGCCCCCAGCAGCTTTAACTTCGATGATGTAACCCCTGTACAAATTTAGAATGTTGTTGATGCCTCAGAAGTTTTTTCTCTGGCTGAGAGCGCTGTCTATCACTCGACGTCACGGCTATCCTGTTATTATTGTAAACAGTCTACCCGTTCTTCTACTGTCGTCCTCCACCTCACGAAATTCTCCCCCGGTCCTTTGTTCGCAAAGTATCGGATCGGCATTACACCAATAGCACAGGCATCGTTTGGCCGCTAAAATAAAGCGCGCCTGTTCATACTCAGTTGTACGAGTGAGCAACATGTGAGAATATATTGGTTTTGAGACACAACACATCCTCGTATAATTTTGTAGCGGCGGAATGGAAGAGGAATGCAGCTTCAGTGTAGTTGCATATAATAACCCGGCACTTCACAGCTTGGCTTTCACTACAGCTTTTTGTGTTCGATGATGTATGCATAGGCTACGCGCTCCAATCGCTATTTTGATATGCTATTCAACCATTGCGATTCCGCAAAATTCATCGTGGAAAGTGTCATTGACATTAGCGAGTTACTTCAACCCCCTCTCCCTCACAACCCCCCCACCCCACTCACAACGAAAGCGCATCCAACGCCTTTTGTTGAAACCCTTCGCGAAACATAAACATTCATTCAAAAAACTAACGTTAGTGCTTTTCTTTTCAGACCTAATAATAACTATGCGTCCCGCCGCTTTGGTTGCTTACTACATCCACATCCACTTATACATACATGAATTTTAGATAAGACCGATAATGAACCGTAAACAACACGGCAACTTTCGTCCTCAAACATTTAAATCGCACAACCGACACGAGAGAAAACACACTGTGAATGGCAACTCAACAACAAAGCTTAGGTCCGTCGTATTTCCTCTTATGAAGCAGGGCAGCGCGAGCGGAGCTGGAGAGATTGGATATGGAAAAGAAAAGGCTTGTTTGTGATACTTACTTCAGGCTAGGAATAACCTGGAAAGTGCAATTCCATGTTAACGTGTACGTCGAGTCAAAGAAGCCGCGGTAAAGATATTCCGGTAGGACGCCGGACTCCCATCACTGTGTCACTGAAGCCCTTCACTATCTCTATTATTGCAATTACGCCAAGCTTCAAGGAAGTTGTCCTTTTGTTCCAGCATTTATACATTGCGTCAATGTTGCGAAAAGAGGAGGCGGAGCGGTGGCACTTGGAGTAAGACAGAGAGAGAGAGACAGAGAGAGAGAGAGAGAGAGAGAGAGGCGAGCAGCACACGACCTTATGTATACAAAACCCAGACCCTCCGCCCTATAACAAAATCGACGGGATCAGATGAGATCACGTGTCCCCACTCACTGTACAGCTCAACTCATACGGGGCAAGATATGCGCGCGCTGGGGTCGGAAGCGCGAAGTGCCAGGCAAGTCTTCATCAAAGTGCTGTGATGACAAAGCTCGAGTAGCAGTGACAGAGAAAACGGATATCTTTGTTATGTGTGTATATGTGCATATACATCTTTTTACAATATATGTATTCATGGTTTGGTAACGTAAATCTTTTTTTACCATGCCTTTGCAGTTGTTGTTTTTATTTATATATATATATATATATATATATATATATATATATATATATATATATATATATATATATATATATATATATATAGCCTATTTAGGCTAATACTGCCAGTGCACGGTGACCATCCAGTTGTAGGTGACAAAGTTCTGGTGGAACGCCTTAATCTTGTCATGGTGTAGCTATTCACAAAGATAGGCTATTCAAAGATAGTTTCAATATGCATGTATACAATATAGTTTGCTGTAAATTTAATTACTTTATGTAGTGATGCATGTGTGTCCAACTGAATCAACCGGACCATTGCTCCAGTTACAACAGAGTTGCATCACGGAGTTTGCTTGTCGCTTTTCTGCTTCGCTCCGCGACCAATAAATCGTCCGTTAGATACTCAATTAGATAACAAGTTTGTTGTATATAATTAAACCCACAAAGCCATCTTCATGATTTTATTCAGATTAGCTATTTGTAATCCGTGTATGAGTGTTGGCTCATAGGCTATACAGACAAAATGTCCTTGTGACAGTTTCATTGTGAGGAGTCGTTTTTGAGGAGCATTTTGCTGATGAATCAAATGTATTTTACAAATAGTCTATACTTTGTCAGCATTTATTATTATTTTAAGAGTGATTTAAAGAAAACATATTTAAGGAGGGGCCACCAGCCGTGACAGTGTACCAGGGCCTGTTGAGTTTAGAGTTGACCCTGGCCCGAAACTTAGAAATGTTACAACTCAAGAAGTATAAGCGCATAAACATACATCTACAACTGAACAGCGACTGAACTTTTTTTTAACCCAGAGATCAACTTTTAAGGTGTCCATTAAACTACAGTTAGAAACGTGAAAGAAAGTTCGGGTATTTATAACCTATTACAATGTTCATGTTTAACAACTATTTATTTGTATAGGCATATACATAGGCTACTATATTACAACAATTATGTAATTTACGCCGCACGGTAATTTCACAGCTTTTAATGGAGATCATAGCCTAAGCTATTACAAATAAGTATAGCCTACTTATTTGAGAACAATAACAAATGCAATTTGAAATGAAGTGTGAAAGGTTTCATACGGGAGTGCAACAATTAAATGTCTTTCATTTAATAAATATTGTTCTCTGATAAATTACGGATGTATTGGCCAACTTTTGAGAGAGCTGTCTTGATATGGACGCACATGTCCAGGGCACAACCAAGGACCAAACGTGTTCCTTTATGCAGATTATACTTTTAACAATATTTTTGGCGGTAAAGACCTAAAGACAACAAATTGATGAGACCGCTAAAAACCGTATTGAGTAGAACCGAAGAAGATGACATAAAACTGACTGTGTTTGCATTTGCCTCACAACAGGATCGAGGATCCCAGTAGAATAATGTTTATGTGCTATTCAATAATAGCTGGTCGTTTACATTCTAATGCAACAGGTTACATTTTTTTTAAATGAAATATTATTTGCGATCATCCAATGTTTAAGAGGATAATTTAGATTGTATGTTCTTCCAGCTGTTTACGAAAACTGTAATCTCTAAAGTTGAAAATGAGTTTAATATAACTAATATGTGATCATTTCCCCCTATGTTTTGGAATAAATAAAAATGTTGAAAACGTGTTTGCCCGTAAACTGACAACTGAGACACATCGGATCTTAAAAATGCGCATCAATGTAAAATATGAAATCTTAGAAATGACAAACATCGATGGAGTTCAGCATTTGCTTTTGGAAGAGATCAAAGCGGTTTATATACAATTCAGTTAATGAATTGGACAGATAGCTATATGTGACAAATCTGCTTGTGAAAAATACCAACAGTAATTTCGGGCAAATAAGATAATTTTTCTTGTCATAATTGAACGAACTAAAGTGAATTCGTTTTGCGGAAGGACACTGTGACGTCAAAATGCTTTGTATTTCTATGAAACAGAAACATTTCTCTGCTACACTAACACCATGTTGAAACAATAACTGTTACTTATAACGGACTTTTCAGTGGATTAAAACAATAACATGTTTTTTAGATAATGTTTTTTAACAAAATTAATAGCTTTTTGGAACTCATTTAGTTTTCACTTGGTTATTTAGTTATAATTGAACTTAGGTGGTTGAGTTTTGCCCGCTAAAATAAATCTGAGTTTTAGTTTTGCAGGGAATTGTATTAATGAGAATGCCATGAATATGATGTTGTGTCTGTCCCTGTGCTATTGTATTATTTGACGCTGAATCATGAAGACACTGTTAGTACGTTTGAGGGTAGGCTATTTAAGAAGTGTCGTAAAGATTTGGATGTGCTATACGGGCAATCGAAAGACATTAAGCTTGTATATATCCTACTTTTTCGTCTCCGGCGATTTAACGGTGACAGCAAATAATACAAAGGGGGGGGGGGGGGGGGGGGGGAGTGTAAATACACCTATAGACAATGCGTCTCTTCCTGTAATGTAAAATCCGTGTGATATTTTACGCTATTTTATGTTGTCATATTCGTAATGAGCACGAAACATGCTTAAGGCAGTGGCATCGAGAAGCATTTACATTTTGAGCCAGAAATAAAATAACAATTAAATTATTTCTGGCATAGTATATGGATCAGTGTAATTATATGAAGACTAATTATAATTCCTAAATTGATTTATGGGCTGGACAGTTAAACAAACTTACGCAGATGTGGCTTTAAATAAAAAGCAGTGCTGAAACAAACTATCATTTTTACCGCGTGTTAAAATGCTAGACCAATTACAAAAAGCTTAAAACATTGACTGTTTTGTGTCCACATTGTCATATTTGCAGTGTCATGCGAACTATAAAAAAAACCGTTGCGCAATATGCATCTTAAGGCAATTTATTCAATTCCGCTTTGATGAAACTGTACTGATCTAGACCTATCTGCTTTTAGGTCCTTTATTCATCCTTTAAATTCAAACTATACTTATTAAAGTACATGCTTGACATACCTTTTCAATGTGATGATCTAATCCAGAAAGTTTTGCAGCACCCTCTCTTTTCAGTGTCTCACACCTGTCATAGAAGAACATTTAAAAGAAGTGAGGCTGTCCCTCTCCCACAGATTGTCTATCTATAACCTCATATCCATCCCTCATGCTCCCTGTCTCTCTCTTACCATCAAGCAAAACGGTTGTCTGCACCTCTCTGGATTCATCAGGGTGTGCCCGTGTTCATGAAAGTCATGGGCAAACTGATCTAGGATCAGATTCCTCCTCACTTTACAATGATAGTGACCCAAGCCTATTTATAAAGAGTTGCTGGCCTCTTCAATTACATATCCCTCTGCCTCTTCTCACAGATTCTCACTGTATCTAGGCACTCTTGACTGCCCTGTGAAACCAAACAAGAAAATGGCCACAGAGGGGAATTCAGAAGGGTGTGTGTGTGTGTGCATGTACTAAATACTATGGCCAAAAATATATTCTGACTCAATTGGCTGAATACTCCTCACTTTTACTTTTAAATATACATGCATAAACAAAAAGTGTAAAATGTAAATGCTAACACACTGCAAATTTACTGACCAATCCAGCATTCAATGACCATGCCTGTAATTGGATTGGATTGAAGTAATTAAACCTAGTTTCCTGGCCTCTCTCAGAGCAGACGGGTCAGGAGAGGCCTTTAGGTGTCAGCAAGTCTTGTGTTTGAAGGCCCATGAAAGTATTCATCTCGAGTTTGTGAATTTGCCATTATGTAAATGTTCTGAGTAATTTAATGAGTGTGCTATTACCCCATAATTCCAAATCTGCCTCCTGTTTTCTGGGCCTGAGATATTAATTATTATATTGAATTATATTAAACTGGTAAATGGTCACTGATAACTTTTCAATGAACAGTGCTTATTCAAGTAAATAAATAAATAAATGTAAACAGTTTAAAAATATAAAATATCTAAATAATTTTAATGGTCAGGTAGAAATAGCAAACGGCAGGAAACAGTGGAACAATTTGGTGCGTTTTTTTTACAGTAGCTCTGACAAAACGGAAAGAAATAAAAAGAGGGGAAGAGGGGAACAAAAATAATTTGTTGCAAAAATAATAGTGAAATAGAGACGGTCCTAAATTGAAATCTGCTTGATATCTGAAGTAAGAGCAGGTGTTTACAAACAGAGCTTCAGGTACTGCTGTATCAACACGAGTTTATGGAGAAAGTGAGTTTATTTGAACTCGGACATCTTATGGCCTAGCACTAATGCAAACAAAATTTGTAACAGTAAAAAAGTAAATAAAATCTACAGAAAAAAGCAACTCTAAGAGTTTCTGGTTAAAAAAAAATTCTACGCTTCAGCGAGGTTCGGATTATGGAAAATCCTGGAGGAATTGCAGGTTCTGAAAGAAAATATTTATCAACTTTTAAGATTTTAAGGTTAGGCTTAAAGGGCTATTTCACCCAAAAATAAATTCTGTCTTCATGTATTTTTTCCCCGTCAACTGTTTGATAACCGATATTCTTCAAAATATCTTCTTTTGTGTTCAGCAGATGAAAGAAACTCATACGGGTTTTGAACAACTTGAGGGTGAGTAGGCCTAAATGATGACAGAATTTTCCTTTTTGGGTGAACTATCCTCCTTTTCTCTCTCATAGTAGAGGTTGGTCAATCGAGGAACAAGTCTTACTTGTGTCCAATGCCCTATTGTGTCTACTGAACTGGCCAAATTAAAACTGAACTCACAGCAGTCCTGTTTAAATCATACACACACACACACACTGTCTGTAACCTCCCTGCCCAGCTGCTGTCTGACTGCATGACAAAGCTACCACGCGAATGAGAGTGAATACCAGAGACTTACACTCCTCACATATTCCCTCTCTCTCCTCCCCTGATCAACTGGCCCATTGGACCCAGTCTCTTGCGCACCTGCTGTGTGAACGCATGTTTGTGCATGTTTATGTATCAGAGTTTATGCGCAGGTATGTTTGTTTGTAGTGTGCTTAGTTTGTGTGTGCGTGTCTGGTGCAGATCAGGGCATGCTTTTCTGGCATCCGAATCATTTGCACTTGATGGTGAGGCTTGCCAACCACACAACGCTTCACCCTGCGAACATGTTTTTAACCCAGACATGATGACACTTCACTAGCTGCAGACACTCTGGCGGAGCCATTGAACTGGACAGACGCGCATAGGTGGCAGTAACAAATGAAAGATGAATTATGAATGAATTCAGAGACTCTTTGTACATGCCAGCTCTAAGCTTCTGCTTGGAATAGTACATGTGTACATCTAATATATGAATATATGAATTATGAAAGAGAAAGCACCACCTAGTAGATGTAAAAGATGCTATAATTAGAACTTGATCTATAATATGCCTTTTTAATCTCCTCTTCTGATACTCAATGAATGATTGTCCCATTTGCATGTTAACGGGTTAGTTCACCCAAAATTCTGTCATTTATTACTCACCCTCATGTCGTTCCAAACCCATAAGACTTCTGTTCGTGTTCGGAACACAAATGAAGATTTTTTGATGCAATCTGAGAGATTTCTGTCCTTCCATTAACAGCTACGCAACTGACACTTTGACTCTTCAAAAAGTTCACAAAGAGATTGTAAAACTAATCCATACGAATCGAGCGGTTTAGTCCAAACTTTCTGAAGAGACTCGATCGCTTTATATGATGATCAGATTGAATTTAGGCTTTTATTCGCATATAAACATTGATCAGTTAACATAAAAAGAAGCTCAACCAAACCTGCTTGACACACAAGAACAATGAACCTCATTGGTTCCTGCTGAAGCTTAAATGTGCTGGTAACACGTGAATGAACCTCACTGGTTCTTGCGAAAGCTCAAACGTGCTGCGTAACACTAGAATGAACCTCATTGGTTCTCACACATCAAGCGAACATGATTTATCTTCCATTATTTACCACAACTGATGTGTGTTGATGAATGTTTATATGTGAATAAAAGCCTAAATTAAATCTGTTCATCATATAAAGCGATTGTGTCTCTTTGGACTAAACCGCTTGATTCATACGGATTAGTTTTACAATCTATTTATGAACTTTTTGAAGCGTCAAAGTGGTAGTTGCGTAGCTGTCAATAGAGGGACAGAAATCTCTCAGATTTCATCAAAAAGATCTTAATTTGTGTTCCTTACAGGTTTGGAAAGACATGAGGGTGAGTAAATGATGAAAGAATTTTATCCAGTTAACTGGAAAAATCCAGTTCTGTCATTATTTACTCACCCTCATGTTGTTACAAACCCATATGCTTTAATAGAAAACAAAAGTTAAAATCTAAAGAAAATTCCCATTGGTATTTTCAACCGTCCAATTTGACCACGGATTGACAAAAAGAACAAAATATCATCATACCGTACCATAAAAGTAGTCCATTCAACATTCAACAAGTCATCTGAACCACGATCTCTCTCAAGAACTCCCGCTATAATAAATGAAGCTGTCTATACTGCCAAATTAATCGCTTATTTACACCGTATCTGCACTTATGATGTTTATGTTGAGAGAATTCGCGAAACTGCAGAAACATTCAGAAGTTTTTAGTGGTTTTCTTCTTCACCGTTAACGTCTCTGATTGGCCATTTCAGTCACGTGTTCAACAGATAGGTGTTTGATTGGTTATAATGTACAATCCTGCAAAAAACATCACATTAAATAGAAGTCGTTGCAATCAACGCTTTTGATTAATTTCACATTTCGCTATAATCAGGGCTTTTTTAACTTTATGAACATTTTTGATGGTGGCATTTTGCTCTAAGCCCCCGTTAATTTCAGAACCCGATTTCAAGTCATATTATCTTAGCTGTGTGTACGGAACAGACTGAAATTTGTCTGATTAATATTATCTTAATCAAATATTACCTGTGGCTAGATACCACGCATTTCTTTACGAGACATGCAAAACCATTGGTATTTTCTCTTTTTATGTTCCATAAGGGATAAACAGCATACAGATGAGTCAACAATAACAAAACTTTCCTTGTTGAATTCTTTACGATTTGGCATTTGATCACCCTCGGTATTCAATATTTAGTTACATACTTGTAAATAAGTGTGTATTTGTATGATTTTATTCTAGTGTATAAGCATTTGTTTCTGTTCTTGCACATTTATCTTACTGTGTGTGTGTGTGTGTGTGTGTGTGTGTGTAGTATGCCTTCAAAGGGGAGAGACAATATAGTGTGCAGGCATGTGTTTTTCTTCTTGCTCATGTATATGAGCTCACACGTTTATAGCACTCTGTGTGTTTGAGTAAGAGTGTGTGTGAGCGTGCATGCTTTCAAGAGAGAGGTGGATGTGTGTGTGTGTGTGTGTGTGTGAGAGAGAGAGAGAGAGAGAGAGAGAGAGAGAGGATCACACTACCAGATGGCCACAGGGTGAGATGATGATGCTTCCATAAGGTCACTGGTGCCGTTCTGTTAGAGCAGTCATTTAGTTCAGACTGAATCACCCTCCATCAGCCTGCAACCCACTCTAGCACACAACAAAAGAGAGAGATAATTATAGTGGCAGACTTTTGAGTTTGCCTGGTTGCCATTAAAACAAAACAACCACTGTTTAGGAATAAGGTCAAAGGTCATATATTCTATAACCTGTCTTTTATAATGGTAGTTGAAGGGCCTCTGTGGGCTAGTTATGGCCACTGTAACTGTACAGAGAGGTCACACTGTATTGCACTAAGAATTGCCTTAAAACTCATTAAATAAAACCGTTTTATTGTCACAGCATGATACAGTGCAATATTGCTTTATTAATATTTAATAAAGTATACTCAATTTAAAACAAAAGTCAAGTCACCTTTATTTGTATAGCGCTTATACAGATTATCTCACAGCTTTACAGTGATAATAGGAAAATGATGCATTTCGGCTGTTGTTCAGCTGAAGTCGGTTCAGTGTTGATTCAGTTCCGTTGTAAATATCATCAATTATTAAATTGGCTAGTTTCATCTATAAAGCAGTTCTGCAAAAAATGATGTCATCGTCCAGCTCAGTTCAGTTCTCATACAACAGCGTCAGTACAGTCAGATCAATAATATTGTCGATGAATATGAAGTGAACAAAAAATCAAAGATATACAATATAGGCTATAAATAAAATATATAGAAAGATATATACACAATATTCAGAATGCACATAAACAACTATCTATCTATCTATCTATCTATCTATCTATCTATCTATCTATCTATCTATCTATCTATCTATCTATCTATCTATCTATCTATCTATCTATCTATCTATCTATCTATCTATCTATCTATCTGTCTGTCTATCTATCTATCTATCTATCTGTCTATCGTGCTTCTTAGAAGAAAGTAAGTCATAAAAGTCAAAATGATGAGAGAATTTGCATTTAGGGTGAACTATCCCTTTCACCCTGAAAGGAAGTGTGTTATAGCCCTTAAATACACCCTCACTTTTAATCTCGATTACAAATTTCCATGTGTGTTCCATTCCAAATGTGCCATTCTATCGGAATTGGAGTGTAAGTCCTGTTGCTGCTGAATGTATGGAGAACAGCTGTGGTCAGTAGTGAGTTTCTCTGTCAACGAAGTGTGTTTTTCATACTGACTCAGTGACCAGCGTTGATTAGTATCTCCTGATCAGGAAGGACAGTCACATGCAGGTCCAGGCTAATCCAGGGTCAGCATGTGTGGCTCCAGAACCACAATACTGATGTTAACAGCAGCCCACAGCACAGCCATGTGGAGGACAGTGGGTAAAATCAGTGAGACCACCTCTGACAAACACGAAGCTGACTCAGGGTCTGGTTGTATCTTTCACACGTGCATAAATGACTAGCAGATTCCCTTGATAAATAAAGTACTGGCTTAGTTATCCTCTGTCTGTCTGTATAACCCTTTTATCCACTAAAATTTTTTTGTTAAAATTATATTTATGTTCTTTTTCTTGTTATTTTTAAAAGTCAATGGGGCCAAATATTGGATCATTTAAAAGCATAAACTGAAGCTTACAATTTTATAAAAGCACTTACATTTATTTTTTTGTTAAAAATTATTTGAGCTGTAAAGTTTTTTAAATAATTTATGTGTACCATTGTCATGTCAACGAAGTTGTAAAACCGGTGTAACGCAGTTCAGATGTTATGGGATGAAGGAGGCGGTAACCGGCGAACATTTAAACAATTTAAAAACAAAATAAAGCAAATACAAAACAAAAGTAAAAGACAGCAGCCCCTCACAGAAGACTGCTGTCTCATAATAAAACATAATTAACAACAACATAAATCCAGGCCTGGCCTCTCTTGATCTCCACTGTCGTCGCTCCTCCTTTTAAGCTTCTCCTCCGTGAAAGATACGAGACCGGTGCGTCATGCAGGTGTCGCTCATCAGCAATCACGCCTCGTCCTGCTCGCCACAACCGGATACCATGTTACAAAAAAAGTCGACTGAAGTTGCGATTTTTTTGCCTATTGTGACGAGAGTAACGGCTTCTCAAACAAGAAAAAATGTAGGGCGGGACTTGATTTTGTCCATGGTGAATTGATTGGATGGTTATGGTTTGCTATTGGTGTGATCTCTTGTGAGTGACAGGTTGCCCCGCCCTCACGCCAGTAAACACGTCATCAGAGAAGAGATGAGATGTTGCAGCAAGGGGAGGGGAAGTTATTTTAATTAAAGATTATGAGGAACATGCATTTTTTAAAAAAAATTATGTGCACGGATAAATCCTTTTTATAATAAATACTAAAATATTCCATTAAAAAAAGAATAGTCCATTTTGATTTCATGGTGACTTTAAACCAGAATATATTGTATGTTTTGTCAAGACAACATTATCCTGATGAACTTTTCTAGTTTCACTTCATTGTCTCGTTGTGTGACCACCGCTCACTGTGTACAATGTCCACAACTGCTTTGTGTTGTCAGTCAGAGGGATGGGGGAGTGAGTGTGAGTGTGTGTGTGTATATGTGGCGAATGCGCGGATGGACCAGAACCAACATTAGGGATTAAAGCGTAAGAAAAAGAGAGAGGTGTGGATGATGTGCTGCTGAGTCTGAGAGTAGGAGGGGGTGAGTTCTCTCCAGCCTGCAGACTGAAGGCTTTGCTTTGTGTTCGGTGGACACAGGCGTAAATGTCCCTTTGTACTCGCCCAGCAGCACTTCAGATACACACTTTTCTGCTGGTCACATGTACACACTGTTGCCTTTCCTCCCACACGCATCCAACACATCAAAACATGAGGAGAGACCAGACAGTGTGTGAACCTGCGGATATGCTTATTCACGTGAAATGCTGATATGACACAAACCGAGACATAAGCTGTGATTGGTGTCGTAAAAATGTATCAGTCACAAGTTTACGAGTGAACAATTACAAAAGTAATGACGGTCTAACAACAGTCATAATGCAAGATGTAGATTAATGACTCTTGCAACCTGAAAGTAAATTATGTTGGAGTGATAAAAGTTAGAAATGCATCGACATGCGGAATGGTTGCACTGTGGTTGTTAACTGTGACATGGATTGTGCACTGTGTACGTGAATTTTTGAAAGCTCTTCATCCAAAAGTACTGCACCCATGAGTCACAATCAATAATGAGTCACACACACACACACACACACACACACACACACACACACGCACACACGCACACACACACACACACACACACACACACACACACACACACACACACACACACACACACACACACACACACACAATTTGTTTCCTATTCTTTTGTTTCTAAGAATGTTCAAATGCAAGCTTTTCCATGAACCTCCATTTAACAAAAGATTAGTGGAAATAAATTAGGTGCTATTATGCTACATTATTGATTCATCCAAATGTATGTGAAAATACAAGATTTTTTTTTAGCCGTGACTTTTTTGCTCTTGTGTGTACCGCACATATCTTTTCTGACTCACCATCAGGAATGAATCACACCAAGTTCAAATGTGAACTAATAATACACCGAACGACTAATGCATAATAATAATAATAATAGTGATAATTATTATTACTATAAAGATTATTTTATTATTATTATACATAATTACATTTTAGTGTATTACAATATACTTCAATGAATTATTATATATAACTAACTTAAGTTTTATACTAATATTTTAAAGGTTTTATATGTAAAATCAAAACACATTTAATAGTAATTATTATACACACATAAAATCTTCATGTCTGCATTAATTTGTAAATGCTCTCGGTTTTGTGTGCATAAGCACATCTGTGTTTTCGTCTTGCGTAATCCTGTCTCATAACCGTCTCATTACTGCGGTTCTGTGTGCAGAATATGACTTATTTGATGCTTCAGAGCAGTTAACAAGAGCTTTATTGATGAGCTCTGTGTTCGAGCCTGTTTCCCCCCATGTGATCTTATTCCGATCTTGGCTCTACTTTTTAAACACGACACATTGAAACATTCTCTCTTTCTCTCTATCATTATATGTGCAGAAAGCAGCCGGACATTTCAAAATGAAATTACAGGTTTGTGAGAGTTTGTCCCGTAGCGCAGTCTAACCAGGTTCACTTTCTAAGCAAAAGGCCCAATGGTATGCAAGATCTAAAAAATGTTCATCTTCATTTTAGTAACGTGAAAACAAAGCATTATACAAGGAGCACTGAAATTTGTGTTTACTTTTTTAAGCCCGCACTACAACACTTATCCTTGCATAAAATATTTGTTGATCAATGCCTTCATGATTTTCCTGAATCCTAAACAGGGCTGGTTGGTCTGAAATGATACTTTCTTATTGTCTATTTTGTATTTTGTGTACTTTTTATATATTTATTTTTAATCACTTATATTATTTGTATTATGTCTTCTCTTTCAATGGAAACTTTTTAATGCACATAAGGTTCTTTATGGAAATGGGTTCTTTAGATTATATCATGTTCTTTACAGTAAGAAAAATAGGTTATTTTAAGAACTGTTCACTGAAAGTCACTGTGAAAAAAAACTTTTGGAATCTTGTAACACAAATGATCACATAAAGGCAGCACAAACCGTGCTTGGTGACTCTATTGCTATAGAGACCATCGTCATAGCAGGTCTCTGTGGAAGTGGCCTTGGTGATCTGGTTCTGCAAGTGCATTCTGAGGAACAGGTTTGACAGCATGATCCCTGTGCTGATATTGTGAATATGCTACTCATTATGTCAAATTGACATGATCCATGACCAAGAGGGTGGAATCGTAGAAACGAAAACAAACATGTATTTGAAGGAACCGTAAGCTTGATATCATGCATAAAATGATCCTACCTCACTGAAATAGGTGTCATGAGAAATGACACATGTATCTGTGACAGTTCAAGGCTCTGTAAGTGTGTTGCTCTCTGAAAGTTCAGGTTTGTTGACATGTCTTTGGAGGGCGGGATTTTGGAAAGAGGGCTGTTGATGATGGCTGAAATTAAATTTAATATATCAACAACAGCATACACCTCATTAAAACCAGTATCCTTCTAAACTATAAAAGTATCTAATTATTCTAAATCATTATTTTTATGAAAAGTATAAGTAACAACTTTTATTAGTCAAGAAACTAAATTTTATACTCTGAAAATATACATTTCCAAACTTTTGAATGGAGAAAGGGTATTTCCATAAGAATTTAAATCAGAGAAACAATGTCTTGCATATGTTCTGGGGGGTTTTACATTAATGTGCACAATCAATAGAAAACAAAAACTATAATACCCGAAACATAGAGAAAAGAGAGGATTTAAACTGCATTAGTCAGTAAACCAATTAAATAAATTATTCACTTATTTGATCAAATAACTTGGACATTATAATGTAAATGTAACAAGTAAGTCTACTTTCAATGATTTCATGAGCTCTTTATTTACATCTACTGGTAATCAAGCAGACAAAAGGGCACAAAATGTGGACAAATGACCACAGAAGAATCAACAAAATCAATAAACAAGACACACTCAAAACCCACTGAATTACATGATATATGAAAATTGAAAAAATAGTGACCATGTACAGTATGTTGATCAATATGTCTTTGTGTGCACAAGTAGAGTTAGAGGTATCAGATCTATTGTTTTTATATACAATCACAATAATAATTATTAGGCACGTATACATCACTCTTTCTCTTATTTAGGGTTTTAAGAAAACTATAGACCGAGGTTTAAGCTTATGTGTGTAACCATTTGTGCTGTGGAGCTTATGATCACATTTCTAAGCGACCATGCAGATATCCAATTTTTGCCTGAAAAAAACCCTCATTGAGGTGAACTCATATTTCTTGGGCATTTGATTGCAGGTATATTCTGTGTGGTTGAATATGGTCCTAGCAAGCACTCAGAACCCTTTGGCAATGCCCTCGTAAACACACTGGCATTGTGGCGGCAGCTTTTGCACCGGCCAGCTTCGCTCACATTATCTCCCGAAAACCGAGACAGGAAACTTTAACATGAATCACAGACATTTCATTTACAAATAGATTGTGTATGTGTAAGAACTTCAGCTCTTAGCAAAATGCTGAGCTCTAAACCACATGTTGCATAAAAGCGAGTAGTAAATGAACTGAGTGTCTGTGTATGTAGACACAGGGAAACCAGGGACACACAACTTGCCGTGTTTGTATCGATCGTGCTGCAGCCGGAACTCATCTACAAGCACAAGCCCTGAGGCTCTACAAGAGACGGACGGACAGACAGACCGGGAGACAGAGACGGAGGGGGCTGCTGTTTGTGCTGGGGGATTGGGGGAACAAAAGACTCCTAGAGTTTTACTCCAGCTCCTTCTGAAAGAGCGTGTAAAGAGAGAGAGAGAGAGAGAGAGAGAGAGAGAGAGAGAGAGAGAGAGAGAGAGAGAGAGAGACTGCTGGCTCGCCTGGCTCTGCTCCAGAGGATGATGTCATGGAGTATGACTTCACCATGCAGTGTCATCACTGCCCCCCCCTCTCCTCCTCCTGCATCCCTCTCTTTCTCTCTTCACACACCCTAATAGAGAAGGTGCTGCTTCACTCATCCGTGCAAGAGTGATAGATAAAGAGAGTGAGGAACAGAGGAAGCGGGGTAGAAGAAATGGACAAAGAAGACAACAATGGAAGCGAACTAGTCCTTGCCTGTGTAGAAGTCACTGTCACAGTGCTCAGGTGTTGTGGATGGTTGCCAGGGCATTGCTATGTTGTTACAAAGGTGTTCTGACTGTTTTCTAGTGTGTTACTAGGGTGTTCTGGATGGTAGTTTACGGGCCAAGTAAAAAGAGTCCATTGTCTAGTCCTTAGATATGGCTCCTGTCCATCCTTCATTTTAAGTCTAACTCTCTTTCTCCTGTGAAACAGGAAACAAGATATTTTGAAGACTGGTTAAACTGTTTTCTGTCTACATAATAAAAGTCAATGGGGTCCAAAACAACAATGGTCCAAAAACTCCATTTACTTTAACTGTATGAACATAAAAAAAGAAAACATTCTTCAAAATATCTTTGAAACAACATGAGGGTGAGTAAAACACAAAAGAATCTATTTTGAAGAGCGTTTCAACGGGTTTGGACCATATAATGAAAGTCATTGGATTGCACTGAATTTCAATGTATGGAATGGATATAAAAAACAAAACATTTTTTAAATATCTTTGGAACAACATCAGGGTGAGTTAAACTCACCCAAAAGATATATATTTTAAAGAATGTTTTAACAGTGTTTTAATCAAAGGTAATGGGGTCCAAAACAATGGTGAACTCCATTGACTTTCAATGTATGGACACAAAAAACAAAAAAAATTCAAAATATCTTTAGATCAACATGAGGGTGAGTAAATCATGGCGGAATTTAATTTTTTAAATAAACTATCTCTTTAAGGGTTTTAAAAGACACCTAAACCCAAGTTTGATAAAAATAAAACTAATGATAACATAATGAGGCCAGTATGCCAACGATGACAGAAAAGTGGGAAGACTCTGAGAGAAACTGGACATTAGGAGAAAGAGAGAGCAAGAAGGATACATAGATATAGAGATAGTGATGGGGAGGGGGTGGGTTGGGTTGGTTTAATTACATTTCTCAGTGCCACTCTTCTGCCATACGGACTAACAGTCAACACACACACACACACACACACACACACACACACACACACACACACACACACACACACACACACACACACACACACACACACACACACACACACACACACACACACACACACACACACACACACACACACACACACACACACACACACACACACACACACACACAGGGAGGGGTGGTACTGTCTCGCTAAACATTTCCTCAGTTATGTACAAAAAGACACCTACATTTTCCTCTTACACTGCAATGAAATATCCTGAAGAATGCAATGATACAAAAATATAAAGAAGATTATCATCTGTACTGTCATTGTTGTTACTGTATTGTCATCATCAAGAGATTTGATAAAATAACCTACAGGCATTTGTTTTTTAAACATTTCCAGGGTTTATGAAACTGTGTGGAGAATACACACTGTATTCTGAAACAATTCTAAAATAATAATAATTTAAAAAAAAGAATACAATTGTACAATTTATTTAAAAGTTGACCCAAAAAATTAGAAATTGACTTCTGTGGAAATAGAGACAATATTTTGAAGAATGTTGGTAACCAAACCACTTTGGTTACCAGTGATTTCTATTTTATGGACCAAAAAAACAATAATTCTGTTACACAGAGGAGAGTCAACAACATGAAGTAAACGATGACATAATTTCATTATGTGATCTATCCCTTTAAATTCTGTCTAGTCTCTCTTTTCTGCAATGAAATGGTACGGGGCTGGTGTCAAACTCCAAAAACAACCAAAAAACTATAAAAAGTACTACACAAGCAGTTTATACAACATGTGTTACTGAAGCTGTGTGTGAGAAATTTTTCGCCATTATTAGTTGAAAATCTTTCTCCGCTCTGCACATTTTCTAAAATAAACTAAAAAAATAAACATACACTTAAATTTCACTCTGTTCCTCACATAAAGTTATATCTTATGGCTTCACAAGACTTGGAAGACAGTGCTTGAATAATATAGATTTGTATTATTAATATAGATTATATTATTTGTTATGTTTGGAGCTTCAGTGTCCATTGAATTTGAGAGCAGTGTGAACATTTTGCTTAATGGCTCCTTTTGTGTTCCATGAAACCAAAACTCACTCGCACAAAAGTCGACAATGAGAGTAAATGATAACAGATTTGTCATTTTGGGTGAACTATTCCCTTAAGTTACTAAATCAAGCAGTACACTGAGTATAAAGCAATAAAAACCAGAGTCCGTTTTGTCCTCCTCAGTGTGATACTAAGACACTGCGAACAACAGCTGATCCATGACGGAGATTTGCTTGAAACCGTTTTGTGATCAGTCTTGTGTCCTCTCTTCAAGTCTGTAAGGTGAGGCTTGGGATAAACACAGCTGATCCTAGACCAGCACAAAAGAGCTGCTTGACCCGGTCCATTGGGATGGCACTAACTCTCTCCAGATTGGGCCAAGCAGGGGAGCAGGAGCTTTTGGACTGACGGGGGGAAAAGGGAAAAAGAGAGGGAGACAAAGAGAGCGATACAGTGAGCGGACGAAAGGGAGACGTATTGCTGCCAGGACTCCTGATTCTACAGCATCTGTCACCCTGAGTCAAAGGAACCAATATTAAATCTGCTATCAAAAATGAATGTAAATGACAGCAAAGCTGCTCTGAAAATGTCCATAATGCTTTGAGCAAATGTTGGCATAATAAAATCTTTTAACATTTATATATAGGCCTATTACAGGCATATATATAAATATATATATATATATATATATATATATATATATATATAGATAGGCATAGAGAGAGAGAGAGAGAGAGAGAGAGAGAGAGAGAGAGAGAGAGAGAGAGAGAGAGAGAGAGAGAGAGAGATGAAAGAGAGAGAGAGAGAGAGAGAGATGAGAGAGAGAGATGAGAGAGAGAGAAATGAAATAGAACGAGAGAGAGAGAGAGAGAGATGAGAGAGAGAGAAATGAAATAGAAAGAGAGAGAGAGAGAAATGAAATAGAGAGAGAGAGAGAGAGAGAGAGAGAGAGAGAGAAATGAGAGAGAGAGAAATGAAATAGAAAGAGAGAGAGAGAGAGAGAGAGAGAGAGAAATGAGAGAGAGAGAGAGAGAGAAATGAAATAGAGAGAGAGAGAGAGAGAGAAATGAGAGAGAGAAAAAAAATAATATATATATATATAGAGAGAGAGAGAGAGAGAGAGAGAGAGAGAGAGAGAGCTGCAGGGATGACGTATTTTTGTAGGCCATAACCCAAAAAACAAATTAGCATTTTAGCACTTCCTGAAATCAATGGGTTTTTTAATGGATTTTTGGTTAAATGACTGAAATAAGGTCTGTGGTGAACACAAGTTCAAGATATTTTCATGCTAATTCTATGATATAAAATACAGTAGTCAACATTTGAAGTGGATCAAAACCTTTCATCAAAGTTATACATGCATTTTGAACAATACCTGTTCTTGGGACAACTTTGATGAACTTTTTTGATCCACTTCAAATGTTGACTACATCAGTAACACCCTCTTTGTGATTTCTGAAAAGTTTTTTCTTGTCTCGTAAAAGGCGGTTGCTAACAAGTGTCTAAATGGGACTATAGAGATTGTAAGAATCAAAACATGTAACCATGTTGGGTGTGTGCCACTGTTCATTCAATTTAAGAAGGAGTCCAGGAATTTCCATAGAAAAGACCCAACTTCCACCTTGCATTGTAAGTCTTCTGTGAAAAATAAAATGTCTAGACTTTACTAAACAGTATCTGACCTTCTCTCTCTGGTTCAAATGAACGAATCCACACGCCTGTTAGTGATTAGATTGGGCCAATGTGTAAAACCTCACTATCTAAAAAGCTCTAATCGCATGGACCATTAACGGCATGCTAATTACACAGAATTCCAGCCGGGAGGAGAAGAGAGAGGGAAGTCGAGGGGAGGGAAGGAGAACGGAGTGAGGAGGAGAACGTAATCCAGGCAGCTTTGAAGTTCAGTAACACAAGCAGCTAGTAAACTAAAGCATTTATCATTAATATGCAGAGCTCCAAAAACATTTAGACTCTTCAAGGTATAAATGACTCTGACCACAGAGTTACAGTCAAGGCTTTGAAGAGTTTAGAGAATTTCTGCTGGAATGCTTTGGTCTCGTCTGTGGATGGAAATGCCAAAATGAGACATCTGTGGGAATATAATAAAGGAGGGACTATAGATTTTTTTAATTAAAATTTCTTTGGAAAATCCCCTTCTTGATTCTTAGTTTTGTTATTGTAGATCACATATTGCTAAGTTCATACAAACACCAAAACAATCACATGCGTAGACTTACTGTTCAGAAGTTTGGGGTTAGTAAGATTAATTTTTTACATTTTTTTAAAAGAAATTCATACTTTTATTAAGCAATGATGCCTTAAATTGTTCCAAATTGGCAATAAATACTTTTATATTGTTACAATAAAAATTATATTTTAAAAAAATGCTGTTCTTTTGAACTTTCCATTCATCAAACATTTGTGTCAATGAATTATAATAATATTTCACAGTATTACTGTTTTTCCAGTATTTTTGATCAAATAAATGAAGCATTGATGAGCATTAGAGACTTCTTTCAAAAAAATTATTATTATTTTTTAAATCTTACAGACCCTAGACTTTTCAATGGGAGTGTATATTGTTTAAAAAATAAAGCTATTTATGGTTAGTTCCAACCCAAACCCTAATACGTAAAAGAAAGTTTTACTTTCACACACACACACACGCACGCACACACACACACACACACACACACACACACACACACACACACACACACACACACACACACACACACACACACACACACACACACACACACACACACACACACACACACACACACACACACACACACACACACACACACACACACACACACACACACACACACACACACACACACACACACACACACACACAGAATAAACAGTCCCATCAAAAAACAATGTATCCTCTACACAGACACTTATATAAAATATCTCTCTCGTTTAGACTGTTTCTGAGCTACAATGCTGATGCTAATCCATACAGAAACTCTGATATGAAAATGTTTGCTCTTGTTAACAAGGAGGATTGATAAGAAAGAAAGATGGAAGTGAGAAAGATGGAAGAAGGGATAGCGCTCGAACAGGAACACTAAGGACCTCTTATGTCCCAAAAAGATGCAGCGTTTTCTCTCTGTGTCAGAACAAAGGCGGTCATTTTTCGCTATTCTAAAATTGTGGTGACAGTGTTCCCCGACAGAGCTCATCTCGTTTGCAAGTGGCTATAGATGGAGGCCTGAGTTTGACCTCTGACCTCTCCATTCATTGTGAGGCCAGCGAGCCTTGTGTCAATCAAACACAAAGCATTTTCTTGTCACTCTGTCCCACAATAGTTCTAAAAGAGAGGCCCGTGTCTGTCAGATGAACTGGATTGATTCATTTGTCTGCTGAACAGAGCTTGACTTCAACAGCTTTTAGCCTCATTGATGTAGTTAATGCATATCGTGTATGTTTGACGAAAGCTTGACACTGGCCAGCTTGATCCCGAGCCTAACATGGGCCAGGGGAGTTGCTGAAAAGCCCAGCAGGAATGACATCACTCTGAAGAGTGTGCATTTGTGAAAGATATGACTTAAACTGATTCCTACCAGATCTGTGAAAAACAGACAAAATATGATTCAGCTTCACTCTCGGTTAGCATGGGCCTTTAACTAAAGGAACAGTTGATCTAAAAAGAAAATTCTGTCATTATTTATTTGGCCTTGTGTTAAAGCTGCTCTAGGTAACTTTTGTAAAAAAAACATTTTTTTACATATTTGTTAAAACTGTCATTATGTCCTGACAGCAGAATATGAGACAGATAATCTGTGAAAAAATCAAGCTCCTCTGCCTCCTCCCAGTGGTCCTATTGCCATTTGCAGAAATACACCGCTCCCGGTCAGAAACAACCAATCAGAGCCAGGAGGAATGTCTTAGCAGTGTCAATCATGCTCGTGTACGCGCTGATCACACCCCTCTCTTGCACAGCACGTACCGTCGTTCAAACTCAAGATTGCCAGTGTGCTGCAGCTGTGCTAATGGCGGAGAAAAAACCTAAACTGCCAATTTCTCGAGTGGCACCCGCTCATAAAACAAAGAGGTAAAAGGAAACAGACCGATGACAATAAACAAGCGAAAAAGAAAGAATTAGACAGAGCCCATTGACTCGGTGTCAAAACTCTAGCCGCATAACATGTTGAAAAAATGTCACGCACTGTGCTAAGCAACAATTGAAACCTGCTAATTCACTGGCTTGTCATGTTGCTGAAATAATGTACTAGCAAACCTTATCTAGCATTACATATCGCTAGAATAATCATCGGTGGTTGCGCGTTCACGGCAGGCTCCGCTGAGGGGGAGGAGCTGTGGAGGGAGGGCTGTAGCGCAGTAGAGAGCAAGGGGATGGGACCTCTAAGCAGAGATGCTCACAAGTCTCTGAGCTAGAGTCCAAGTCAAGTCTCAAGTCTTTGAGCTAGAGTCCAAGTCAAGTCTCAAGTCTTTGAGCTAAAGTCCAAGTCAAGTCTCAAGTCTTTGAGCTAAAGTCCAAGTCAAGTCTCAAGTCTCTTGTGGTTATAATAAGTGTTGCATCACGTACAGCGACCCATCCAGGCTGCTTAGAACACTGCATAGCTATTAAGGAATTCAAAGCATGTAATATGTTATTATGACTCCTTTATCTAATAGCATACAATATCAGCTTTGATTTAGGTATATAATCAGTGTAAACAGGCTATTTCAACATGACAAAAACACCAAGAATACTTTACTTTTAAGTTAATATCTGTATCTGTAATAATTGAGGTTCTGAAGAAAACGGACTCTCATGTCTGTTGCTGAATTATAATGAAAGGCCTTGGCTCCTATTGTCAGGGTTACATCATCCAGATCACCATCTCCGCCCACTCGTTCCCTTTCACCCAACCAGACTTTTCCCCGTTCATTATCCCCTGAGTACTAATCACCGTCACCTGTGTCCCATCAACCATATGGACTATAAAACACTCACCTTCACTGCAGTCACTTGTCTGGTCTCGTCATTCCATGGCTCACAGACTTCCCGATCACTTACCTTCTACTTACCGTCGCTTCACTCATCTTGGATCAACCCATCCGTACCAGCCATCGCCACGCCACCTGCAAGAGAGGGAAAGAAAGAGAGAGACTTAAAACCACAGCTAAGCTTCATTGAACTTTCTATGTTACTTCTTCTCACCTGTTATCTCCGACCGCAATCCTTCTGCAAAATAAACACTGATAACTTACCATCTTGTCTGATTCCTCTGTGATCCGTGACACCTATTGTGCTGGCTCTGTGGAGCCATTAGACCAAATATAGAAAATGTTATAGCTTACCTCACAGCACTAAAATTGATATAGTGCAAAACCTCACAGTAGCTAAATGCAAAACACTATTGCAACCAAATGATGTGAAATACATGGTTCATATATTTGTGGCGGCCCGCCACACATTGATTTTCGATTTATTTTTTTATTTTTACTAAGCCTATTTAAAATCGTATTTGATTGCAGAGCGCCGTAGCGCATTCGCGCAGCACTACCTCTCGCACGTCTCTCTCTCTCTCTCTCGTACACCCACCTCTCGCGCTCTGGAACACCATGAGGTGCACGCGCGCAGATACCCCATATTTTGCATTGAGCGCTTCTTTTGTTTGGCCCGTCTTGTTTGAAGTTTTTAAACCCAAAGCTGACGATGAATGGCACAGCAACGGCCGGTGCAGTCGACATGTTTGTTTGTTGTCCTCTCATGTGTGGCCGCGCGCACGCACGTAGTACGTGTTATGTAGGCAGGTTTTAGGTAACGGGTCAGAGGGAGGGGAATAACAGCGTGCTCATCAGACGTTTCCTAAAAATAAACATTGTTCACGAGTCCCGCAGCTCGAGTCCGAGTCGAGTCTGAAGTCTTTCGAGGACGAGTCTCAAGTCGAGTTTGAAGTCACTGTGTGTGCGACTTAAGTCGCACTCGAGTCCGAGTCTCAAACTCGAGTCCCCATCTCTGCCTCTAAGTTGTGCTTATTAAAATTTTCAGGCTGAGTCAACGTTTTCTCAAAACTCCCTACTGCAGCTTTAAACGTACTCGGTTACTAACGTAACCTCAGTTCCCTGAGAGTAGAGAACGAGTATTGCGTAGCAAATACGTAGTGGGGAAAATCCTTTTCCTCTAAATATTGAAGCAATAATTTAAAACGCAGTGCAACTGTACAGCAAAACACAGCAGAGCATCAAGCTCGCTCATTGGCTGTGCAGCGGCAACTGCACATCCAATGGCCGAGCGCCTCAGAGGCATGGAACAATCAACTGTCTTGGCGCTGAGTACGTCAGAGCGCGCCTAAATGGCCTTGCCCTAAGCCTATAACGATCACTCATTTCGGCCAATATATCAGGTTTAAATCGACTGAGGCTACACATCCTGACAGATAGTGTGGCAGGCTACGGAATACTCGTTCCCTACTCTCAGGGAACCGAGGTTACATTAGTAACAGAGTACGTTCCCTTTCGAGAACGGTCACTTCATATTGCGTAGCAAACACGCAGTGGGGACGCAATGTAAAACGCCACACATTAGCAACTGGCTGAATAAACTGGAGCCTAGAACAGGGGATTCATGAATAAAACTGGGGCTCATAACAGTCCTAGAACTACTTGTGCTTTTTGACAGTAACATGCTAGACAGATAAAAACCAGACACCGTCGGGTTAAATATCATACTGAGAGGACCCTGGCCTGCAGGCAAGGTACCTCCAGATTACAAAATCTGACAAACGTGGACTGCGAAGACCAGCCGGCCGCCGCACAAATGTCTTGAATTGGCCACGTAAGCCAGTGAGATGGCATTCACTATCCATCTGGATAGCCTCTGCTTCGTGACCGGAACCCCTTTTGGTGCGGCCACCAAAAGCAAACAAAGAGCTGTTCTGACTGCCTAAACAGCGCAGAACGCTCTAAGTATATTTTTAAAGCCCTAACAGGACAAAGCAGATTAGCCTCCCCATCATCCTCCGAGGGTGGAAATGCTAATAAAGTAATAACCTGAGCTCTGAATGGGGTTGAGAGCACTTTAGGTACATAACTGTGCCTTGGCTTGAGAATGACTCTGGAGTCATTTATCCCAAATTCCAGGCAGGAGGGGCTCACAGAGTGCAAAATTCCCCACTCGCTTGACTGATGCCAAAGCCAGCAGCAGAGCATTCTTCAGCAAAAGTGGTTTGAGATGAACCGACTGTAGTGGTTCAAACGGGGGGCCATTCAGGGCGCCAAGAACCGTGGAAAGGTCCCATGCCGGTATAGTAGGAGACCTGGGGGGGTTTAACCTCCTGGCTCCTTTTAGAAAACAACTATAAGGTTGTTTCTCCCCAATGACTGGCCTGCCACAGGAGCACGGTGAGCTGCCATGGCTGCCACGTATACCTTGAGCGTGGATGGGGAGCGACCCGCATCCAAAAGCTCTTGTAAAAAGGAGAGCATCACTGAAACTTCGCATGAGTGATGCTCAAAATGTCTGGCTGAGCAACTGCCAGTGAACTGCCACTTCAGAGCATAGAGGCGTCTCGTAGACGGTGCTCTAGCCTCAGTTATGGTATTTAAGACCTTTTCTGGGAGGTCCCTGGATACCCGTTCAGGGGCCATACATGGAGGGTCCATAAGTCAGGGTGAGGGTGCCAGATCATCCCGTTCGGGCTGTGTGAGGCGGTCCTTTCTCATTGGCACTGGCCATGGAACAGTGTCCGTCATCTGTGCCAGCTCTGGAAACCACGCTTAGGTTTTCCAGAGGGGGCTACTAGGAGGACTAAGCATCCGCTCTCCCTGATCCATCTGACGACCTGAGGGATCATAGAGACCGGAGGGAGCGCATACAGCGGGTACCTGGGCCATGGATGGGCCAGCACATCCCTGTCCTTTGAAAAGGACGTTGCACAGTGAGCGTTGTTCCTCGAGGCGAAGAGGTCGACCTCTGCCCTGCCGAACACACTCCATATCAGATGAACCGTCTGTGAGTTGAGAGACCACTTGCCTGGGGGAGTGTTGTCTCAAGACAGCATGTCCGCGCCCATATTTTGGACTCCTGGTACATGCGCAGCTCTCAGGGAGTGCAGGTTGGCATGCGACCAAACGAGGAGCTTTCTGGCCATGACATACAGGCTGCCTGATCTGAGGCCGCCCCGGCTATTTATATAGTGATGTGAGCTGCGCTCTCATTGTTACAGAGTCGATAACTTTGCCCAAAAAGATTACATTCTGGCTGGGTAACAGTTTGCTCTTGGAATAATTGATCCTGAGACCCAGACCTTCCAAATGGGTGAGTATCATGGATCTGTGCGTCAATAATTCGGTCCTCAACTGAGACATAACGAGCCAATAGTCGAGATAATTCAGCACGTGCAATCCCTGTTGCCTCAGGGGAGAAAGAGCTACGTCCATGAACTTCGTGAATGTACGGGGTGCTAGGGACAGACCAAACAGCAGGACCATACTGAAACATACTCTTTTTGTGCTTTATTAGGGTCGCTGTAAAAACAGCATTTGTTTGTAGGGGTGCATGCAGCGCAACGGGCCCGTTGACTACAGTATGAAAGACTCCAGCCGCCAGAGCTGAACAGGCAGCTGTGAGTTTTTGACGAGCTCTTTTTGAGGGCTGTCTGGCTAGTGCGAGACTCAGACCCTCTCTCTTCCCTCCCGCAGCTAGGAGAGCTTCGGCGGCCCGGGGTCCAACACAATGCGGGATCGGGGGCCCTAGCGCCGGGTTGCGCTTAACAGACCTAGAGCGACTTCGGTTATCAGCCAGAGGGCGGGGCTGAGATATCCGAGGCGCTGGTCTCGCTGGCTGCGGAGGCGGCTCGCTCTTATGGCGGCTTGAGGCAGAACTGGAGTGTTTAGGCAGGAAGTGCCTCATCGCTTGAGATGAATTCTGTGCCTCCGTGAACCTCTCAGAAAATCCTTTCATCGCCGGGCCTAAGAGACCGGTGCTGGAGATAGGAGAGTCGAGGAACGCCGTTCTGTCCGCCTCCTTGATGTCCGTGAGGTTCAGCCAGAGGTGGCGCTCAAGCACGACGAGGTTAGCCATACCTCTGCCGATGGCCTGGGCTGTAGCCTTTGTAGCGCGCAGCGTTAGGTCCATGGTGCTGCGCAGATCACAGAATGTCTCAGGGTTCGGGCCAGACTCCACCATTGAGTGGAGAAGTTTGGCCTGATACACTCGTAGCACCGCCATGGTGTGCAAAGCCGACGCAGCCTGACCGGAAGCAGAAAAAGGGCGTCCAGTGAGGACTGAGGTGTTTCGGCAGGGCTTAGAGGGGTGTACCACCCTCAATCTCAGGCCAGCAGTGGTGGGTCGGCACAGATGGGCAGCGACAGTTTCCTTGAGCGGCGGCAACTTTTTGTATCCTTTTTCCGCCGTGCCATCAACAGAGGAGAGCTTGGCTGAAGTGGAAGAGCTTGTGCGAACTGAGTATGGTGCACGGCACGACTTTGCAAGCTCATGAACTTCAGGGAAGAAGGGCGCTGGTCTGTGGCGGGGGGCCTGCTGGCACCCTGGCAGAAACCATCCATCCAAATGACTCCTCGGCGGATCCTCGGGCAAAGCCCAATCAAGACTGAGGTCTGCAATGGCTGCAGTGAGGATGTGCAGCATTTCAGCTTCCGAATTAGTCCTGGTCACATTAGCTGTAATGCTAGTTTCACAGGACTGTGAAAGGGCGGGGTCAACCGAGCCAGGCCATTCCTCAGACGCAGCAATGGATAAGCTGTCGTGATCCTCATCCGATCCGCAGAAGGAGACGAGGCCTGTCCCAAGGGGTGAGGGGCGCTGGTCTGCCTGAGTAAACAGGACCGGAGAGGATTGTGACGGAGAAATGGGATGTGGGATGTGACCGGTGTGGGCTCGCTTAACTCCATGAGTTCGGGCTGCCGTTGGCTGCGGCGCTTCTTTTTCCGCGGCTGAAGCAGCGCCGAGAAAGGAAGAATAAGAAGAGCGGTGTCACCATCTCAGAAGAGAGCTAACCGCATACGCTGCGTCGAGATGGGAAGGCTCTCGCAGTGAGGACCTAGGCATCTGGCGTACTCCGCGTGCCCGTCGTCCTCGTGCAGATTAGTTCCGCACGCGGTGCATGAGGAGCGAGGCATGTGAAAAAAGGCCTCGATGGAAATTGCCCTTTTACAAAAACTGAGTGTCGCAGAGTGAGCACAACAGCAACAGTAAAGGATATATAAACATGTCTCGCTGGATGGCCACAGGAGAGCAGCGACAGAAGAGGAGCGACTTCTGGGTAAGTCAAAGGCGCTGGCTGCTGTTTTCAAGGCTTGTTCTGGCTGATCTTGGAATACATTTTGAAGAATGTTGGTAACCAAATAGTTTTGGTTCCCATTGACTTCAGTTGTTTTTTTTAAAGAAAGAAATACAAAGGAATTCAATTGGATCCGAAACGGTTTAGTTACCAACATTATTCAAAATATCTTCTTTCATTTTCTGCAGAGGGGAAAAAAAAAGTCATACAGGTTTGGAATGACATGAGGCTGAGTAAATAATGAAAGAATTTTCATTTTTGGTGGAACCCACTTTTCCCATAACAAGTTACTTTTTCCAATAGTTGTGTTTCCAGTGAAGGAGAGCACGCTAGTGCATGCCGCGTTTACACTGTCCCTTCTGAGGCTTGATTTAGCTTCCTCGAGGCTTCCTTGGGGCCAACAGCAAAGGGTTTTTGGCCTGACAAATACCTTGGTCCAAAGCGGGCCAACTGGGGCTTGAGGAGTGGTCATGAAGAAAGGCGGAGTTTATCTGAGCCTAAAGAGAGGGTCAACATGCACCACTGCTCATTTCCAATGTTTTCATATCAGGCTACCAGCTAACTTAGACATTAAAGACATTTAAAAGAGTTTTCAGCTCAAAGCTCACTTTCAGACACCAGCGAGTATTTGAAACAATTTCCGACTGCAATCAAACGGGGATTCTGATCACAGTATGAAATACTTATATGCGATGCGATCCTAAAGGTTATTTATGCTAACCATTGTGAAAATAAATACACAAAAAAGGCGCAGCCAAAAAGCGCAACCTAGCACCGTAATACATCAACAGGGGTAAGGGGGGGGGGGGGGGGGTGGGGGGCGACCTGAAGGCTGACAAGGGTGTGGCCTATTCGGAGCAGGAAGCCTCCAGGGCGGAGCAGGCTGTGCAGGCGGCCATGGCGGAGCAGGCTGCCAGGGTGGAGTTGGCAGTTCAGGGGACCAGGAGGGAGTAGGTTGTGTAGGCACCCAGGAAGGATCAGGCTGTGCAGGTGTCCATGGCGGAGATGACCCTTCGGGTGGCCACTGTGGAGATGACCCTTCAGGTGGCCATGGCGGAGAAGACCCTTCGGGCGGCCATGGCGGAGAGGACCCTTCAGGTGGCCATGGCGGAGAAGATTTTTCAGGCGGCCATGGGCCTTTGGGCAGCCACGTAAAGGACTTATAGCCCCCGCCCAAAAAAAATTGTCCTGGGGGAGTGACAGACTCAGGGATAGCCTCTAAGACAAGCTCGGGGGCAGGCTCTGAGACCGGGACAGGCTCAGGGACAGGCTCAGGGACAGGCTCTGGGACAGGGACAGGCTTGGGAAGCATGACGCTAACAGTCTCTGGCTCGGCGGGCATGACGTGAACACATTCTGGCTCGGCGGGAATGACGTGAATAGTCTCTGGCTCGGCGGGCATGATGTGAACAGTTTATGACTCGGTGGGCATGACGTGAACAGTCTCTGGCTCGGCGGGCATGACGTGAACAGTCTATGGCTCGGCAGGACTGACGTGAAGTGCAGGCTCGGCAGGATTAACGTGAAGTGCAGGCTTGGCAGGACTGACGTGAAGTGCAGGCTCGGCAGGACTGACGTGAAGAGCAACCTCGGCAGGGCTGACGTGGAGCGCAGGCTCGGCAGGGCTGGCGTAAAGAAAATCTGGCTCGGCAGGATTGACGTGAAGCCTCACAGGCTCTGTGTCTATAAGCCAAGTCTATAAGCCAGTCTTCCACTTGATCTTGGAGGAGGAGAGGAATAAAGGATTCTGGTGGGACGATCTCGGCGGGACGAGATTCAGGAAGGGTGGTCTTGGTGGGCCGAGACTCGGGAAGGGCGGTCTTGGTGGGACCAGACTTTGGAAGGGTGGTCTCCACTTCGTGGTTGTAGCAGAGCCCAACGGTGAATGGAGACCCATTATGCCACAGCACCCACTCAACAAAAGCTTCAAAGTTTTCTCGAGGTGCCACACCGGGCAGGCGTGCCTTCATCTCCGCATTGAGGTCAGTGTGGAAGAAAACAGTCAAAGAGATCGAGGAAGGAGGTAAGGCACGCCAGGTCGAGATAAGCCGTGGTGTGGGCTTCGAGAGATAGCTGGCCTTGTTCCAGCAAGATTAGCTGCACCACGGCATCCATTGTCGTTTTTTGGTCCGTTCTTCTGTCACGGTGTGGTGCTGGCAAAAGGAAAAGATGAGGCAAATGGTTCCGATACAAAGACTTTTACTTACAATAAACTTCCAACAGGTACAGACAGGCAGGATAAATACACACACACGCTAAATAAGACTAAGAACGGACAAAGACAGGCTGAACTGAAAGGAACTAAATACAGACACAACTGAACAAAGATGAGGTGAACACAGGTGACAAGGATGATGATGATGACAGGCATGTGCGGGTAAATGAGGGAGTGAGTGCAGTTGTGAAGACAAGAGGGATGCTGGGAAGTGTAATGCAGACGATAACTGTGATGTGCAGATGATGACTGTGACAACTGAACTTCTGCATCCACATATGTCATAAATTACGTATACTCCGTTTAACTTATATGACTCATAACTCCTGCTCACAAAAACTAACGGAACACATTAAACATCCCCAGATTGCATCATTTCATGGGAAATTAATTGAAATACTCATTCTTTCTAAAGAAATGTGACGTAAACATATATTTTATCTATATTTTTCTAGATGTGTAATAGAGATGCGCGGTTGGCGGTTACAGCCGCGGACTCCGCGGATAAACCGCGGTTCGGGCGGATGACATGACGAAAATTTTTTTTTTAATTAATTTCGGGCGGGTGGCGGGCGGTTTCTAGTCTCACGGCTGTCATCAGCAGCGCCTTGTATTGCACAATCAGCGGATGGCGGGCGGGTGAGGTTTTGAAAATTGGTCAAAAACGTTGGTGCGGATGGATGGCGGACGGATGATGAGTTTTGTGATGCGGATTAAATAATAGCCCATACGCGCATCTCTTATGTGTAAGCCTTTGGACTTAAAAGCCTTAAAGGAGTTATTTTATGAATTCCTGTGATCACATATAAATGGAAGCAGGTGCGATTGAATAAGTATGTGTGTTCTCTTTTTTATGTTAGATTATTTCAGAATTATTGATGTACACTCCTGACACAAATTAATAAATTACGGTCACTGTAGCATTTTTAATCATTTGTCACATATCGATTCTGGAGTCTTAAATATTTAAGTAAAGAGTAGAGTAGCTAATGAGTAGACGTGTACTCACCCTCATGTCGTTCTAAACCTGTGTGACTTTTTTCCTCTGTGGAACATAAAAGAAGATATTTTTAAGAATGATGCTAACCAAACGGTTTTGCTTCCAATTGACTTCCATTGTATGGTCAAAAAATTCAAAAGTCAATGGGAACCAAAACTGTTTGGGTGGACTATCCCTTTAAGGTTAGGGTGTAGATAAGGGTTAGGGGTTAGTATTCATTTTAGCATTGTGTAGGCAATCAGCACTGTGACTTACATGAGTTTGGGGGAAAAAAAGTCATGAATTCAGTATGGCATACAACAAGGCTCAGTACTAGGACCGCTGCTGTTCACTCTGAACATGCTACCCTTAGGAGATATCATCAGGAAACATGGGATTAGTTTTCACTGTTATGCTGACGATTCTCAGCTCTATATTTCTTCACGCCCTGACGAAACTTACCAATTCACAAAATTAATGAAATTCATAGCTGATATAAAAAACTGGATGACTACTAATTTCGTACTACTTATTTCTGAAAAAACAGAGATTCTAATTATTGGACAAAAAACTTTATCACGTACTACATCACATAATAACCTTGAATACTGTCTAACACTTGATGGCTACTCTATCAAGTCTTCATCGTCGCTTAGGAACCAGGGTGTGCTCTTTGATACCAATCTTTCATTTGAAAGTCACGTGTCAAGTATCTGTAAAACCGCATTTTTCCATCTTAAATATATATCTAAATTACGTCATTTGCTCTCAATGACAAATGCAGGACAATTAGATCTTTTTCCTATTTAGAACCTAGACTGTGGAACAGTCTTCCTAACTCCCCCCCCCCCCCCCCCCCCGACTGAGTCTGGTTTCTCCCAAGTTTTTTTCTCTCCATTCTGTCACCTGATGGAGTCTTGGTTCCTTGCCACTGTCGCCTTTTTCACCTTTCTTCGCATTTGTCACCATTGGCTTGCTTAGTTGGGGAAATTTAATTTTATATTTAACAATATTATTAAAACATTATTTTCCTGTTATCTCTGTAAAGCTGCTTTGAAACAATCTGTATTGTAAAAAGCACTATATAAATAAAGGTGACAAGACATGACATGATCCTCATATGAAACTTTGAGAAGTCTGATTCATTTTAGTGAATCTATTTTTTCCAACAGATGAACCAGTTTAACCCAATGATTCACTAATTCATTTGATACAAGATTTTGTAACAAAGTAATATTTTGCACCCTGTTATAGGCTACACTTTATTTGAAGGTGTCCATGTTACAGTGTAATTACATATTTAAGTACTGAGAAATATTTATGAACAACATTTACTTACAATAGGGTCAAGGTTAGGATTAGGGTTAAGTTTAGGGTTAGTTCCGTATAATTATACATAATTTACTGTTATTACAATAGTAAGTAAATGTAGCATACATGTGCACTAAGATAATGTGCTAGTGGCCACTCTTTCAGCTCTTTGGGGCCGGAAATGCTAGAATATGCCGTGATTCTTTGTTTGTTTAAAGTTCAAACACAGCTGCACTTATGTGAGAACCGAATCAGAATTACATTTCAAACTGGGAACCACTAAAAACAATCTGAACCAGACAATGCGTGCACTGACTTTCACCGTGAACTTTGCTGAATCAAATGAAATGCAGCCAAACTGAGTGTTTTTCTTTTCTCCTGCATTTAGTCAGCTTTAGCAGAGCAGTGCTTCATCTCTCTCGCTCTCTCTGAGCAGGAGTTAATTAGAGAACAGTTGTGAGTTGCGTTCACACAGCCCAGCCCAACGGGCGTCTGGTAAATGACAGGGCTCCGTTTGCACACTCTTTCAAAACCCAGCGGCGTGGCTGCAACCCCTCCAAACTTACACCAATTACGACAACTTCTGCCACTCCCTCCGTTGCCTCCTCCATCTTCTTTTTATGCTTTTGGCTGGAGCAATTTTACACTGGTCTCCGGTCAGGATTTGTGCATGCAGTATGACACAATACAAACTCAAACTGAGCTTTGTTGTGGTTTAATATTGATCCAGTCCTAAGGCTGATCTTATATGTGATCTCTAATTCAAACCCTTGTCATAAAATCTAAAGAGCAGATCTGTACTATGAAAATTCTCTTCAAAGAAAAGAGAGAAAAGTTCTGCATTCACTCCAGAAACACCAACCACCTCCTCTGTCCTTTTCTCCCCTTCACGACAGCCACTACACCCATCTGGAGCCCCAAGGGCTTCTGGGATGAAGCGCGTCCTGGAGAAGAGTGGGGGTGGAAAGCTGGGCCTCCAAATTAGTGGTGATTGCAATCGTTAGCATTGCTTGTTTGTTTGTGTTTGAATCCACTATGGTTAACAGTGGAAGAAGTGAAGTGTGGAAAATAAGAGAGAGAGGCAGAATGAGAGAGATAGAATGAAATAGAGAGAGAGAAAAAAAGATTATTCAGGAGGATTATACTTACCGTGTATAGTAAGGCTGGAAAGGACAGAATATGACTCCGTAATTGATATCATGTTCACAAATAAAAGCCTTTAGAGATATTTGCTCCTGAAGTGAACACTGTGCACTAATGCAGACAACTGTAAAATAAAAGTCAAACTGGCAATGTTTTCCCTGCATCATTTATTTCTACATTTATGGGGGGAAAACACTTTAGTAATATAAAATATTAAGTTTTGGGGTCAGTAAGATTTAAAAAAAAAAATTAATGATTTTATTTAGCAAGGATGCATAAAATGATCAAAAGTGACATTTATAATGTTACAAAAAAATCTATTTCAAATAAATGCTTTTCTTTTGAAGAATCCTGAATTCTTCAAAGAATCCTGAAATAAAAGTATCTCCGTTTCTACAAAAATATTAAGCAGCACAACTTTTTTTAGAACTGATGATGATAATGATAAGTTTCTTGAGCATCAAATAATCATTTTAGAATTATTTCTGAAGTATCATGTGACACTGAAAACTGGAGTAATGATGCTGAAAATTTGCATACATTTTAAAATATATTAAAGTAGAAAATAGTCATTTTAAATTGTAATAATATTTCACAATATTATAGTTTTGACTGTATTATTGAACAAATAAATGCCAGCTTGGTGTAATGCAACTTTTGAACGCCATAGAGTATGTATGTATAATTTGTATTTCTATACTAATTCAACACAATTATAGTTTATAATTCTATATAAAACATATGATTATATAGTATACATGTCACAGTCCTCGTCTGCACCAGCCTGTCTTCGTCTTCACTACACCCCCCAGAATCCTCCTTGTCTCCGCACCTGAGCTCACTTCCTCAATCACCCACCTGTTCATCGTCTTCATCATCTGTGTCACCTGTCTTCACCTCGTTAGTGTTCATTTGTCCTTGTATTTAGTTCCCTCTATTCAGTCAGTCTTTGTCTGTTCTCGTCTGTGTAACGTTGTTGTGTGACCTGCTATATCTCTGAGTACTTGTTAAATAAAACACTTTGGATTGGAACCTTCAGCTTTCCTTGTCATCTTCAGCCTTCCTTGTCATCTTCAGCCTGCATAACCCTGACAGAAGAAACGACCGCCCTAAATGGACGACGGGGTGAAAATTATCGTCCTGGCCCAGGAGAGCCAAGATCTCCTAACATTTTCTCTTGGCTTCTGCCGTCTTGCTGCCAACAGCGACATCGACGATGAGAGACTGTGTACTTTGTTCCGGATCGGGGCCACTTTCAACCAGCGTATACACTGGAGAGTGTCGGGCCTCGATCCGGGACACAGTCAGCCCCAAGAGATCGTCACGTCATGCCTGAGCACCTCGCCCTGCCTGATCTTCTTGGCAGTCTGGACCTTGATCTCCACGTCTTTCCCGAGCTCTTGTCGCCAACCAAGTTTGCAGAGCCTTCACCGCCTGTCCCGTCTAGCCCAGAGCCTTCTTCACCGCTGACGCCGTGCAGCCCAGAGCCCTCGCCGCTAATGCCGTGCAGCCCAGAATCCTCGCCGCTGACGCCGTGCATTCTGCTCGTCCTGCTCCGCCCTGGCGGCCTGCACGTCCTGCTCCGTCCTGCTCCGCCCTGGCCGCCTGCACGTCCTGCTCCGCCCTGGCCGCCTGCACGTCCTGCTCCGCCCTGGCCGCCTGCACGTCCTGCTCCGCCCTGGCCGCCTGCACGTCCTGCTAGAACCTTCAGCCTTCCTCGTCATCTTCAGCCTGCGTAATCCTGACAATACACACTAAAATGTTTTTTTTACTTATAAACTAATAGTATTATTTACAGTTATAGTTTTTTTTATTTATACAATGTTGTATAGTATATAGATAGGATTTTTAATTACATATGTGACTGAGTATTACATAATATACAGTTACAGTGCTTTTACAATTATACAATAAAGAAAAATCTTACATTTACATACTAGATTGTTACTAGAAATACTTGACATTTACTGGACCCTGCAGTATTCTGCCAACAAAGCAAGAGAAACAAGTTTTGCCGTATAGCAAGCACACAAAAATGCTCCTTCTTTATGACTTAGCAGGAGTTTGCTTCAATTCACAAATGAACAAGTCATGTTCCGTTAGTTTCATCCAGTGAATTCCCCTTACAGTTGGAGAAACTCGATGAGTCATCGCGAGGGATTCCCTACCCTTCTCTCCCAAACATGGGCAAGAAGAATGGAGTGTTTTTAGGAAGGAATGCTGATTGGGGCCCTTGGCGAGGGGGGTGTACTAATGCATTTGTAACACTGTGGCCTCGTGTTTGTGGCGCGCTTCACACTGTGCAGCCAGGAAATCATCAGGACAATTTGACAAAGTATGTCTAGTATTTTAGACTAATCATCTGTGAGGTATTTAAGCCAATCTGAACCACATGGTTGACCTCTATTACGGCTACTCTTACAGTCACCTCGCATTTCCAGTAAGGCTTA
Organism: Siphateles boraxobius; assembly: GCF_051911475.1. Classification (NCBI taxonomy): domain Eukaryota; kingdom Metazoa; phylum Chordata; class Actinopteri; order Cypriniformes; family Leuciscidae; genus Siphateles; species Siphateles boraxobius. Next base: position 5,865,027 of record NW_027508908.1, on the reverse strand, counting down.
GTCGCTTTTCAAGTGTCACAGCAATAAACTAATGTTCATTTTGAGTGGATACCGTGTAAAGCCTTTGCTTGAATACAAAATGTATATATATGGACATATTAAAAACTGCAGTAGTCAAATCAGTAGTCATTTAGCAGACACTTTTATCTAAAGGGACGTACAATAGACTTATTAAAGGAGAAACCTGGGGTTTACTGCCCTGCTCATGCACAATGATGACAGCTCACAAATTGCCTATTGCATATTTTCAAACCTACAAACAGCCCAGATCCTTAATTTACACCACAACACCTTCACAAAATACCAGCCTGCTCACACCATTAACTAAAACATTTGGTCTTTTTAAAACCTATGCATTTGAAATACTCATCACAAACGCACCAAGCTGTGGCAATAGCAAGAATGTCTGATCTGGAGTCAGTCTTTTTGTTTCTCTAACAGTGATTAAGATCAGACAAGTGGACTCAATGATGATGATTTTAAGGTGAAATCAAAGAAGTTTTACAGAAGAACTTAAAGTTATTTCTGATTTCTTTCTTCATCGGCTGACACATCAGTTATTTATTGTGTGATTCCCAATGAAACTATATATGAAATTCTATGTTTCTTATATCATCAGCTCTGAGACTCACACAACATATAAGGCTTGTCAGAGATCTATAAAATTGAGTTGCATATATTTAGCTAATGTGTACATACACAATAATGTTCATAAGTTTGTGGTAAGATTTTTTTTAAACTGTTTTTGAAAGAAGTATTGTGAAATATATTTAAGTATTTTCTATTTTCAAATGTAATTTTATCCAGTGATGGTAAAACTATTGGTTTTCAGCATCATTACTCCAGTCTTCAGTGTCACATGATCCTTCAGAAATCATTCTGATATGCTGATTTGATACTCAAGAAACATTTCTTCTTATTATTATCGATGTTGAAAACAGATGTGCTGCTTAACATTTTTCTGGAAACCGTGATAATTTTTTTCCAGGATTCTTTGATGAATAGAAAGTTAGAAAGAACAGCATTTATTTGAAATATAAATCTTTTATAAACCACTTTTGTAATCACTTTGTATCAATTTAATGGATTGTTGCTGAATAAAAGTATTTTTTACATGATCAAACATAATTCTTCTCTTAGACGAAAAGGTTCTATATAGAACCTTAAAGAGTTCTGTCATATTTAGAACCTCTTAAGGGTTCCCATCATGGGATAATTTATGGATTTAGTGTTCATTAAAAGTACACTATATATGTCACGGTTTGGGTTTTGTGTCTTTTGTTAGCCACCCCCCCCTTGTTATCTTGTTTAGCTTGTTTGTCCTTATATTTAAGCCCTGTATTTCAGTTCAGTCCTTGTGAGTTCTTATGTTGTTGTAAGTTGCTGTTAGCTGTCTCTTTGTTCCTGTTCTGAGTTTCCTGTTCCGAGTCTTCCCTGGATTACCTGTTTGTATTTGTTTAATTCAAAGTGCTTGCAATTGGATTCACTCTTCGTCTCTGCTTCAACGTGACAGAAGAACTCACCGCATCATGAATCCAGCAGCACGGATCTCGTGTGATCTTCACAGCATGAGCCGAGAGTTCGCTGGACAGATCGCGGCCTTGGCCCTGGATAGCCTCGATCTGTTCCAGTACACCTGGGGGTTTGTTCCCCTCGTTGCCTCCTGCTCTCTGGGTGATTAGGCGATTAAGATGTGTTACCGGCTGGGGATAAGGAAGTCGACCCGAGGGAGCTCCCCAATCTCTCCGGTCTGGACTGGAGAGAGGCACTCTCCAGATGTCTGGAGAGCTTCCTCCCGTGGCACGCCAGGTCATCACCTGATCTTCACGTCCCGTCTAGCCCAGAGCCTTCTCCGCTGGTCACATCCAGCATAGAGCCCTCACCGCTGGTCTCGTTCGACCCAGAGCTTCCACCGCTGGCGCCGTCCAGCCCAGAGCCCTCGCCGCTGGCGCCGTCCAGCCCCGAGCCTTCTTCACCGCTGGTTCCGACCCATCCAGAGACTTCTTCACCGCTGGTTCCGACCAGTCCAGAGACTGTTCAAGTCACGTCTGCCGATCCAGAGACTGTTCAAGTCACGTCTGCCGATCCAGAGACTGTTCAAGTCACGCCTGCCGATCCAGAGACTGTTCAAGTCACGCCTGCCGATCCAGAGACTGTTCAAGTCACGCCTGCCGATAAAGAGACTGTTCAAGTCACACCTTCCGATCCAGAGACTGTTCAAGTCACGTCTGCCGATCCAGAGACTGTTCAAGTCACGTCTGCCGATCCAGAGACTGTTCAAGTCACGCCTGCCGATCCAGAGACTGTTCAAGTCACGTCTGCCGATCCAGAGACTGTTCAAGTCACGCCTGCCGATCCAGAGACTGTTCAAGTCACGCCTGCCGATAAAGAGACTGTTCAAGTCACGTCTGCCGATCCAGAGACTGTTCAACTCACGTCTGCCGATCCAGAGACTGTTCAACTCACGTCTGCCGATCCAGAGACTGTTCAAGTCACGCCTGCCGATCCAGAGACTGTTCAAGTCACGCCTGCCGATAAAGAGACTGTTCAAGTCACGCCTTCCGATCCAGAGACTGTTCAAGTCACGTCTGCCGATCCAGAGACTGTTCAAGTCACGTCTGCCGATCCAGAGACTGTTCAAGTCACGTCTGCCGATCCAGAGACTGTTCAAGTCACGTCTGCCGATCCAGAGACTGTTCAAGTCACGTCTGCCGATCCAGACTGTTCAAGTCACGTCTGCCGATCCAGAGACTGTTCAAGTCACGTCTGCCGATCCAGAGACTGTTCAAGTCACGCCTACCAATCCAGAGACCGTTCAAGTCACGCCTGAACCTGAGCGCTCAGCGGAACCGATGTCTGTTCCTGAACCTATGTTTGTTTCTGTGTTTGTGTCTGTCCTTGGGGCCGTTACTGTTTCGGTGGTGGTTCCTGAGCCGGAGAAAGTGTCTGCTGTTCCTGAGCCGGAGCCAGTGTCTGCTGTTCCTATGTCAAGGTTTGGGTTTTGTGTCTTGTTCCTTGTTCTTGTATGTCATGTGATTCCCTGTTTGCCATGTGTCTTGTCTATTGTTCCCAGGTGTTTCTCGTTAGCCACGCCCCCTTGTTATCACGTTTAGCTTGTTTGTCCTTGTATTTAAGCCCTGTGTTTCAGTTCAGTCCTTGTGAGTTCTTATGTTGTTGTAATGTTGCTGTTAGCTGTCTCTTTGTTCCTGTTCTGAGTTTCCTGTTCCGAGTCTTCCCTGGATTACCTGTTTGTATTTGTTTAATTCAAATTGCTTGCAATTGGATTCACTCTTCGTCTCTGCTTCAACGTGACAATATAACTTTTGTCCCTTTAGCTGTAAAAACAAACAGTTATGGTTGTGCTTTGGCTCTGCGTGAGTGATTTTTTAAATTAGTGACAATACAAAAGTTATTATCATGATGATTGTCAGTCTGATATGGTCAAATGTTTAATTTTTATAAATAACTGATATTCTGGCAACAGAGAGAGAGAGAGATAATCCAACTGCGCATAAAACATTCACTATTACACTGTAAAAAAAGAGTTGTAAACAATAAGCTGAATAATTTATAAGAAAAAAGTTGAAAATTGCTTATGAGTTAAAGCAATGTAAAAACATATGTTGTCATAACATTTTGATCATATTTTTTTTTTTTACAGTGTAGGCGAGATAGAACCATGGAAAGGATCTCAAGCTGACTATGGTGCAGATTACTGTAGCTGTACCCATTAATAGACACGGTACTTCCTTGAAAATAAATTCCAGCACAGCGCTACAACAAACATAATGAAATGACCCTTCACAATTGATTATGATTTGCAATGAACTCTGTTAAAAAGCTATATGGCAATTTATCTGTTAAATAAAATACCTTACTCAACCTTTGAGTAATAAAAACAGCATCTTCACGTCACTTCTATACGACATTTCCAATCCCTCTGTTCCCGCCATCTCCGAAAATCCAAGCCAGTGTTGATTCTCATTTTATTACTCTGTCACATTCTCTTTTTGCCACCAGACTCTCCTATGTTTAGCATTATTCCCCAGAGTTTCGAGATTTAGCGTGCTTAAGGTCAACCTTTCTCTCTCTCTTTCTATGAGTGTAAAGATATGTATAGTATTCCAATGTCTGTAACTTTATGGAAAGCTGTAGGGCCTACTATTAGAAGTCTCATGTAGATATTTATTTATGCTTTTTTAAGTAAGACCTAGTTACTGACTTTTTTAGTTACTAGATTTTTTTTTTTTTGTATTTACTGGATTTTCCCTCTTGATTAAGGCTTGAGGCTTGAAACTGACTGACTGCCAATATACCGTAGACGTACGTCTGTACATCTATATGACATGAAGATGTTATCCACAATGACTTGAAGTCTTAACTGGGTCTCTGCCATCTCGAACTCTAATTACTGTTTTTCTACATCTCTTGTGTCTACTGTTGATGCAAGTTTTTTTCTCTTTCTCTCTCTCTTTCACCACTGCAATTATGAGTGCTAGCAAACAGACCCAAATGCCCCACGGGAGATGCAAGGAGGACCACGCACTGAAAAAATTAGAGAGCAGAGAGACTCTGATGCTGTCATTAAACATGCTATCAACGCAAATCATTTTAAGAGTGTTGTTTGTTTCTTTTATCCAACTCTGAAAATGGCGTTAATAGTCTTTTACATCTTAAAGACCAGCTGAATGTGCATAAATTGTTGTTTCTTATCGTAAGAGTATCCGTGGGGAAAAAAGTGAAGGATTAACCTGCATAAGCATATATATTTTCTTGGCTTATATGACAATACTGAAGCAATGCACACTGAAAGATCTGAGCAAAGTATAAGGTGATTAAGGTTACAGAAATTATGCTGAAAATTAGTTTCATAAAAACATTTATAAAAATATCAGTAGTTATCTAAAAAATAAAATATATTAATTGGAGTTTCAGGACATTTCTATTCATGTACATTAATGATCTGTTAAGCAATATACAATTTGAGTTGTGCTTGCCAATGCAAAACACTGTGCTATATATTGCCCATTACTATGTGGTTGCAAAGTGGTTGTTTAACAGCCAAAGTAAAAAATAAATATAAATAAAAAAGTCCACACCCAAAGACTTCTTTTTTGTTACATGGCAAAGTTTAACTCAAACCAAAAAAATACAAAAACCCAGGAAGGCACGTCCTTGCATGGTAAAAAGTCCAACAGAGGAGGAAGGGAGGGCTATGTCTGGAGGAGGACGCAGAGCAGGCGAAGGGCAGGAAACCAGGGGAAATAACAGGGAGAGACCAGAGCAGCAATAATGGTGGGAGGAGCCAGGAGCAGGATTAGCCAGGCAGGGACCCAAAGCGCAGCCAGGACAATGGCCCACGGCAGAGTCGAGGGAGGGAGGAGCCATGGGGGAGGCATGGCTGTCAACACACGGGGGATGATAGACGGAGCCGATGGAAATGGAGACCCAGGCGGAGCCAGAGAGTTGATGGGACCACATGACACAGATGGTTCAGGAGACAAAGGCAGAGCCACAATGACAAGGGACTTAGGTGGAGCCAGTGGGACTGAGGACCAAGGTGGAGCCAGAGGGAAGGCGGCGCAAGACAGAGCCGAAGGGGTGGAGGGTCGAGGCATAGTTGGAGACCCAGAAGTCCGTGGCATAGGCAGAGTGACGTCTGACCAAGGCAAAGCCGGAGGGACGTGTAGCCGGAGACCCAGAAGTCCGTGGCATAGGCAGAGTGACATAGGCAGAGTGACATCTGACCAAGGCGAAGCCGGAGGGACGTGTAGCCGGAGACCCAGAAGTCCGTGGCATAGGCAGAGTGACGTCTGACCAAGGCGAAGCCGGAGGGGTGTAGCCGGAGACCCAGAAGTCCCTGGCATGGGCAGAGTGACGTCTGACCAAGGCGAAGCCGGAGGGACGTGAAGCCGGAGACCCAGAAGTCCGTGGCATAGGCAGTGATGTCTGACCAAGGCGAAGCCGGAGGGGCGAGGGAGCCCAGTGGAGCCGTAATGGTGGTGGTCCCAGGTGTAGCCAAGGGAGATAGGAGCCAAGGTGGAGCCAACTGGACGCAGAGCCAAGGTGGAGTGATGGGCCCGGTGGCTGGAGGTGGAGCGAAGGGATCCTTCTGGTGAGGCGGAGCTGGAGACTGGAAGGCCTGAGGCGGATCCACGGAGCACAGTGTCAGAGGAGGAGGCGAGGAAGAAGGAGACTTGTAGCTGGGCTGGACCAGCGGAGACACAACTTAGTCTTACAACTTAGTCATCACATTTTTTTCTTTAAGACTGTTCATAACTGTTTCAAGTCAGTCAAGTTTAAATTCGGTAATAGAAACTAAGACTGATTGCCCTTGACTCAACGCTAGTTGGTCATACTAATACTTAAGAAACAGTCTTAACATAAGGGCTATTTTTTTGCAACCGGCTGGAGCTGGGCAAGACCAGCGGTGACTCATTCACTACGAGCAGCCCCACGTGGAAGGACAATGTTGATGGTTCACAAACCTGGTCAGAATCACTGAAGTGCTCAGGGTCCAGGGTAATGGTGGGCTCAGTCCTATTGTCTGGCTTGTACATCGCGGCAGGTCCTCTGCCTGCAGTGGCCTCTGGCATTCGCTCTGTGCAGAGTGGGGAAGGTGTCTGGCTGGACTCTGGGTCTGGAGTGGGGATGGTGCATTCTCCTGGGGCAGATGGTGAAAGACGATCCATTGTTTACCAACACCCACTCCACAAACGTGGTTAAATCCTCTTGAGGACCGATACCAGGGAGGCATGCTATGCACTACTCATTTAGGCTAGTTAAAAAAACAGACAGGGAGCGGTCGAAAGAAGGTGGTAAGGCACACCAGGTCTAGAAAGAAACTGGAAAACCTTAAGTCCATTTTTTTTCACTTTTAGGGTTCCGTTTTTTGTCACATAAGGTGGCCGTAATGAAGCGCACAATCATGAGGAATAGAACAGAACAATCTTTTACTAATAATAAATACACTATGAAAAAAAATTGAGAATAACAGGGAGTCAAAATAGCACAACCACACTAAACATTAACAACACAGAACAATGAACTGTGGAAACTAAGGGCTTAATTACACAAGGAGTAATGAGGTAATTCAATGAACAACAGGTGAATGTAATCAGCTCAGCTCAGTCAACTAACAATGCCATGGAACACAGGCAAACAGGAACAGGGAAAACAGAACCAAAATGCAATAGAAATAAACCAAAACAGAGCATAAATGTTACAGGTGAGCACAAGAGACTTTTTTTCATTAAAAAAATTAATTAAATTAAATATTCCAAATTATTGGCCAGTGCTGTATTATTATAAAATGTTAGACATTAAAAGAACACAATAATTTTTTTAATAAAAAGTAGATTTAAAATAGAAAAATATCTAACAATTTACTTGACTGTCTATATGTATGTTTTTTTTTAACCTCTACCGCCACTTTTAATCCAGTTTACAATTTAAGAAAGAATAAAGTCTATCACACAACATAACTGAACACATCTGAATCAACACAATCTCTGCCGTATAAGAAAGGCCACATCTGGGCCTTACGCTGACCGGCTGCTTGCTGTGGTCTTAAAAGAGTTAAGAAACCAGCAGTCAGGGATAATGGAATTGCAGTTGTGGTTTCAAAAGTGGGGAGTCCCCCTTGCTTTTCCAAGCCTGACTAAGAGCTTTCTCCGTGGGCTGAGGAACAGGACTCTGGCCTTGTCTGCCAGAATCCTGGATGTCTAGCAGCATCCCGTTACCTTACAGTCCCCAGTCTCTGATTCACAGCTATGTTGAATGGAAATGTGATGAAAGTAGTTTATCACTCAAATATGCAGACATGAAACGAGTTAATATACTACTGTTAGGTCTCTCTCTGTGAGGTCTTAGCCGGCGTTTATGACTAACCGTCTAAATATTCCAAACAGGAACCACACACACACACACACACACACACACACACACCTTTCAAACTCCGGTATCTCTCATGTCCTAAACGACATAAAAAACATAATTTCCTTAATAACATTCCACTGAGGTCATCCCAAACAATGCAAACGGCCGGGCACCATCCTCTTGTGAAACAGCGCCAGTGAAACTATCCCAAGTATTTCCAGACTAACACTCCAGACATTCTTCCCGTTAGTCCTACACAAAGGTTCCCATCTCACCTTTGCAGGGGTGGAGTGATGTCATAACACACTCTGAGAACTTGCGCGAGGGATGTTTCCCTGACATTATGCTTTCCAGACCCGTGTTAAATAAAGCAGTATGAATGAGACGATGGCTGGATTCGAAAGGAATACTCACCAATAAGAGCTGTAGATTTCCTATTCCTCTCTCAGACAAAATGTAGACATGTATATACCTACATTAATATATAAAAATCAAAAGTTTGGGGTCAGTATGATTTTTTAAAATGTTTTTGAAAGAAGTCTCTTATGCTTACCAAGGCTCCATATATTTGATCAAAAATACAGTAAAAACAGTAATATTGTCAAATATTATTACACTTTAAAATAACAGTTTCAAATGTATTATTATTTTGATAATTTATTATTATCAATGCTGAAAACAGTTGTGCTGCTTGTGGAAACTGTGTATCTACCCAGCAAGTAATAGCCGTCATTTCACTGTCTAGGTTAACTATTGACCTGATATAGTCCAGCTATGAGTAACACACTTCTAGCCAAAATAAACTTGCAAAAATAACTTGCGAGATGTATGATATTCCATCATGTAATCAAAGTAAACAGTGATTACAAGGTGTTTGGTTTAATTTCTTCACTCATTTCATTTCTTTATTTAATTGATGACTAGTCTATTCCTTGGTGATGGTTTTGATGTCTATTAAATTTTCACTGACAGACCAAACTCAGCCTTGTTTTAGCCTGTGTTTGGACGGCTATTTGACGTCTTTTAAACGCAAAATTCCTTGCTGGGTATCTACCCCAGTCAACACAGCCAATATAAAAATTTCCATTCTATTCATGTCTCTGATATATATATTTTTTTAGCTGATTTGATCATCTGGAAGGCAAAAATAGTAAATCTGATCATGCAAAACAATAACATTATACTTCTCCATAACAAGCGAATAATTTGAGGTATAAAAGTGTGGGATAAGTTACACCCCATATTTAATACTTGCGATTAAGGGTTTGGTTCAAATCCCTTAATTCAAGTATGGGCAAGTGCTAGAGATGCTTGCTTTAGAGCAATGGTTTTCAACCAGGGGGCCGGGGGCCCACTAGAGGGCCTCAACACAGAGGGCCTCAAGATGACTTAAAATTATTTAAAATTAGACAAAACAAGCATTAAAACATGCTAAAACAACTACAATAATCTAAATATTTCTCATTATTTCGTTATTTTTATAATGAATATATATCTTTCTAGTTATGCCAAGCTCTACAATATTTTATGGGGTAGAAATTGTGAGTGTGTGTCATGAACAATGGAGGGGCCTTGCAGTCAAAAATGTTGAGATCCACTAAACTATAGATTTTTAGCTGAAACTATGACTATCATGGTAAAATCTCTTTTTTTTCTGTTCCCCTCTTCCGAATCACTCCTGTGAGTAGGCGATGACGTCACCCTGGAACAGGCCCCATTGTGATAAAATTGATTGTCTCAACGCCTTGCTCTTAATTCACTGAATGAGCCACTCAGGGGGATTGAAAAGACACGTCTAAATCACAATGATTCATACGTGGGACTGACACATCTGTAGCCACCCTACAGCATACAAGTGATAGACAGGGAACCTCTGCCCATCCCTGCCAAACATGACCTCACGACAGAGGAAAGGACCTCGACTCGGTTTAGATCTCTGACTGGCAAAATTAAAAACTGATTTTATCAGACTCACAGCACCACTGAGTATATTATGCGTGTCTGTATTAGATATGTTATATACATAACAGCAACCAAAAAAGTAAAACCTCTTACGTGAGGTACGTGTGCCCAACGCTCATGCCCATAGAAGACATGCCCCAATCTGTGGGCAGTTTCGACAACAATAGCACAGGAGACTGTCAAAATAACCCCCACAATGCTGGCCAGGGGAGGATGATGTCATCATTACACACCTCTGAATACAAAGACATGCAGCACAGCCAGACACACTGATCACACATGCACAAATACTACCCTGCACAGTGTGAATGTCTTGGTAAATGAAACATACTAATCCAATTTCTATTTGTGCATAAAATATGTGAGTGTTTGCATGCTTGTTGTCTCGTTTTCGGTCATACAGTAGACTAAACATACACCCTGTCCAACTCCCACTGGTGTAGTTATGTGGACTCTCAAGTGCAGTAACATTTTTTTTCAAGTGTTGCTGGGAAAACAAAAAAGAATGAGAACGACAGAGAGAATTTGAAATATTACAATTTTCAACTGATATTTTACAGAAATACTTTACAACAACATTTCAATTGAAGCACATTTACCAGCTTTAATTATGGACGTAATATATACAAACATAAACGTAGGGAGAAATTTTAATGCTCAACAAATGTTGAATAATAATTTAAAGCACAACGCACTCACTATAACCATATCCAGTATGTGCATGCATAATTCCTCTTTTCAGATTAACAGAAAGTTGCAGTAACATGGATTTTTTTCAATTGTTTCTGTATTGAAAAAAAAAGAATGAGAGAATTTGAAATATTAGCATATCCAACTGATATTTTAAAGAAATACTTTACAACAACATTTCAAATGAAGAATGTTTACCAGCTTCAATTATTAACGTAATATAATAGAGAAAATATACAATAGACATTTGCACTGCTTTTACGAAATTATGTATTACTTTTTTAATTTATTTAAATGTACACTATAATACTTTTGGTCCTCTAGCAGTTAAAAAACAAAACTGCATGCATTTTGCGAAAGAACATTGTTTTGGTTGTGCTTCAGCTCTGCTCATAAAACATTTACTAGGATTGAGTGATATAACCAGTTTAGTTTAGGTAGAAAGGATCTCAAGCTGTCTAGCTGAAGACGTTACTTTTGCTATACCCATTAATAGACATGGTATTCCAGGACAGCACTACAACAACCAAATGAAATGACCCTTCACAAATATAATGCTTTACGATTAACTCTGTTAGAGAGTTACACATTTATCTTTTCAATAAAGTACCTTACTCACCCATTGAGTAATAAAAACTGCATCTCTGCATCTCTCAAGCCAATGTTGATTCTGGTTTTATTACGAGCTCTGTCAAGTTCTCTTTTTGCCAGCAGACTCTCCTCTGTTCTGCGTTTTTTTTTAAGCGGGTGATTCCCGGAGGTTCGAGATTTATCTCCATGTCAACCTTTCTTGCTAGTTGTGACATCAACTAACTTAAGCTACTCCAACACCATACAAAGTATCCAGAGCAACTTTTTCTCTGTTTACGGATATGACGAGACACTGTCACAGCTCTGTCTTCCTTGTCTGGGTTTCCTCTTAGTTTTGTGACAGAGCTGTGACACTCCCGGGTTGTCGTGTGTTTGTGTCTTGTCTAGTCTGTTGTGAGCACATGGCTGTTATGTTGTTCCTTGTGCCATGTGCTCTTCTGTCTATTGTCAGCCCCTCCCATCTCGTTATCTGTTTAGTAATTAACGTTCTTCACCTGGGTTGTCTCGTTAGTCTCCTGTGTTTGATTCCTATATAATCTCCTTTGTGTTTGCAGTCCAGTGCTGGTTCGTTGTACATGTTACGTGTCTTCCTGTTCCTTCCGAGATGTCTAAGCCCTGAAGTTTGTACCTACCCTGTTTGTTTTGTTATTAAATCCCTCTGCATCTGAATCCACGTCTTTTGTCTACCATTCCGTGACAGAATGAACCAGCCAAACATGTGGATTCAGCGGAGTGAACTCTGTCCTGCGGAGAGGGAGAACGGGATCTCCCTATTCAAATACTTTGCCATGTGCGCGCAGGGGAATGAGGAGATCAGGACAGCCGGTGATCAGTTGGGAGGAGGTGAGACCAGGACTGTGACTGGCAGTCATGTTAAGACCCCTGCTGACTCTCAGCGATTTGAGGGAACTCGGTTGGCTAGGTTCTCGGGAACCCGCGGAGGCCGTAGGGGAGGAGGTGATAGACGGACTTCATCAGTGGTCCCTGTTCCGGTGGTCCCGAGTCCGGTGGTCCCGAGTCTGGTGGTCCCGAGTCCGGTGTTCCGGAGAAGGAAGAGACACGTCCTGTCTGCCCAGTCAGATACTGTTCAGGTCACGTTTGCCCAGTCAGAGACTGTTCACGTCCCGTCTGCCCAGTCAGAGACTGTTCACGTCCCGTCTGCCCAGTCAGAGACTGTTCACGTCCCGTCTGCCCAGTCAGAGACTGTTCACGTCCCGTCTGCCCAGTCAGAGACTGTTCACGTTCCGTCTGTCCAGTCAGAGAATGGTCACGTCCCGTCTGCCCAGTCAAAGACTGTTCATGTTCCGTCTGCCCAGTCAGAGACTGTTCACGTTCCGTCTGCCTTCATGGACCTGGACTATCTGAATTGTCTTTGCTCGAATCCTGGACATGTCCGTGTCTGCTGTTCCAGGGTCGGAGCCAGTGTCTTTTCCAGGGCCGGAGCCAGTGTCTGTTCCAGGGCCGGAGCCAGTGTCTGTTCCAGGGCCGGAGCCAGTGTCTGTTCCAGGGCCGGAGCCAGTGTCTGTTCCAGGGCCGGAGCCAGTGTCTGTTCCAGGGCCGGAGCCAGTGTCTGTTCCAGGGCCGGAGCCAGTGTCTGTTCCAGGGCCGGAGCCAGTGTCTGTTGTTCCAGAGCCGGAGCCAGTGTCTGTTGTTCCAGAGCCGTAGGCAGAGCCAGTGTCTGTTGTTCCAGAGCCGTAGGCAGAGCCAGTGCCTGTTCCAGAGCCGTAGGCAGAGCCAGTGCCTGTTCCAGAGCCGTAGGCAGAGCCAGTGCCTGTTCCAGAGCCGGAGGCAGAGCCAGTGCCTGTTCCAGAGCCGGAGGCAGAGCCAGTGCCTGTTCCAGAGCCGGAGGCAGAGCCAGTGCCTGTTCCAGAGCCGGAGGCAGAGCCAGTGCCTGTTCCAGAGCCGGAGGCAGAGCCAGTGCCTGTTCCAGAGCCGGAGGCAGAGCCAGTGCCTGTTCCAGAGCCGGAGGCAGAGCCAGTGCCTGTTCCAGAGCCGGAGGGAGAGCCAGTGCCTGTTCCAGAGCCGGAGGCAGAGCCAGTGCCTGTTCCAGAGCCGGAGGCAGAGCCAGTGCCTGTTCCAGAGCCGGAGGCAGAGCCAGTGCCTGTTCCAGAGCCGGAGGCAGAGCCAGTGCCTGTTCCAGAGCCGGAGGCAGAGCCAGTGCCTGTTCCAGAGCCGGAGGGAGAGCCAGTGCCTGTTCCAGAGCCGGAGGCAGAGCCAGTGCCTGTTCCAGAGCCGGAGGCAGAGCCAGTGCCTGTTCCAGAGCCGGAGGCAGAGCCAGTGCCTGTTCCAGAGCCGGAGGCAGAGCCAGTGCCTGTTCCAGAGCCGGAGGCAGAGCCAGTGCCTGTTCCAGAGCCGGAGGCAGAGCCAGTGCCTGTTCCAGAGCCGGAGGCAGAGCCAAGGCCTGTTCCAGAGCCGGAGGCAGAGCCAAGGCCTGTTCCAGAGCCGGAGGCAGAGCCAAGGCCTGTTCCAGAGCCGGAGGCAGAGCCAAGGCCTGTTCCAGCGCCAGAGCCAGTGTTTGTGTCTGTTCTTGATACTGTTACAGTTCTTGTGTCTGTTCCTGAGCCGGTGTCTGCTGTACCTGAGCCGGTGTCTGCTGTACCTGAGCCGGTGTCTGCTGTTCCTGAGCCGGTGTCTGCTGTTCCTGCGCCGGTGTCTGCTGTTCCTGCGCCGGTGTCTGCTGTTCCTGCGCCTGAGTCACCCGAGGGGTCTTCACCGCCCCGGCCACCCGAAGGGTCTTCAACGCCCCGGCCGCCCGAAGGGTCTTCGTCTGCTTCGCCCCGGCCGCCCGATAGATGATGTATTTAATGTTGTTAATTTTGAACAAAAAAGTTACATAGTACAATACAATACAATAAAATTTTATTTGTAAAGCACATTTAAAACAACCGAGGTTAGCCAAAGTGCTGAACATAATTTCAGACAAATTATAAACACATGACATGAGCACAAAGCACAGTTAAACAAGTGACAAACTGAATGAATATATAAAATGCATTAATTAACTCTCAGGCTGGTTTAAAAGCCAATGAATAATAGTGAGTTTTAAGTTGTGATTTAAAAATGTCAAGGCTGGGAGCTACTCTGATACGCATAGGCAGATCATTCCAAAGTCTCGGTGCCACGACTGAAAATGCTCGATCTCCCCTATTTTTAAGTCGTGTTCTAGGAACAGATAAGAGTAGTTGGTCAGCGGACCTCAATGACCTCAATGGAGCATGCATCTTCAGTAGATCATTTATGTAAGCTGGTGCTTGACCATGAAGAGATTTAAAAACAAACAATAAAATCTTAAACTGTATTCTGAAACAAACTGGTAGCCAATGAAGAGAGGCAAGAACAGGCATAATGTGCTCTCGTTTACTGGTTCCTGTAAGGAGTCGAGCGGCAGCATTCTGAACTATTTGCAATCTAGAGAGAGAAGCCTGGTTTAGTCCTATATATAAAGCATTACAATAATCCAGGCGAGTGGTGATAAACGCATGTATAACCCTCTCCAAATTTTTGAAAGATAAAAATGGCTTCAATTTTGTAAGTAGCCTAAGTTGAAAGAAACTAGCCTTAACAACAGAGTTTATCTGTTTCTCTAGGTGTAGATCACTATCCAACTTTACACCAAGGTTCGTTACCATAGACTTGACGTAGGGCGTCAGGGGTCCCAGGTCTAATTTGGAGGTGCTAGTAGAACTGCTAGGTCTAAAAATCATAATTTCAGTTTTACTTTCATTAAAATGTAAAGCGTTTAAAGCCATCCATGCTTTAATGTCATAAAAACAATCTAACAGCCTTTTTATCGAATCCTCACCGTTACTTTTTATAGGCAGATAGATTTGTAGATCATCTGCGTACAGATGGAAACTAATATTATGCTTCTTTAAGATGGATCCTAAAGGAAGCAAGTAAAGGGAGAAGAGAATCGGTCCCAAAATAGAGCCCTGCGGTACTCCACATGTCACTGGTGCTGCTGGTGAAGTAGAGCCCCCGTATCCAACTTTAAACACTCTCTCTGAGAGATATGATCTAAACCATTTTAATACAGTACCTTTCATTCCCACGCTGTGCTCGAGACGCGAGAAAAGAATACTGTGGTCAACCGTATCAAATGCTGCTGTGAGATCTAAAAGCATCAGAATTGCGGAATCTCCAGAATCTGTTGAAATCAAAAGATCATTAAAAACTTTTATAAGTGCAGTCTCTTTGCTATGAAGTGCTCTAAAACCAGACTGGAACACCTCAAGAATACCATGCAGATCTAAATAGGCTTGTAACTGCACTAGGACTGCCTTCTCTAAAATTTTGGACACAAAAGGAAGTTTAGAAATCGGGCGATAATTTGAAAGAACTGAAATGTCCAGATTTTGTTTTTTGATAAGGGGCTGCACCACAGCCTCTTTAAAACAAAGTGGTACATAACCAGAAGTAAGACTACTGTTTATGATTGCTTGAATGTTTGGTCCAATAGTGTTCCATACCTCTTTAAAAATACATGGTGGGATGATATCACTGGGACAGATTGAAGGTTTTAAATGTGTAACAATATCATTAAGGGCCAAGACGGAAACAGGCTCAAACTCAATGAGTACTGCAGCACACTCTATGGAAATGGAAGGATCAAAGGTTGGAGGTGAAATGCTAGCTCTAATAGTGGTAATCTTTTCCACAAAAAAGTGGAGGAATTTTTCACAGGCCAAAGTAGATTCTTCCTGCATTATATATTGGGGGGTATGAAGAACAGAATTAATTGTTCTAAAAAGAACATGAGGTTTATGGCCATTTTTATCGATAACATCAGAGAGGTATTTAGCCTTTTCAGTTTTAACAATTCTCTGATAATTACGCCAACAATCCTTTAGGATATCATAAAAAACTTGCATTTTTGCATAAAAAACTTTAAATAGTGTACATTTAAAGGAATAGTTCACTTAAAAAAAATAAAAATTCTGTCATCATTTACTCTCCTTTAAGTGTGTATGAGTTTCTTTCTTCTGCTGAACACAAAGGAAGATATTTTGAAGAATGTCGTAATCAAACCGTTGATGGGAAAAAGGAAAAAATAAATACTATAGGAATAAAAATACTATGGAAGTCAATGGGGTACATCAACTGTTTGATTACCGAAATTTTTTTAAATATCCTCTTTCGAATTATATCTATCTTCTGTATGAAGAAATGTATAAAGGTTTGAAACAACTTGAGGGTGAGTAAATAATGACAGTTAACTATTCCTTCAAAGGTGCTCTAAGTGATGTCGGGTGACGTCACTTCTTGTTGACGTTTAAAGTATTGTCAAACAAAACGGAGGCTAGCTAGACCCTCCCTCCTCCTAATCCGCGCACTAGCCCCCCAAATCCTTCTTGCCGGTTATTGGCTGGAACAGTCTGTTATGTTTCGTGGTGCGGGTAAGCCCAGTTTGTTTTTGTTGCCGTTTGTGGAACCTGGGGTGTCTGCAGAGACCGTGTTTTTTTACAGTGTGTTCAGGTGTCAGGCAGCTAGCGGATAGTGAGGAGATGTTTGCTGTATGTGACAAGAAATGATTTGGCCTAAAAAACGCGTGACATCGCTTTGAGCACCTTTAGGTGGATAGGGTTCCCTTTCATTGTGTAAAAAAAGTGCAGCTTATATACAATCTGATAAAAATCTCTTTTTGTGTTCCACACAAGTAAAAAAAAGTCAAATACATAAGAAACAATATAACAATGAGTAAATGATGACAGAATTGTCATTTTTGGGTAACTTATCCCTTTAAATGAAATGGTGTGTGTTTTGTCTAAGTTAAGAAATGGTAAACAGAGAAAACCTCGCAGGAATAATTTTCTTTTTTGGTCATTACGTGATTGTCTGGTCTAAAATACTCCACCACTAATGTGCTTTAAACACTTTGGTTAGTCTAAACCAGGAATTAACTTCAGTGTCTGGGAAGCAAGCACAATACATGGACCAATGAAACAAATGCCACATGATTTGGTAAGACAGCATAAATGTGCATTAAATATGCAAGACTGTAGAAAGAAATATCGTGTGTAATGGATCTGGGCTGGTAACTAAAAGATTGTAGGTTTCAAATCCTCAAGAAGGACAATCCATGTTACTGCCCTTGAGTAAGACTACTACTCATCAAAACTGTGGGGAAGAGCAGGATAACTGTAATGCTCAATAAATGTTGAGCAATAATTTAATTCACTCACTGTAACCAAATTGGTATATGCATGCATAATTCTTCCTTGCAGAACAGCAGAAAGTTACAGTAAAAGTTTATATTTTTTAATTATTTGATCGAGTAAAAGTATCTTAAGCAATTTTCTTTTCTATGGTCAAAATTTTATTTATATGTTTTTGGGTCCGATTTTTCTAGGAATTTGCTTGAAAAAAACGTAATGATCCTCTATAATTGTTAGTCTCCTTTAGACCAGTAAAAATCAAATATATATATTTACATTATAGAGCTATTCAGCTATTAAAATAAAGTAGCCTTTGTCTACTTCTAGTTTAATTAATACAATTTATTTGACACAGGTAATGACTACTCAAATGTTTGATGTTTGGAGAAAAATGTTAGCTTAAGGCTAAAGAGTTTTTAAAAAAGTGTTATAATTATCCCTGCTGTCTCTGACAACCTTGCAAAATAATCAACTGTCTAGTACAAAGACACATAGCTTGAACATACTTATTTTCACAAATCTTCTCAAAACCATTTCAGAAGGCAGCCTTTCAACTAAACCATACCGTATAGCTATATAGTAAACGGTATAGTTATATGTGTGTGTGTGTGTGTGTGTGTGTGTGTGTTCTTGTCTGCTTAAGTCAGCATACATTAGACCAAAGACTCAGAATAAGCACAGTGACATCACTGCATGTGGCTTGATCCCAAAAAACACCTCAATAGTCTTGTGTGTTTGGCCTTCATGATAGCTTGTGTGTGCGTGTGTGTGTGTGTGTGTGTGTGTGTGTGTGTGTGTGTGTGTGTGTGTGTGTGTGCTGTGTGTGTGTGTGCTATGTGTGTGTGTGCTATGTGTGTGTGTGTGTGTGTGTGTGTGTGTGTGTACGACAGAGACAGAAAGAAAGATAACAGGACGATAAATCAAATCAGTAAGCAAAACACCGTTCTGATGAAAAGAAACGTTTTTTAAATTTATTACCTTCACTACTTCATTTGATTTATGCCATTTCTACTCGGTGTGTTTGCTGTTGTCTTTTCGCTACCGCTGATATCCTTGAAAACTTTTATGAAAGAAAGATTAGATGGAAAGTTGACCCGAAAATGAAAATTGCATTATCATTTACTCACACTCATGTTGTTCTGAATCTGCATGACTTACTTTCTTCCATGGAACACAAAAGGAGAGGTTATGCACAATGTCAAGTCAAGTCAAGTCACCGTTATTTCTATAGCACTTTATACAACACAGATTGATTCAAAGCAGCTTCACAGTGATATACAGGAAAATAATGATTCACTTGATGCAAACAGAATTCAAATGTAAAGCAGCTTGAACAAGAGAAAAGTGTCATTTACATGTCCACTGTATACAATGTCCAACTGTAAAACATTATTTTTCAAAGTTTTAAATAAAGATTATTGGAGAATGTTTCACAAGAAAACAAGATGTCAGCCAATTTCACATTTAATTCAATGCGTTTTCTTTGTCAATAATTGTGCAATTTGCTAATGATTTTTTAATGAAAATTGTTTCTACACCTTTTTTTCAGTGAAGCTGCTCTTTTCTACACAAACTAAATGGGATCAAACTAAACTGAGGTCTCTATTCATTTTCATTGTATGGAATCTAAATTCTGTTAAAGCTGAAACACTTACGCCAGCTTTCAATCTATGTACGAACGTAGACAATGTGAAAATGGATATGGGGTGGTCTCCTGGAAAATCAACAGATATGTCAACCATTTCAGTTTAAATTGACACTGAATTTACTACATGCAAAATGACCAATCATCTTGATTTTAATATCCAGTAAGCACTCACCAGTACAAACAATGCCACGCTCCACGACCTATAGAACATAAAACAGGTCCATAAAGCGCCTGTACCTCACCCAATGTAAGCCACGAAGTTTGATTGAACACGGGCCCGAACCGATCCCGTCCACACTTCATCTATCACAGGGCCTCACTGAGAACGCACGTCTCGAGGGAGAGAGTCAGTTCATCTCGTGGAGCCATCTCTATTGACCTCTGCTGTCGCTGTAAAACAAACAGCCATCTGTAAAAAGCATCCTGACAAAATATTTACTGTGAATGACAAATGACCAAATGGGGCAGGGGGGTTTGGCTGGCCAAAGGAAAGCCTGTGCACAGTTAACTGCCACTAACTGGCCATGACAAAACTAAAATAGAAGCTTTCTTGATGTCTGTGGAGTGAGATTGATTTATAACAGGGAGATAAGCGGTTCGGTGGCAAAAAAAAGAAAAGAAGAAGATCTGATGACTGTTAGAGCAGAGGTCCTCAACCTTGAGGTCACGGCCCTATGTGTGGTAACCAGTGGGTCTCTTTTAAGGCATATTTATTTCAAGTTTAATTTAGCTGTATATTTTGAAGACCCTATGACATTTTTCTCCCCCAAAAGATATGTCTTTTAGTCCATGTATGTTTTTAGGCCATCTAGTGTACAAAAACACAGATGACTCATCCTGCACTGCACTGATCTTTATCCAATCAAACACTCTCTAGAATGTGAATGATTTTTCCAATACTATTCATGTCCTTAAATATGCCAACCCGATTTTAACGTAACTATTTTACAAGGTGGCGATTTTGTGATTTATGTGAAGTAAGCCGATCACAATAAAATGTATGAATTAGATCATAAAGATTCATATGAATTATCCACCAATATGGTGCCAATTCACCGAAATATACAAATTGACATGAGTGTGATGAATATGCAGTTTACAAGAATGAAAATATTAAAATATTCCTTGACCTTCAACACATTTCTTCAAAGCTACACTACTTCTAACTGAATGCTCTTGTTGTGCAAGATGCTTAAAATAATAATAAAAACTGCTAAATTGTCAAATAGCCTATAAAATCTGTTGTTTTTCTTTAAAACACAGGTTGTCACCCTAAAATGTTTCACTTACAATTATTTTACATGGGGTTAACCTGAAATTTTCCCTGGGTTAAAAATTTCCCCTGGGGAAATTTGCAGTAGAACATTATTATTGTCTCTTATCAATGGAAGGGTATACGCAAATGCAGAAAGTCTACTTTGGTTGCTTAAGACACGTGAAGATTTGCATATGAACTTGACGTGCATATGCAAATTACTCACCCAATCCAAAAACCTGTTGAAAACTGCTTTATGTTTCAAATTTTAAGACGGACCATTTCCATTAGTAGAGTAATATTGTCAAGTAGCCGTACCGGCAAAAAAAAGCGACTGGATCGTTACAAGTATATGCTATGGCAACGCGCAGGCTCGGCGGAGACTGGAGAAGGACCAGGGGCGGAGTGTGGCATCTGGAGCACCGGGACTTTTCCCGGTGGGCCGCTGGCCAATGTGGGCCGGCCCGGTACACATATAAAAAATATAGCCTACCTATATATAAAAAATGACGGAAATCGTAATATTACATTTCTTTTTTAAACAAATGGATGAGGGAATCGATCGCGCGGGCGCGGCCGACAAGGAGTGTGTTTCGTGTGCATGCATGTGAGTGTATTGCCCTCCCTGTTAAGTTTGGTCTACTCCATTGCGTATCTTGAAACATGCCCTCTTTCACGTCCTGGAAACACAGCAAGCCGACGCCGACGAACTAGCGCAGATGAAAGCCGACTGTGTTGTCGCCTCGCATCGCCTGTGTCGCGGGAAAAAAGCCGCACTTGAACACACCGGGAGAACTACAGCCTACTGTTAGCTAGAATGCGCGTTCTGCGCCTGGGTGTAAATGAGACAACTGTCTATTTCTGCAGATAAATTCGTCTATATTCGTCATTCAAAAAGAGAAACCGACGCCGCCGGCTGGCGGCTGCAGATACACACCGTAAACAAAGCAGTGCGTGCTTACCATTCTGAATATCAATCCTGCTAAACACTTTCTTTATTCCACTCCTCTCATGTTAATATTTAAATATTCGCCAAGGAACACACAGGTAATATGACGTAGCATTAGAACAGCCTTCTATCTGTGCTGTTTTGACTTCTTTGCTCGCTGTTTTGTGGTATTATTCTCGTGCAGTGCACTGACTCGTTCAGTATCCTGAACAGCCAATCAGAGTTCCCTCTTTCACCGACATGTCGAATCGGCCGAAAAAAAGCTGACGAGGACCAATTTCAGCCGACGGTTAAAAAAAGCATTAGAGGTAGATGCTGTGAAATGCTTCAAATTAACAGATTATACATTTGGCGCGAAGAGTAGCAGTTCAACAGGCTCTGATGGCTCTAGCTCCCCCTGACTAGCTGATATGCTGTCTTGATAGTTTTATATTAATAATGTTGTGTGTCTTAATGTTCTTCTGCTTGTTTCCCTTTGGTTTTGCAAATATGACCTAATATATGTTGTTACTTAAAATAAATGTTTAAATAGCATTTATTATTGTATTGTGTTATATTTTTATGCTATAAGTGGTGTTAAAAAATATTCTGCACATTAATGGGCCAATGTGTTATGATTTGGGATGTGGTGTGGGCCAGAAAGTCCAGGGCCACTTTTTGGTCCCAGTCCGCCCCTGAGAAGGACTGACTGGGTGTGATGTGATCTGTATGAGGTAATGGCGGGAAAAGGTAGTGAGGTAGTTTTTATGGCCCTGGCTCGTGCCTCCCCAGCCTCCAGCTGACACTATCGCGGTGTAATGAGAATAAATGTGATTCCAGCCCCGAGATGTCCGGCAGCCTGCACCTTCTGCGAGTTTCTCTGGGAGGAGTGTGTGTGTGTTTAGGGAGTGGAGCGCGCGCTGTTGATCAAATGACCGCCAGTAAATCAAATCATTATGATGTCCCCCAAGAGAAAAACGCAGGCTTACAATGGCTTCTTTTTTTCTTTGCCATTTGATTTTTAAAAAACGAAGACGTCACCCTCTCTCGACCGTCCCCTAGAAGAAACCGGTAATGAAAGGAAAGGAGAGTGGATGGGGGTTAACAGTTGCCCGTACTGATACGCCCAGAGGCTCCGTTTTTAAATGATTTGCACTGGGCAGCGAGAGCAAAATTTCTGCCTGACTTCACCCGTTCGGTAACGTGCCAAAGTCACCCTATGACGATGACATCATAAGGGATGATGTAATCCAAGAATTCCAGACTAGCCTACCCATCATGCCTATTTTCAGAATCAGAAAACTTTTCCAAACGAGTAGCAGTAGGGTAAAAAAACAACAACTAATCCCTCAATTAAATTGAATCTAGATGCCAAAAGCGTTTGCTTTGCCAATTAGAAAAGGCAATGGAAATCTTCATGGAAACCAAAGAATAGGTTTGGATAGACAAACTAGGCTGCAACATGGGGTGGCTTAGCAACCATTACAGCAACTTTTTAATGATATAGCATTATGCACTGGAAATTATTGTTTATAATTTTTATTCTATTATATCTATTATAAATTGCATTTGAACTTTGGAACGAGCTATATACATAAAATGTAGGCCTTTTATAATAACACTAGATTCATATTGGTCTGTCTTTACAATTGTTCTCTTCAAAAATGGAACACCATTTTACACCCCTATTTGATATTCATTCAAATTTTATATTGAATACAGCATTGCATGTAACATTATATAATAAATAACTGATTTTTGGAGCAATTTAATATGACTTTCTGTTACAAAACAGGGCATTGATTTCATGTTCGCTGTAGTGGACATCAGGACTTGAAAAGCATGTTTATGAGGCATTTTTGGTGACAAGTGAATAGGGAAAGAAATTATATATAAATATTCCTATGAAATATTAGATATTATTATGACAATGTTGCCAATTATAACTCCTATTATTACACTTGTTTTTTCATTACATGTCGCCCCAAGAAACACATTATATGCTACAGTGTATACATTTTATTGAATGGGAATGGCATTTATGGCCATTTTACCCACATATTGCATAAAGTAAAATGGTATATCAATTCATTCCATTATATCTTTCATAAAGAAAGATATTTATTTAAAAAAATCCAGAAACATAAAAATTGATTGGTGAATGAAGAAAAATCACTACACTACAGTGGACATAGCATAACATATGAATGAAATATCATTTTTCAAAAAGAAAAAAAAATTCATTTGTTTCTTATGCTCTTAACAATGTAATTACATGAAAAATATACAACTTTTTCAAAACTTTTTTTTTCTGGGTCTCAGTAATCAGTTTTCTTCAACTTTTCAAATCCGTGCTAAACAAATGAAATCTATATATTGAATTGCAGTGCACATTTTTTAAATATAAAATAGTTTTTTTTTCACTTCAAAATACTTCAGATTTTTACACAAGAGTTTATAGGGATTGTTCATCCACAATTAACATTCAGTCACCTTTTTGCCCTTGTGTCATTCTACATTTCAGTGGGGTTTTTCACAGACAATTTTTTTTTAAACTTATTTTGTGTTTTCCGAAGAAGACAATAAGTCATACAGGTTTGGAACGACGGCAAGTAAATGATGACAGAATTTAGATTTTTGTGCGAACTATATTTTGTTAGCTGCACTATTAAATTAAATCAATTACAATAACCGCCTTGAATCCAAAAGTCCCTAAAAACTGAAACAAAGCTGATAGTTAAAGTGTAGAAGTGGGTGTGTTTTTCTGTGGGTGTATAGGAAGCTCTCGCTCACCTCTGTCCCGAGGCTAACCCTCCCACTCACCCACCTCAGTAAGCATGACCCTAATTCAAACCATGTGCCTCCAAATTGAAAACATGGTTTCAAAATGGAGTATTTGCTTTTTCACTGACTAATGTCTCCCAGGAGACACCTTCAGCCGGTCCAATTGTGTCAGAAAGAGGGGCAAGGGGCAATGTTGAGTGTTCATAAGCCTTCAGTTAAATGCTCTTGCATGAGGTTAAGTGAACACAGCACTGCACATACATGGAGTGTGTTAGAAACCCATCCGGAATGATTTCTGACACCAAGGCTTTATTTCAGAGCAGACACCTGCATGCTGGTGTGTACGCAATATAAACTGTGAGATAAATTATCCTCTAACGTTTGTTGAGCCTGCGTGTGTGTGTGTGTGTGTGTGTGTGAGAGAGAGAGAGAGAGAGAGAGAGAGAGAGAGAGAGAGAGAGGCTGGGAGTGATTTGAGTTATACACCCAAACCCTAAGAAAATAATCCAAAAAGAGGATTGCTGTAACCTGATTTGCTTTCTTTACACGGCAATGGTCGGGAGAGGTGGGAAAATAAGTCACGGTTGTAAAAGCAGAACTTTGAACGGCATATGATAAACTTTACAATTGTAGGACGGGTGTTCCATACAGGCCTCGTATTGCTGAAACTCAATGCAACGGAGTATTTATCAGACTCTGACTTAGACAAAGCACCGATGACAAGAAGTAGAAGATGTTATAGGTCCAGTTGACATCTGCAATTCTGCAAACATATTTTTTTCTTGAATTAGATGCCTGGAAACTTTTCAAGCCCTTCACAGGTGCTGAGCTCAATTTTAGTCTGTGGTTCAAAACAAGAGTTTTCAGGCACAACCTCAGGATTGTGGTCAGATTAGTCAGACAATGATACATCTTGTAACCAGAATGAGGTTTCTTGATGTTGTGAAGGCTCAATGTAATGTAAGACACATGAACAACACGTAATAAAGAGATTCTGAGAAGGTTAATAGGCTGATTGAAAGTTTGATTTGATACCGCAAATTCACATTCCCAAAGTGATGTCATGGCAACCACGGAATGACCTCAAAATTGGAACATCATATTCTCCAGCAAAGAAAAGGGTTCTTCCCTACGCTTGACTCATGCTGATAATGAATCTCAATTGTGCGACTATGACTGTGTGTCGTTCTTGCATTTTTAGTGCACCGCTTTTATAATGCAAATATAAAACCAATCACACACAGGCAAGACAAACTGTTGTTAATGTGCGACCCTCACAGACGGAGTCAAATCAGGGGCAAATAACTTGGAAAGTTAAGTTTAGACCCTGTTTCTCCTAATCCCAACTGGAAAAAAGAACATCCATTCAAAAAGCTATAAAGCCCAAAAATAAAAATTCGTTTGAAATTTCAAAAAGTGGCTCCTAACCAGACAGATGATACAGGGACCCTCAGTATATTTTATAATAACTTCAACAACATAATAATACATTATGCAAGTATTATTTAGAACGGTAAAGATTAGTCAGTAGTTAGAAATGACATGAGATTTAAAGTTATATTTCATTTTATAGGCCTACATATATTCCACTTGGACTAGCAGTTGAAAACTCAGACTTTAGTCATTTTTAATTGTTCTTAAAAACAACAACAAAGAAATCACTGTAGCCACAAATTCCTTCTTAAAACATTCATAGACGTGTTTTGATGACCCTACTTGAGCCCAAGCACAATACTGGCCATCAGCTTCCTGTTTTCTCATAATGAGCGACTTGCTCACAAAAGAGTCCGAGGCCATTCTGATGGGAAATGAGTCTATAGCATATAGGGAACGTTACTATCTCATAACTTTCACAGAGGAATAAATGTGGTTTGGATTGAGGGGAACACTTAAATCCACAATGCAAGCACTGACAGTCTAAAACAACAACAACAAGAAAGAGTCTGACGTCAAAGGAGAAACTTACACAAAGTGCTTTAAAGGAGCTAGAAACAAATCTGAAGAGCCTAATGTAATTTAACAACTTCAAGATCCAGCCAACTCAAGCCAAAATTATTTTAAATCAAGGGCTAGCTAGTTTAATTCCAAAATTGGTTTGAGGGTCACTGATAAACTTCACATAAATTGGATGAAAATTTTTGTTTGATTATTTTTTCTTGCAATGCAGTCTTAAAACTTGAGGTTCTTTATTGGCATTGATTGTTTCATGAAGAATCTTTATCATCCATGGGACCTTTCCACGGCACAAAAGGTTTTTTATATTGAAAAAAATGATCTTCACACAAAGAAAAACATGTTTCTTTTAAGAACTGTTTGCTGAAAGGTTCTTTAGGGAACCGGAAATGGTTCTTCACTGTGAAAAAACCCTTTTTGAACCTTTATTTTTAAAAGTGTAACTTGGTTAACATGATTAAATAGTAAATTTGTGTAAAAACTGGAAAAAAATGGGTTGAGATTGGCACTCCAAATGATGACATTAATTCACAACTTTATGGAATTTTGTATTTTTTTTCGTAACAGGGTTACACACAAACCATCTAAATATTACAATACACTAATAGTTAAGAATTCAAAACAATCTCTCTTAAAGATCTCACAATAAAAAAAACATGAAGAATATAAAAATATGGTTCTTCATAGCAAGAGGGTTCTTTCAAAGAACCATTGAAAAGTGTTTATTCTTCACAGTGCCCAAGAGACTGACTGTAATTATGTTAATACTAATGCTTAAGGGGATCAAACTAATGGTGCTTCTTTAATAAACATGTTGTTTAAGTAAAACTTATGTGACACACAGCTAACAAAATAGTAATGGATGATAAAAGGCATCAACAAGTAACTGTGCTGTGCCATTTTGTTGCTTAGGAACACAAAATCCCCAAAACTGAACATTTGGCTCTCCTAAACTCTAAGGGTATAATATTCAGAGTATAATATGAAAACATCAAGCTTTAGGTTAAAGATTGAACATTGTACAGTTGTTGACTGATGATAAAGTATTAATTATACTGAGAATCTGAACATCTAAAATGAAAGTGATTAGCATGAATTTCCATTCTAATGCGGAACTGAGGTGTAATTAACTGTAATTAACCCTTTCCATGCCATTATGGAATTTTCTGCCATTTATGACGGCATTCTTCATCACCATTGACGTTATGTATAAGTGAAGCATTGCTTACGCACATGTAATCTATCGCAACCATTAACATTAAACAGCATATATATTAAAACTGCCTAATGTTACCAAATAAAATATCGAACTCATGAAGTGGTACAGGAATATACAAGCTGTGGGGGTGTGATCTCGATCTACTCCATTCTGTTTTGATCATAATTCTGAATCCAATCCAGATAGTGTTTGAAAAATGTGTTGCTTTTTTTTAATGAAACTTACCCATAATCAAGTGCTGATAAAAAAAAGAATGCATGCATGAAGCTAGAATAAAATATTCTGGGGGCCAATGAAAATTTTGTGAAAATAATAAAAAAATAAAAATCTGGTGGGGAAGGAGTTAAGTACAGTATCTAAAAGATTTAGACTGAACATTATGGTATGTACTTTAACACTAAGAGAGATCACTTTTTCTTTTCTGAAAAATGAAATGCACTGCAAAAACATCACAAATCTCAAACCACCAAACACACAAGTCACGAAGATTCTCGTGACTTCCTACAAGCCCATTGCAGCAACAGGCCGTGATCGTGAGAGGTCCCACCACACCCTTCTGAGTCTATTTTTAAGGTTCTCAGAACTAAAAATAACTCCATTAATTCGGTTTCTTTAGTAGAGGGAGCATCTGGAAGCCTGAACGTGGGCACCAGGGTTCGATAAGATCACTCACGGATGCGTCACCCTCCCTCTGATTGGATAATGAATCATACATAGAGACTGAAGCGTGCGGGAAAGCCCCGCAGTGAAACACAGTGGAGGTTCTATTCAGCGTGAGATTGAGCCCTGGAGTTATTCGTCATGGGGCCGAACCCACCACACACACACACACACACACACACACACACACACACACACACACACACACACACACACACACACACACACACACACACACACACACAGAGCTGGAGAGTAAGGGGTCATCACCCACCACCCACTCGCAGGGCGAGATTTCTCTCACACACACACACACACACACACACACACACGCACGCACGCACGCACACTTCCAGTCAGCCCCACTGCTCTCACAACCACCCAGAGTCCTCATCTGGCCTCATGAGGGAAAAGAAAGAGGGGAGAGATTAATAGAAAGGAAAAGTTGAGGGAACAGCGTGACCCCACAGGACACATCATGTCCATGCAAAAACAGAGGAAGATGAGAGTGGAAAGAAAATAATAAAGTGTAGATCAAGATTATAATATGCTACGGGAGACCGAAGGTATGTTGATGTTGCCCAAGATGGAAGTTGTCACAATGACTGTCTCTTACTAACTGTAGCCTATGAAGTCGATTTAAATCACAGATGAAATCATACATTGCAGTGGTTTTGTATGCTGGTTTCAAACACCTTTTAAAAACTCTTGTAAATTTGGATCATTTATAAATTATGAATAATTTGTGAATTCTGTCTAAACTAAAATTCTAATATCATATTTTTTGTCATATAGTTGCATAATAAAGTATATTTTAGGCAAAAGTCGAATTTAATAAAATTTTAAATGAATTAATATCTGTATTGCAATATTTTTGTACAATACTTTTTACATTGTTGATGTTTCATAAATTGTTCAGATTATTTTGAAAAACCTGTAATATGCTGTTTCGTGGTGGCTTTCCATTGGGACAACTTTCCCAGTTACATTTCTTTATTTTCTGCCCAATAAAGGTAGAAATGTTCAAGAGATTTTTTATTTATATATTTAGCCAAGATTTTAAAATACATGCTACAGTCTGAAAGATTTTTTTTATGTTTTGAAAAGTCTTATGTGACTTGAAAGTCACTTAGCTCACCAAGGTTGCATTTATCTGACCAAAAATACAGCAAATATATATATATATATATATATATATATATATATATATATATATATATATATATATATTATTACAATTTAAAATAACTGTTTTCTATTTTAATATATTTAATGATATAATGTATTCCTGTGATGGTAAAGCTGAATTTTCAGCATTACTCTATTCTTGATCCTTCAGAAATCATAATATGCTGATTTGCGACTCAAGAAACACTTATTATTATTCTCAATGTTAAAAACAGTTGTGCTACTTAATATTTTTATTGACACAGTGATACATATTTTCAGGATTCTTTGATGAATATAAAGGACAAAAGAACAGCCTTTATTAAATATAGATTTTTTAGTATAAAATAATTTACTGTCAAATACTGACTCCAATATTTTGCATCATTACTTTTTTGCTGATGTTTCATATATCTATATTTATATATTTTTTTTTATTCAGAAAAACCCAAGCTTTACATTGGGAAAACTTACCCAGCGGTATCTTATTTTGTGGGCAATAATGGTAGAAATGTTCAGTATTTTTAAGATCTAGCCATTAATGTATATGCCTAAACAGAAATAGATTAAAATAGATTAAAAAGTGTGTCAACTAGCCCCAGTCTCATATATATATATATATATATATATAAAAGAATAGTAAGAACTCCTATCAGGTGGAGATAATAAAAAATAAAACCGAAGAGGGAAAAGGATGAGGGAAAAAATGTTGATGCAAAAGGAGAAGCTTGAGAGACACTCAAAAACAAGTAACACAAGAAAGATATTAAAATTAAGTGTCGACTGTGGGCGAAAGAGAGACAAAGACAGGCAGTTCCGGACCCCCAACAGCGCCTGTCCTTCTCCTCTGATCTTCCTCTCACACAACACTCATCCTTTTACTCATCTGTCTGGGTCTGCTCTGCCATGTCCCAGGAAGTGACATAATAGCCCAGCTATCCAACTGTCTACAGTCACAGCGCTGGCTTCTTATTGGCCTGTCAGGAGCCCACAGTGGTTCAACCCAGACCTCCATGAGCCTGGGGTTGCAGAGTTCAGTCGGTCTTGTGGATGTGGATGCTAAATAACAGACAACAACGTCATGAGAGACCAGCCTCAGACACGGCACAAAAGAAAAGTTTTCTCCTCAGAAAGTTTGTGATGGGTCTGATGATGTTTGAGGGGGAGGGAAAATTGTTAAAGAAAATGAAACTTTTGATTGGAACTTGGAACTACAGGATGTTTATTTAGAAACACGTATGGTTAAAAATGTTCTTTATAGACCCTAAAATGGTGATGCTGTTGCAGGCGCTTTATATATAACATTTTAGGGATTCACATCAGGAGGTCATGTTATAGTTTTTATTTATTTAAAAAAAGTATTAAATAAGCAGCTTTTAAACACACTTTATCGCTAGGAAAATTAACTTATTAAACATGAAAATATTATGCGATCGTTTTTAAGAAATTTCTCCTATACCTTTTTGGTATAAAGGGTTCTTTAAAATTGAGTTAAGAACCTATCGGGTTCTGCATATTGAAACCCATTTAAACTTTTTTTCTAAGAGTGGTACTTGAATCAGATGAGAAGATCTTTAGTAGAAAACGGCCTTCAATGGGTTTCCAAAACTGAAGGATATTACAAGGTAAAATGAGAAGTTTGCCTGTTTTAACTGACTCAGCTGTTTTTAATTCAGTTTCAAGTGGTCATCAACACTTCCTCTTGGATGGTAAATCTGAAATAAATCTAGAATGCTGTCATTACTCACAAGTAGGACAATCTTTACAGCTCAACGCACAATTTCAAATGTGGAACAGATGACACATGATTCCCTCTAATAATGAATAACCAAATCTGAGAGATTTTGAATTTGAGTCGTATTCTGTGAAACTACAAAACACATCAAATGTGTGAATGGCGCCCTCTATTGATCAGACTTGATACTGACAATCTCACAAAAATATTCATCATCCTAGACTAAGTGGTTCTCAACCTTTTTGACTGAATTATATATACATTTCAGTTTACATTAGTTTCAGTTTAGGCTTAATTTACGTTAGTTTATTTTAATATAATAATAATAATGTATTAATTAGGCCTAATATACTTTTAAGTCATCTTGAGGCTTCTGTGCAGTTTTCTGAGGACCCCTACTTGAGAAACACCTTTAATACATTCACTAGCTTGGCCTTTTTAAATGTAAGCCTACACTACATGACATAACATTATCAAATAGATGTTTTCTTAAACAGTATTTTACTTTTCTATATTTCTTTGAAGTAATTCCCTCTTGATTTGATATTTTATTATTTTAATGAGTAGCCTACATACAGTGCTAAGCATAAGTGAATACAACCATGCTAAAGTTGACTTAAAAGAGGAATAAAAAACTCATCTTTTGGAAATTGATCTTAATGCCTTAATGTAAAAAAAAATGAGGAAAATCCAACCTTTAAGGACACCAATTTTCTTTGTGAATGAAAAATGTATCGTAAATAAATAAATGTTCTTCCTCAAAATACAGGGTGAATAAGTCAGGACACCCCTACGTTAAATTCCCATAGAGGCAGGAATATTTTTATTTTTTAAAGGCCAGTTATTTCATGGATCCAGGATACTATGTGTCCTGATAAAGTTCCCTTGGCCTTTGGAATTAAAATAGACCCACATCATCACATTCCCATCACCATACCTAGAGATTGGCATGGGGTACTTTCCATAAGATCATCTCTCAATGCAAATCAAACCAGCTATTAGGCTAACTGAAATAAAACCATACCATGTAACATAATCAATCAGCACAAGTAAAAATTGAATACTTGAAAAATCTTCAGACATTGGGCTCAAGACAGCTTAAATTAGTATAAAGCTGGTTTTGTGCACCATCTAGTGACGAGAGATGATTCAATACATGCTTAAATTCCTCTAATTCATTCACACAGCAAAATGATAGACAGATGAGCCAAAACATTATGTAAATACTCTGGTATATCACAGGTGAAGCGAATATCGTTGATCATCTCCTACCAAAGCCAAGTATTAGGGTCTGGGTAGATTAGATGGTAAATCTGTTCTCATAATCAACATGTTTGGATGCAGGAGAAATCAGCAGAAATAAAAATCTGAGGGATTTTGACAAGGGCCAAACTGTTATGGCAAGGCGACTGGGTCAGAGTGTCTCGGAAACGCCAAGGCCTGTGGGTTGTTTCAGGTCAGCAGTGGTGAGAATTTACCAACAGTGGTCTGAGGATGGACAAACTGGATCTGGGTCGGGTCATTCATGTGGATTTGAATTTGACACAGGCCACCTACCTAAACATTGTTGAAGACCAGGTACACCCCTTCATGACAACAGTGTTCCCTGGTGAAAGTGGCCTGTTTCAGCAGGCTAACGCACCCGGCCACACTGCACATATTGTTCAGGAATGCTTTCAGGAACAAGAAGAGTTCAAGGTGTTCCCCAGATCTATACAGTTGAGCATGTGTGGGATGTGTTGGACCAACAAGTTCTTCGGGTTCACTTTGCAACCTACAGGGCTGGTATGATCTCCTACTAACGTCTTGGTGCCAGATCCCTCAGGACATCTTCAGAGGTCTTGTAGAGTCCACGTCTTTGTGGGTCGGCGCTGTTTTGACAGCACGCAGTGGACCAACAGCATATTGGGTGGTAATAATATTTTGGCTAATTAGTGTATTGATTTTTTGAACGATGAAAACAAGACAAAAAAAAAGTAAAACCTGGAATTCATAATCAAATATTTAAGACTAACAAGGTGAGTTGTAACACTGAAAATGATTTTATTTGTAACATAATTACACTGCAATGTCATAATCCTTTAATTCAACAAATACACAAACACAACATGCATTTTATACACTACCCTCCCCCACCCAATACACTCCTTAACTCTTTTATTAGCAGATGACAAAGGCAGCCACACCAGACCATCCCGAGCTGTGACAGCCATCCCATCCACTGAGTTGAGAGTAGATTCAGCACTAGTAGCTATTAAACTTGATTTACCTGTACAGTCAGCGTACAGACTCATGATACTGGCATGCGTTGAGAGAATGCGGTTCTGTCATCCTTAGGCTTGAGTACTGACTGACGCAAAACAATAAATATGAGGACAACTCTCAAAAACCTGAAGATATACAGTAGACAGCTTTCATCGCAAAACACTTCTTGTGAAGATCAACACCTTCAATCAGATTTCACATTTATTGATGATTCACGGTTAGTTCTTGGCTTGTTTCTTTCCTAAGAAAAGGTAGTGTGTTCTTATTTACGAGTTAGAGGTAGTTCCTTAGAATTCACAAATATTGATCTTCAGATATCAGGGAAGGAGTTAGATAGCTCCCTCAGTCTGCTTGTGGTCACGGTGGACGAGAGATTGTTTTCATCTCGCACACATGCAAGCAGGTTACCGACAATATGTCGAAGACAGTCACGAAGTTCCCTCAAATCTCTATTAGAGCAAGAACTACCTTCTGCAATAGCCATTCTCAAGCATATGTTCTTCAGCTCAACACTGTCCTGAAAGAAAGGACAAAAAAATATGATTAATTTGAAAAAGAGCCTAGATAATCACATTCAAGTAAAGCCAGATGAGTTTAGCATCCACATACTATAAACTGTACATGCACACTCTTAAAATAAAGGCTCCAAAAGGGGATTTTCACAGAGATGCTATCAAGAACCATTTTGACTTGGTGTGAACATTTTAATCTGAATTATCTGTTTGTTTGTTTGAAAAAAAAAAAGAAGCTTTGTGGAATGGAAAGGTTCTATGGATGATAAAGATTCTTCATGGAACCATAGATGCCAATATTGAACCATCACTCGATGATCGAGTGTAGGCCTATATTTAATCACAATTCAACCAAATGCCTGTAGTCAGCACGTGTGGAAACACATACTGTTTAAAAAACCTTTTTGAAATAAAATATTTTTCATTTGCTTCGAATGCATTTGATTCCAATACGTCCACTGCGTTATTTAATAGTTTAATGGCTTTACTATTAGACCAAAATAAATGATTAATCCAACATAGGTACAACAGTGTTAACACAAAATGTACACTATATAGACTAACGTTACAGCAGAAACACAACATCTTACCTTACGCTTCAGCAAACTCTTCTCGTAGGAAACCTCTTTTATAAAGTCTTCCTCGACAGATATGAGCTGTGTCAGTATCTCGAGTAGTCGTGTGAGGCAGCTCTCTCGAGCTCTCTCCGCGATAGTCTTCATCCTGCGGGGCTCCTTCATCACATCGCCCGGGCGAACCGCGACTTTACCGGCCGCTAAAGCATCTGAACACTGGCCTTCGCCATCTGCATTACTGGCTGTGGTGTGAGCTCGCAGTTCATGAAGGATGTTTAAGGCATCGATCTGATGCGTTAAAGAGCAGAGCCCCATGTCTGTCACCTGGTCACCGACGGATCGGCAGCATTGAGCACAGTCACACTAATGATGCGAGAGATACGAGGCTCTGGGGAAACAACGTATAAATGACCGGTTTTAAGGTTTTTTTTCTTTTTCTTTTGCTGGAGAAGACGGTTTCGTCAACGACTTCCCCATCGTTTTGTGTCTGGAGTGATAAGCACTTGCTTACATATGCAAATGTGACCTGATAGTCCTGCCTCCTTTATTTGAGTTGCTCAGAAAACGGTTAACTGGGGGTGGGGAGGTTGTTTCGCACACCTACACGGGCTATACAACCGTTTGTTTCCAATAAACACACAAAAGAAATAAACATAATTAGCAGTTTAAACCCTTAAACGGATAGTTGTTCCAAGCATGCATTTATTCAGGTTTTTTGGGGGAGGGAGGGGGTACTATGGAAGTCAATGGGGTCCATCAACTGTTTAGTTACCGACGTTCTTCAAAATATCTGCTTTTGTGTTCAGCAGAAGAAAGAAATTCATACAGGTTTGGAACAACTTGAGGGTGAGTAAATGTTGTCAGAATTTTCATTTGTTGGTGAACAATCCCTTTAAATTATAAGATACCCTACTCTTTTTTTGCAACAGCATATTTGTGGAATATATTAATAAAAATGACTGTTAGTTCTGACTCTACTGTTGTTATTTTTTTCTTCTATTTTGCAAAAACAATACAGAATAGCTGAAAAAGAGAAGAAAAGCAGACTTGCATGACTTGATGATACCAAAGTCATGCGATTCCAGGGAAGAGATCACAGCTGACAATGTCTAAACTGAGGGAGTACTTGCATTTCGCAACAAAGCCTCAAATTTAAGACTTCATCTGAAATGAAAGTCCCTAATCAGCATTTTTTTTTCAGGCACTAAAGGGTCAAAAATGTGGACACACTCTTTATTACTACTATACACATTTCATTTCAGTCATTACAAATTTGAAATAACACACTAATTAAATTGTCTACTAAACTTATTTTAGGCATTGAAGCATAAGCTTTTGGATCAAAAGATTTCATAACATGCAGTCAAGCATGTCAAAAATTTAGATTGTTGGTTTATTTATAATTCTGCAGAGACATATTCCAGTAATCAATAAGGGAATTAAGACTTTTTTTGCAGTTCTATTCTTTACAAGATGTAATCAGTTAATGCAACTTTCATTATATTATATTTCTATAGACTACCTGGTTATTCATAGTATGAAATGAAACAAATCCAGTTCCAATCATACACTAAATGCTTTAATTAATCAGGAAGAAAATACAAAAAAGTTGGGGATTTTAACAGAGTAAAATTCTAGTACTACTCAGCCTCCGTTCACATACCGCCTTTTCGAAAAGGGATTTAACTTAAATGCAAGTCAGAAACACTCTCTATATTGTTTAGCAGTCAGTCATTTAGTATGTACTTTACAAACTAAATTTCGTCAGTCCGACACTGCAGTACAGTAGCAACATTTATTACAAGCAGAGGTAATTGTGGCCTCATATCAGGTAACACATTCATTAACAGCATTAGAGCACAGGAACTGATCTTGGCTCAGAGTCCTATCCTGTCCGTAGTGGTCTTAACTAAAATCACTGATGCCAGATCAGCAAGCTTACTCTGAAATGTCAACCATTTATTACTTTTTTTTTACGCAAACCAATCAGATACATGTAAAGCATCATCTCCTAAAAAAGTTCTAAACTTAGCATTGGCAATCACTGCTTTCAGTCAAATTAATAAATTCAGTCTCTCAGCAATAACTGGTGAAAATAAAAATACGTCAACTCGCTATTCCTCCAACCAGGTAAAAACAAAACCCGGTACATCCATATTTTAGTTTCATGAACTTTGGTCTTTGACCGAAATTATAAACCACATCTGCTACACTTGTCACGCAGATCTTATGAATTCCACATTTTCAAATCCCTACATGAATGTTGTGTATCTCACAGTGAAGGATGATTTGAGGACCAGCAAACCGGCACAATATGTGAGAATCACAACCACACGGGACTGTCCAAGCACACACCAAAGAAGCTGCACTGTTCTTTTCCGTTAAGGCTTGCATGGGTCGTTTCCTGTTTCGCCATGAAAGTTGCACATTGTAAGGGGGGTGGTGGGTGCATTCATCTAAATGAGATGGGTTTGGGTCAAGAAGAAACTTCTAAACTTTATTTACAAACCATTAGTGTCATTAGATCACACTAAACAGGTTTCACAATCTTTGTTTATTGACAGAACTGATCTTTTCTTCTTGGTCATTTAGCTACTCTCAATATCTCACTCTTTAACCCCTATATTTCATTAGTTACACATGACTAGAGATAGTGGGCAAATTAATCTCAGTCCACAGGCCTTTAATTATTTGGACAAAATTGACTAAAGAGGTGCCCTAGGTCAGGGCTGTCCAACCCTGCTCCTGGAGCGCCACTGTCCTGCAGGGTTCAGCTAGTTGGAGCAAAAGTCTGCCGGACAGCAGCCCTCCTGGACTGAGTCTGGACACCCCTGCTCTAGGTATATAGGAGTACATTGGTAGAAAACATGTATTGCTTATTCAGTATACCCAGTAATGCAATGGTGATGGAGTGGGATAAGACACCATTGTGAGGTAAAGTTACAGAAGACATCCTTTTCCTTAGAAACCCTGCTCAATCCATTTCTATTAACGTCAAGTTGGTCATATAACAGTTTCCACCAATGTCACTCCAGCTGCAATAGACCAGACAAAGATCTACAGCAGTTCATTTGTTAGTTAGGGACTGTGAAATGACCATCTCATCTCTGACTGGCTGGGCTGTCATCTTCTTCAACTTCAACATGCTCTGCCGGGCCGTAACGTGAAATTCTGAGCATAGAAAATCAGTGCGAGTGACTCTTCATGTGAAGATCCAAAGAGAAACGTTGTGAGGAAACGGCTACCGATATGGAGGTGCTGATAGTGTAGATGCAGAGAAGGAAGTGTTACAAAGCACTTGATAAATATTAATAGAGAACTAGGACAGCAAGTGGGCTTGTTTGGGAAAATGAGCGGGGCTAAACTGGAGGTAAAAGTCACTGATAGGGTAACTAGAATCAGCGGTTGGTCTGTCTGCATCTGTCGGCATCGATCCGCAGCTGTTGAGCGTTTCTTCTCCTCTATT
This sequence comes from Siphateles boraxobius, assembly GCF_051911475.1. NCBI lineage: Eukaryota > Metazoa > Chordata > Actinopteri > Cypriniformes > Leuciscidae > Siphateles > Siphateles boraxobius. Next base: position 5,827,584 of record NW_027508908.1, on the reverse strand, counting down.
TCCCATTTAGTTGGTTCATAAAAATGATCATAATGTTTTTAGACTAGCGTGTTTAAGTTATATCTATAGTTATATCCCTATATACCCCCCAATGCTGCATTGAAGAGATTTTTAATATTTCATTCAAATTTTTTTTTTTCATTAGATTTTTGTTTTGTAAAAAGAAGGATAACTGCACACAGGGCAGCTCTGTGCCTGAGGCTGGACCGTAGGGTGAGCGTTACAGTGGCCACATGGTGTTGACACGATGAAAATGTTTAGTTCTCCTTCTTGGCCTCTACGTTGCCATAGCTGGATCCGGTCTTGTTTACTTCGGTTACTCCAATGAGCCGGCGAACTGCTACAGAAGCTGCGAAGAGAGAAACAGTGACAGGGATAAAGAATTAACTAGTGCACTCAACTCTATCCCTCATCCAGAACTCATTAACTGATGCCATACCGCTGTGGATCTCAACTGGTTTGGCCATGGGACCCACATTTTCCCATGGTCGTTAATCCGCAACCCACATTTTTCGGAATTTGAACCAAGCTGATATATTTTTCAAAAATGGTTAACACGCACAGAAGTACCATCCCACTTTGCTTAACATTCATACCCGTATGCAAATCCTTCCCAGCTAACACACGATGTACCAGTTACATTATTTATTTTTGGTATAACAATAATTTATAATTTAAATAATTTATTTTTGGACTTTTTAATAAAATAAAATAAAAATCATGAAAAGTAATTTCGTGACTTGCTAATTGACAACGTAACTACAACATTTGTATCTTCTCACAACATCTTCAGTACGATCTCCTAAGGTTATAAGAAGAAAGTTTACACACTACATTTCTATTTCTTTTCACCAAGTAAAAAGATGTGATTAAAAATAGTTGGTCACACTTTAGATTAGGGTTCTAATTTTCAGTATTAACTAACCAACTATTAACTACGACTTTTGCCTCAATGAAGTATTAGAAGTATTAATAAACAGCCACTATACTAGTAATATGTTTGCTAATAAGCAACTAGTTAATAGTGAGAATTGGACCCTAAACTAAAGCGTTACCAAATAGCCAATAGCTTTTAGTTCACGCCATTCTCAAACATGGCAAAACCACCCAATCAATAAATGTGTGGAAGAGGTAATAAAGTAAATATTAAAAAATCATTTTAATAATCAGAATAACTGAGGAAAAAGAGATGAATCTTGATTATTGCTAGGCAAAGGCATATTTATAATTTAGAGGAAATGGACATTATCATTCTATATAACATTTTATTGGAAAAAATTGTGATGCACCGTAATTACGACAAATGAAAACGTTTGGCTGAAACAGCAAATAAATAAATAAATACTACAACAACAAAAAACTACAACAGGTAGTCAGCATATTAGACTGATTTCTGAAGGATCATGTGACACTGAAGACTGGAGTAATGATGCTGAAAATTCAGCTTTGACATCACAGGACTAAATTACATTTATTACATAATCAAATAGAAAACAGGTATTTTTAATTGTAATAATATTTCAGGAAATTAGGTTTTTGCTCTATTTTTCATCAAATAAATGCAACCTTGATGAACATAAAAGACTTTTTTCAAAAACATAAAAAAAACGCCAGTGTATCGTAGTATATACACTACAACTGATTTAAATGTATCAATTGAGAACACTACAACCTGAACAGCATAATGAGTTAACCCAATAATAATTAATAATTACCCAAACTTTATTTTCAGTTTTTTAATGTTAAGCAAAATGAATAATTTCACTGTTTTGGTAAAAAAATTTATTTTGGTGCATCACTACTTAAAAAAAAAACCAGCAGATAGTTTAGTTTAAATATGTATTTGCACTGAAAGCTAATTTTGTCATCTAAGTGTACACCAGCACACTGATCTCTAATCTATCAGATATGGATTAAAGCCCATGTAAACTATCATTTTAATTCATGGGGATTTTATAAATAAGCTACAATAATAATAATAGCTTTGTTTTAAATAGTGCCTATAAAAGTAGCGTTTTCAAAGCGCTTTACAACAAAGACAAGGGGGGGGAAATCAAACCACAGAATTAAACCAGTAATCAAGTAAAAGCTATCCTGTAATAAAATGTTTTAAAACAACTCTGATATCACATTAAGAAAACAACAACTGACCAACAATGAGGAAGATCATGAAGCCAATGATGAGGAGGGGAGAGCCACTGACAAAGACATCCCAGGCAAAGTTAATAAGCGGAGAAAGCAGGAGAGTAGCCCAGAACAGGAAGTTAAGCAGCGTCCAAATCCGACGTTTGGGTATGATGGTGGGGCCGGGGTAACTGCCCTCCTTCTCATAGTGCTCTTGTAATGCATCCTTGAAGGAGAGGGTAATGTTTCAAACATGTTCATATAAAACTATATATTTGAACTAGGTTTTTAAAGATTTAGCTTCATACCTTCTCTTGATAGAGCTTGTGTAACCAATTAGCACACTCCTTTTCATCATCAGGAATCTCCTCCACAGGGAAGCGCCTGCGGACAGAACAGTGAGGGGTCAGAGCAGCACATGAAACACACAAATAGAGGGCGCTGTAACCACATGCAGAACAACTCCGTTAAAGGGACAGTTCACTTCAAAATGAAAATTCTGTCATCATTTACTCACCCTCAAGTTGTATGAATTTCTTTCTTCAGCAGAACACAAAAGAAGATATTTTGAAGAATGTCGGTAACCAGACTGTTGATGGACCCCACTGACTTCCATAGCAGGAAAAACAGCACTATTGAAGTCAATGGTGTCCATCAACAGTCTGGTTACCGACATTCTTCAAAATATCTTCTTTTGTGTTCAGAAGAAGACAGAAATTCATACAGGTTTGGAACAACTTGAGGGCGAGTAAATGATGATAGAATTTTTTCATTTTTAAGTGAACTATTCCTTTAATAACAAGGTGCAGATCCTCTTGGTTACAACCTTTATCCAAATATTTAAGAACTCAGGCCAGCAGCAAGATATAAAACATTCCAAATTTTGTGAATGAAAATCTTGGACTCACAGTAATTTATCTTGATTTATCCACCCCAAGTTAAAATCTCAGATTATGCAAGTAAAGAAGCTAATCTATTAAACCCATTTAAAATGAACGAATGAAGTGAACTCGCCTGACGCTCAGGTCTGCTTTGTATTTCTTCCCGCTAACAATTCCCAGCAGGGTTGGGTTCTGCTTGTCTTTGAAGTTCAGCGTGACATCGTACACAGCTTTTACTGTTGAAACAGGACAAATAAATTCTGATGTGATGTAATGGAATATCTGAACAAAAATGAAAATTCTGTCAATATTCACTCTGGAAATCATACAATGGAAGTCCATGGTCACCAAAACTGTTCGGTTACCACGTTCTTCAAAAATATCTTCTTTTGTGTTCCACAGAGGAAAAAAAGTATTAGATAGGTTTGGAAATGAAGGTGAGCAATGAATGGCATTTTTTTGCAACTCCTTTAAAGTAAATAGCGTTTCTAATGTAATTAAAGATTGAGAGCACTGCATAGTATTTGTAACGGGCACCAGCTGGAGTGCCCTTGAGAGCCACCGGAGGGCACTCCACATCAGACTATTGTTATTCCCTCACAAACTGCCCGGACTCTTCATCCATTATCACATTCACCCGTGTCTCATTAGCTTGATTAGCTCATGAATATAAGCTTGGTTTTCTCATTCATTATCGGCGAAGTCTTGTATAGTGTTACACTGCAATTCCAAGCATTCTCCCTGGTTTCATGTCTCTTGGTTTTTGGATTCCTTGCCTGTTTCCTGCCTTGTTGTGATTGATTGTTTGTGTATGACCCTTGCCTGGATTTGGATTACGATTGTGGATAACCCTCTTAATAAATTCTGCATTTGGATCCTCAACCTTCGTGTCTCAGAGCAGTTCATAACAGTATTCATGGCAGGATAAGAGGGGAAGAAGCTCAAGAGAGTATAAATTGAGTATAATTGGTGTGAAAACCAGTGCAGCGTGGCTGCACATATTCATGATGCCCCATCCGAATTCAAAACAAGTTCACATATCCGTTTCAGTCAACTCATTAGAGGAAGAACAATATTGAAACAAGCAATTTGCAAGTGAGGTCAAATAAAAGTAATTACTGAAGAATTAGAAGGCATCATGGAACACAATCCCAATATCACACATGCATCAAACAAACAATTGTAATAAGCATCATATTATGATGTGTAGTGATGACATGACATTGCTTCATACCTAAAAAGAGGATACACTCTCACGTCAAAATAATACTGGACCCCAATGATTTATGCTTCTTATTTACACAATGTTAAAAAGTTGGGGGTCAGTAAGTTTTTATATATATATATATATATATATATATATATTTAAGATTTCTATTCAGCAAGGATGTATTAAATTGATCAAAAGTGTATCAAGGTTTCCACAAAATTATTAAGCAGCTGTTTTCATCATTGATAATAATAATACAAATAAATGTTCGTCAGCAGCAAATCGGCATATTAGAATGTCTTCTGAAGGATCACGTGACACTGAAGACTGGAGTAATGATGCAGAAAAATCATATTACATTTTCACTGAATTTTTTATTAAATAAATGCAGCCTTAGTGAGCAACCTTTGAACGGCAGTGTATAGCTAAAAATATAGTCTACACTCACAGCCTATATTTAGAACGCATGTGACAGACATACGAGTCTCTCGATCACTGAGGTGGAATTTTCTTATGGCAACGTGTCAAAGAGCTTTCTGGGAACATGTCAATTCTAGGAATACTTGATACTTGAACATTAGTATTAGACACCAGGGTGGTAAAAATCCAGAAATCACATTTGTTGAGCACATTTGTGGTTTAGAGCATTCTCAGATGGGACACTTTAGGGACACTTGGATTCTCTTAACTCATGTCCTGGTGCTCATCACTCACCCAGGAAGCAATACACTCTTTTAACAGGGTAACACATAGTAGCTCTGTGTAAACATTATCTCTATGACAGTGATGGAGTGTGTGGAAGCGTTCGTCTGACCTGTTCCCTTCAGGCATTGCAGTGTAGTGGTGAATCCTTTGGTGCGAGGCAGCAGGTGGTACTTCAGTTTTGGAAGACCCTTACTCTCAGCCACCTGCATGCTTATCTGATGCTTCTTTTCTGTAAACCTCGTTCCTTCACAGTACAGCAGGAACTGCCAAACACACACACCACACACAACACACACACACGCACACACACACACACCAGAGGATTGTTACTCTTAGGTCAGTGTTAAACAGAGTAATCCTATCACTTTGTAATCTCTGCCAATGGAAACTTCCAATCGGACCACGTCATAAGTGACCTCACGTTGGAGATACACTGACATATATACAAACATACACTGCCCAGCCATAAAAAAAAGTCGCTGTTTGGATTTAAATAGGTAAATGCTTAAAGTCCCCCTGTGTAAATCAAGCTTTTAATGTTGTATATGTCTATGTGGTGTTTTTAATCTGCTTTAAGACAACTAAGATGAGTTTTACGGATACAATTATTGATTACAGGGGGACTCTAAGAGTCTATGATTGGATCATTATTTCAGTGATTATTATGTTTCTAGCATGATATATATTTGGCAGTTCTTGACCAAAAATGTATGCACCTCTTGATGGAAATAAATGTTGTAATGTTATTTCCATCAAGAGGTCCATTCATTTTTGGTCAAGATCTTGAATTCACAATGCAAGAGTCCAGCACTCTGTAAAGTCTCCTCCAGCACATCCCAAAGACTTGAATGAATTTAAGGTTTGGACTCAGAGGTGCCAATTCATGTGTGAAAATGATTCTTCATGCTCCCTCCCAACCATCCCTTCACAATTTTAGAGGTGATGAATCTTGACATTGTGGAATATGGATATGATATGTCGTCCTGCATGGTTGTTTAAGAAATTAATAAATACACACTCCATCGATTAGGGTTAGAAGAACTGTTGCCAAACATATAACATGCTAGAAACATAATAATATCTGCAATAATGATCCAATCATAGACTCTTAAGCATTTTCCAATTTAAATCCAAACCACATGTGTATATGTGTATATAATATTTGTAAGTACAGAAAAGGTTTGCCTTTTATTTTTATTTTGAGTATGCATTTCTGGGTAATTGGTCACAGGGGAGTAGGTGTGCATTTACCTGGTAGTGTTTCCTGTATTATTGTTGGTATATAATAGAATGAATAAATAAATACATAAACCCACTAAACTACATAATCCAAACAAGATTGCAAGGAATCATAAATGAATATGAAGACATGGCCATGTGCCTCTAATTAGGTTTTATAATTATAATATAGTGTTTTTTATTACCTTTAAAAGAGAAAAACTTTCTTATGAACGGAGTAAAGGGACAATATTTACTTTGCATTCACACTTCTTTGCGATTTCTGTTATTTATTTATTTATTTGCAATCTCTGAGCCTTGGTTAAATGTGTCAATGCACCTTTACTGAGCAAAAGTAACACTAAGCTCCAAATGTGAATTGGGTTTGTCAAGTAATTTTATTCGAAACTGCAACATTGCATGGCTGTAGAAAGGATGACCAAAAATTCAACCACCCCAAAAAACTAACAAAAAGTCTAGGTGTAAGTCTAAATATAAAAGTCTAAAATAATTCTAAAAGTCTAAAATAAGTCTAAAGTGCAGGTTAACTAAAATATGCCTATCAAGGGTATTAAATTGTTCTGAACCATTAAAAAAATTGGAGTGAGTGAGATTTGGTTAGCTTTAAATGTGATAAACAAATAAGCAAATACTCTAAACACATCACTTTAGTGACTTGTCAAAGCTCTGCTTAATTACCAGGTCATTAGAGCATCCTGATCGGTCAGTTTACTCACCCACATGTATTCTGGGTAATCTCGAAGACGGTTCAGCCCACTGAAGACAGTTTCCCTGTCCTCCTCCCACTTCCGCTTACAGAAAACTATTTCCAGGAAGTACCACGTCCAGCCAACCAGTGGCACTTTCAGCAGTTCGTGTTTAGCCAGAACCTTAGAACTCTGGATACGAAATATGCAAATAAAGGGTGGATAGAAAATGCAAAAAAAAAAAAAAGAATTCAGAGAGGTAGGAAGAGAGGAAAGTGAATAATTGAAATCACCCACTCAATCAAAACAACTAAATCCAACATCTAACAAATTAATCTCTTGGGATTCAGCCTAAGATTACTAAATATAGAACAAAGCAGTGTTAAAACAAACTATTTAAATACATTTAATTAATTGAAATAAAGAAGTTAAATATTCATTTATTTTATCTTCTGATGACAAACTTAAATGAATTAAAGAAAAGTTGCATGGGCAATAGTGTTAAGTTTTGTCAGCTCTTTTTGAATTTAGCCTTAGTCCTGTGTCAAATGTACTTTTTAGTTTTCATCATATTTAGTCAACCTTGTCTTTTTTTTGTTCAGTCAAGTTTTGGTTGACTAAATGCTTGGGCATTTTAGTCTAGTTTCAGTCAATGAAAACGCAGTCACATTTTCATCATGCTGCATATTGATTGAATTGATTATTCATGATTATTTTGCTTAAAATTATAAAATCGCACAACAGCATAAAAGACTCTCTATCGTCAAACAGAAGTTTCGTAAGTGCATTTATTCAGCAACCAGATTCATGTTTGGATTTATTACAGTTCATCACTGAGAATGTTTGATCGCAAACTTCGACACACTTTCATTTAAGCAGAATATCTCAATGGAGATCGCTATACTCCAGCTTTTATTTTTGTATCATCAGCGGCACTTGAGAAAATTGTTGCATTGTTGAAAATGTATCCTTTTTAAAGGAAAAGTTTGGATTGGGGGAATTAATTTTGTGATATTTGGCAACCGTAGGCAAGAAAGTTTGTAGTAGAGGCTTGTCCCGCAGTCTGTAATATTTTGTCTCCTCTTTTTTCTTTTTCTTTTTTTTACAAAATAAAGTTTTTGGTAAAGTTTTTACTTTTTAACTGCATTTTAGTAAAGTCTTTTTCATCGATGATATTGCATTTTAATATAGTCACAGTTATCGTTTAACGGCCATCACAGGCCAAACCCCTACATAAGAGATGTCTAATACTACTGCTGAATCAGTTCGAATGCATTAACATTATGAACATCAGCTATGCTAATTATTTCCCATCTGCCTTTCTGCTGTTATCTCGGGACGCTAGTCCCGAGGTAAATAGCGTTCGTCAGCTCCAGTTTGTATCCAGCCTCTCACGGAGACTTCAGATGCCCCAACGCCTGTGAAGAGACGACTCGACGCCTGTGAAGAGACGACTCGACGCCTGTGAAGAGACGACTCGACGCCTGTGAAGAGACGACTCGACGCCTGTGAAGAGACGACTCGACGCCTGTGAAGAGACGACTCGACGCCTGTGAAGAGACGACTCGACGCCTGTGAAGAGACGACTCGACGCCTGTGAAGAGACGACTCGACGCCTGTGAAGAGTCGACTCGACGCCTGTGAAGAGACGACTCGACGCCTGTGAAGAGACGACTCGACGCCTGTGAAGAGACGACTCGACGCCTGTGAAGAGACGACTCGACGCCTGTGAAGAGACGACTCGACGCCTGTGAAGAGTCGACTCGACGCCTGTGAAGAGACGACTCGACGCCTGTGAAGAGACGACTCGACGCCTGTGAAGAGACGACTCGACGCCTGTGAAGAGACGACTCGACGCCTGTGAAGAGACGACTCGACGCCTGTGAAGAGACGACTCGACGCCTGTGAAGAGACGACTCGACGCCTCTGAAGAGACGACTCAAAGCCGGCGATATGTTATGCCATAAATTAATACATGATTAACTAATTGTATTTTTCTATGTACATTTCCGAAATGCACTTTCTGTAAAGCTGCTTTGAGACAATGTGTATTGTGAAAAGCGCTATACAAATAAATTTGAATTGAATTGAATTAATACTGTATTTAGCATAATTATGCTCTCTCATGAATACATTTTCAGCCAAAATTTCATTACAAAATATATTATGATCCATTATGAATCCCAATACTAGTTTCAATGAACTGTGAACATTTTTGAGTTTGGTTTTTTTATTTAAAACTTCATTTACTAATAGGAGTATCTCAGCCACATTATAACATCCAAATTAAAGTGTCGCGTGTGGAAAACTTTGCGCATCATGAGCACAATTTTCTCACACATTATGAGGTTGCATTTCAGTTGGGATGCATTTGAAATCGACAAGTCTACACGACTATTACACCTCAAAGCTAACACCACCCTTCACAATTTCTCACTTCATTTTGCTGTCTTCACTGCTCGTCGGGACTCACCCCCAGTACGCCGTATCTCTCACAAATGGTCCAGCCACACAAGAAATCAATCTCATAGTTGTGGTTGAGGATGATGATGACGTGCTCTTTACCGAACTTATCCACTGTGGCCTGATCGGTGTACAGAGTGCAATCTGTGCCAGACCACCACTCCAACAACATCACCAACTCTGTTAGGAAAGTAGAATAAAGTCGCGTCACCTTTGTACAATACAGTTTGTTTCAAAATAGCTTTACAGAGATAAACAGGAAAATAACAGAATAAATTATGCAACCTTCATCAAATCGGAGACAAATTCAAGTACTGCTGTAAAGCAGCTCGAAAAATTTCAGTTCAGTTGATTCAGTTCAATTCAGCTATAAGCAGCTCTACAGTTCGACACATGTAATTATATTTGTGTTATGATGCTATATGAATTAGAATGATCTATATCGTGACAAGCAGCATGCAAATTGTTGCCACCTTTGGATCAATTGCTGCTCCGCATAAAAGCGTCTGCTAAATGAATAAACGAATTTGAATTTTATGAATTTGAATTGAGAGCTGGAAAACTTTGGACATCTAAACGTTTAAAATGCTGATCGGAGTGGTTTTATTTTCGAGCAATAAACGTTAAACTTTGAGCTATTAAACAAAAATAAATGGACAGGAATTTAAATCACCAATTAGAAAAAAGTAATTCCAAAAAGGACCCTTTTCATCCTAGGTACTAGATATAGTAGGTAGATATTAGTCACTATGTTAGATATTGTTCTGACACCAAAAAGCATGGGATTTGTGTCTTATAAATTAAATTATATTTAAATTTTTTTTTAAAGTATCGTCTTCATGGAAAGTGTGCTTAATGTATTACCGAAACACTGATCATACATGTAACATGCAAAACCAGTCCTGCTAAATCTGTTTGAAGTGTGGTACAAACACCATAATGCCACATAATTTTGCATTATAAGAATGATGTCGTTAGCTCCTTCTCCAGTAAGCTGCACTGCACAACTCATGCAGGCAAATAAATAAATGAATACAACATTACATTTCTCAACAGAACACTAAAGTGATATAACAAATGTTTAACAAAAAGAAAGAAAACACATTAAGTGCTATTCATCTGCAATTTCTTTATATACTACAGTAACAGGTACATAAGATTTGGAATAAATGCCCTTAAAAGCAACTATAACTTCTCATTAACACATGTCTGTAAAAACACATGCAAAATGTGTGCAGCGACAAAACCAACTCACGGCTCCATAGCGAGTAGGAGAGTCTGGTGTTGATCTTGCGGTACAGCTGTTTGTCGAAGGGCCACAGCACACAGGTGCAGAGCTGCGTGAAGTTAATAATGAGGCCGCTCACAACGAACACGAAGCCAATCAAGAGCTGCAGTACGAACAGGCTCTTCAGCCACGCCACCACACCCATGACTGAGAGCCCCTTCCACACACACACTCAATCACTCACACACACACACACACACACTGCTGAAAGAGAACAAATCAAACTTACTCAGATCATTAAGCAACAGACACAGTAACGCACAAAATATTAACATAATATCAAAATCACACTCACAATCATGCTGTTATGAACAACTGCATGTATATTAGCACTGATCAATATTATTGCTAGGATTTGCATTAAAAATAAAATCATGTACCAGTGAATCCAAGTACTCTCTCATGTTCATGTTTAATAATACATTTAATCATCTCAGTTATCCAAGTCAATACTGTGAACGGATGTTTAACTCACCACAGTGGGTTCTTCTCTACAACCCTCTTTTACACGGCCCTTCACTTAGTACCACCGACCTGAGAGACAAGGAGACAGAGCGCATTTAGAGATTTCATGACAGCCCGAGTCGTAAATACAACCGTCACCAATATCACATTTAGTCCTGTTTATTTTTACTTCCACATCCTGTGCCGATATACGAAGATCCAGCGTAAAGTAGGCGAGAGTTCATGACCACAGGCCCTTAGGCACCAAAAATTCCACATGTAGCAGCACAGTGCGCACATAAAACTGCACTACACATGCCCCACGCAAACACACACCCTCTCACCCAATTGGAGGAGCTCCAGTCACCTCCTCCAATTTCTCTCTCTCTCCCAATTTCTCTCTCTCACATTGACACTGCCTCGTTTTTGCAGCTCCTTTCCCCCCAAACTTTATCTCTCACTCTTTTATAACACGACAGCATCTCAACATGATTTGTCACGTACAAAACTCTCACCCTCACACACACTAGAACTGTATCTAAAGGTCTCCACTTTCAAATTGATTTTGAAAGCTCATCAAGCTTTATATTCCAGCACTGCCTAATCCGATAACAAGACAACAACTGCAAGAGAAAGCACTGGATTAATATCAAATACTCCAACAAAATAAGCGTTTCAGCAAATTTATTTGCCAAATAATCTTTTAAAGCACTGCTTAACCAAATGAAAAGAGAGGATTGCAGCTTACTGCAGAAAACCAGTCACTCTGCACGTTCCAGGTTTAGGCTATCTGATACTCTGGATGAAGTTCCCAAACTAGTTTAACTGGCCGTCTCGTAACCTGCAGCTGACCCGTCTGACCCCATTAATACTATCATTTTCTCTGTTAGTAGGCCTTTGTGTTTGGGTTACACTTTATTTTAAGATGTCTGTGTTACAACGTAGTTATACATTTAAGTAGCGAGTAATGATAATTAACTACATCTACTTACTATAGGGTCAGCATTAGGAATAGGGGTTGGTTTATGGTTAGTTGCATGTAATTATGCATAATTTATAGATATTACTAAAGTAACTACAGTGCTTAGCATAAGTGAATACACCCATGTTAAAGTTGACTAAAAAGAGGAATAAAAAATCATCTTTTGGAAATTGATCGTAATGCCTTATCCAACCGTAAGGACACCAATTTTCTTTGTGAATGAATAATGTATCATAAATAAATATTCTTTCTTAAAATACAGGGGGCATAAGTCAGGACACTAAAATAAAGTGTTATCTGTGTCTTCTCTGATAACAAAGTTCAGTATAGTCAACCATCCTACTACAATAACTAATATCATTTACAAAGTGTAATACTGTTGTGATGAAATTACATTCGTTTTGCCCGATGGCCCATACTTTCAGTCTAACATAATCTGACAAGCACAGTCTTTGTGTGTAAAATAAAATCCCTGTTGTGAGCGAGCAGCAAGCAAAATGGTTATAGTGGATTTGGAGAGTCATAAGATCTAGTTTGAATGATGCCTTACAATGATAAAGAAAATATCTCCATCTGAAGCATTTTGTGGCCAGTAGGTACTTTTCACTATTATATATTAGAATTTTGCACATTTCTGCCTGACCCAAACAACAACGCAATAAATGGTATCTTTGTGCAAAAATTAATAAAACAATCATCATATGATAGCAGCAAAAACATCTGAGTAAAACATGGGGGAAGTGGTTGTGTTTAATCTACCTCCATTCTGTACCTTTATGCACACATATTCCACAATGGATTTCTACTGAATGAATTGCAAATGCTTTGAAGAAACTGAATGCATTAACTACAGAAAAACAATAAGAATGATGGCAAACAACATTGACACTGACATTGAATTATTAAATCTATGGACCGTACTTGTTTCATTTAATCAGCCAGGTCACTTGTTTATTACTTAAGGTATTGATTTAGTATTGACACTAAATACCAGAGACTATTCTATTGAAGAAAAGACAAGATTTGGGAGTCATGGAACACCTAGCAGTAGCAACCATATAGCAATGCCCTTATTAAATCATAATAGTAAATCTGCCAAATCTATGTGCTGCAATTTCAAACAAACACAAAACAATTGTGTTACAACATGAGGGCTGATTACCTGCGTGAAGTTGGCCCCCCACCCAACGCAAAACGTCGTCAAACTATACTCAATCGTTTGTGCTCCGTTTGTGCTGGTTTGTGCTGTAAAAAGTTTCGTTTGTGCTGTTTCGGTTTTTTAGATATTAAAAGAATATTTTTAGGTCATTCTGAGGTCACTCAGCCCCCCCACATGCTCCAAATTCACCCAAAATAGGCTCGTTCGTTTGTGCTTCGTTTGTGCTGGTTTGTGCCGGTACAATTTTCGTTTGTGCTGCGTTGGGTTTTAAAATATCGGAAAATTGAATTATAGACGATGACGTCACCAGCCCCCCACATGCTCCAAATTCACCCAAAATAGACGCAATCGTTTGTGCTCCGTTTGTGCTGGTTTGTGCTGTAAAAAGTTTCGTTTGAGCTGCTTCAGTTTTTTAGATATTAAAATAATATTAGGTGGTCATTTTGAGGTCACTCAGCCCCCCACATGCTCCAAATTCACCCAAAATAGTCTCGTTCGTTTGTGCTTCGTTTGTGCTGGTTTGTGCCGGTAAAATTTTCGTTTGTGCTGTGTCAGGTTTTAAAATATTAGACGTTCAATTATTGTTGATGACGTCACCAGCCCCCTCACATGCTCCAAATTCACCCAAAATAGTCTCGTTCGTTTGTGCTCCGTTTGGGCGAGACACTGAATGACAGAGAATTATAGACAGTGCACCAGCCCACTTTTTTTTAACAGTAGGCTAGTTAAAGTAACAAGGTAAGACCTAAAGAATCGGCAAACCAAATCACAATATTCACTTAGGTTATGTTATCCTGTGCGTTTTCAACTTTTAACGAACACTGCGGATACAGGATGTGGATGCAACTTCAAGGTTAGTGTTTTTACTTACTGTATGTTGTGTTTTGTTTATAACATATATGAAAATTGTCACAAATACACGCACCATAATCTGTTTGCTGTGTTTATGTGTGTAAAGGCCTATTGGCTATGGCGTCAAAAGTTTGGATTCTTCTTTTTTATGTCTCTTAAGCTCACTTTTTTGATGAAACATATATATTATTACAATTTAAAGTAGCTATTTTCGGTTTTAATATAATTACAATGTCATTTAGACTGATGTAAAAGCTGAATTTTATGTATCATTAGACCTACTCCAGTTTTCGATATCACATGATTCTTTAGAAATCATAGTAAAATGTTGATTGTATGCTCAATTATTATTCGTGCATGCTCAGTTAAGAAAGGTTCTTAATTTTGATCAATGTTGATCAACTTTTTATTAATTTATTACTTCCTTGCTATATAAAAGTATTATTTTATATCACTTAACCAAAATCTTTGAATTGTTGTATATATTGGTTTTCAGAAGAAGAAAAGAACAACAATAAGCAGCACAACTGTTTTCTGAAGGATCATTTGACACTGAACTAATGATGCTAAAATTCAGCTTTGATTACAGGAATAAATTACACTTTACTATATATTCACATATAAACCTGCAGTATTACATTGGAATAATATTTCACAATATTACTGTATTTTTGATAAAATAAATATAGCCTTAGTGAGCATAAGGGAACATTAAACTTTGAGAAACATTAAAAAATAAACCTTTTAAATCTTTTGACTAGGCTGCTGTCTGTGTATTTATGTGTCTGTGTGTATATCATTTAATTACTACTATTATTATTATTATGTATGAGGAAACTCATGACTCAATTAAGTCAAAATGATTTAACTTTTGAAATTTAATTATTTACTATCGAACATCCATTAACAAAAAAACAAAAAAACTTTAAAAACTTAAACTTAAAAACACTTAATACTGACAAGTTTAAATCTGTCTTCAAACCAAAGATACCACACAAAATAATAGACTTGAGTGCAAACTTCCATAAAATAGCACAGGAGTAGGAAAACAAGGGTATGTGGCATAAAAAGTTCAACCAAAATAATTTAACTTGTGAAATTAAATATAAATAGTGCAATCAGTCTTTTGTGTATAATACAGCATGTGGGCATATTTTGTTTTTATCTGACGCTGCTGTCACTCCACTTCTCAGGTCATCATACATCTCCCAGACACATGGAGACCTCCTGCAGTAGGCCACATAATGCCCAAGAGCATCCTGGGTTAAGCCTCCTCTAAAAGCAATGACTGCCCGTAGAGTAAATCTCTTTCCCTGGAGCATCAGATTGGAGGGAAATTCACTCAAAGGAAATTCTGTGGAGTTGCTTCCCAGGTCAGTGTCAATCCACATAAGTTCTCCCAAACTGTAACTGTGTGAAACTTTCCCTGCACAGAGCACTTTTTCTGAGGTATCTGTCTTGATTGCAGAGGGACACTGTGACAGACTTTGGATCGGCCTGAGGCAGGGGGACTCCGGAAGGTCAAGGCCTTCTTCCACTGCGGTCTGAAGATGAGCCATGCCAGAAGCCTGCAGTACAGCAACAGAAGTACAAACAAATGCAATTTCCCTTGTGACTTGTTTGCTGAGACCACAATACTGTGAGGAGCACTGTTTTGTTAATGAAACACAAGTGCGTTTTGTCATTGACTTTTCAATGATAGTGGAGATGTGGCATTGTGCATCGATTTGGAGAGCACCCGACTTCAGTCGGACAGCTTTGAATATTTCGCTCAGCTGTTCTGCCCTCTGTATGTAGGCCTGTGCATTCAGACCCTTTGTGGTGATGGATTTCACTAGCTGGAGGAGGTTGTTGGAATCCTCATTGCAAACAATATTTTCAAAAGTGACACTATCACAGTAAGCACAACATAAGCATTGACAAAAAGCATCAAATGCACATGTGTTAAGCACAGATATTCTTGATTTCCTGAGTTTAACAGGCTGTTGATTGTTTCCATTTTTCAACAGGTCCACTTTTAGTCTTTTCCCTCTCACAGATGGATCTGCATGGAGCCATTCAGGACAAGGAGAGAGGTATGAACTCCTCTTCCTCTTTTTGGGTGGAACCGCTAAGCCTCTCCAGTTTTCAACAGCTTCTTCATCTGTTGGATGGATGTTTGTGACGGTGTCAGACTTCCCAGAGCAGGAAGCATCCATCTCTGGCCTTCCATCTATCCTGCAGGTTGCGGTGGGTAGTGGATTGACTCCTGTGTCGATCACTGTCGCAACAGCCTCATCCTCTTCACCTTTTTCCACACTCTTTTGTTTTGCAGAAAAAATACGCATGTTGCCTTCAATGAAGGACAGATGTCGAGCAATGAATCGATCCACTCGAATAGGCAAGTGTTCATGCTTGAAAAGGCCACGTTTGATGTTTTTGAACTCAGCTTCGACATTGGCTGAACTTGCGGTGATGTTGGAGCTCCGGAAGTGAGGGATCATTACCCCTGTCCAGAGAGGTAAGTAATTTGCAAGCCAGATTATATTTGGAATAATCTCAGGGAGGAAGTGCATATTGTCATGATCACCATTAGATGTGGCAAGTGATCTGCTCTCCTCACATATGTCTGTTACCCACTGCCGCAGGTCTGTCTGTGTTTGGTCACATGGATCCACTTCTTCCAGGTCCGCACCCTCTACATCTGGAATGATGACACGCTCTTCTGCAATTCGGGCTTTTAGGTATTTCTTGCACCTTTCAGAAATTAGGGGGGCTCCAGAGCTGTCACTACCCTCTGTTTCGCTGAGAGCCACAATAGTAATGCATCTTAGTAGCTCTCTTGCATCGTCCATGGATTGTGACATGAGAAGCTGAGCTATTGACCTAACAAAGAAATCTTTAATGCGATGTGTTTTTTTTTTCAAGCAGTCCCACCGGCAGATCATCTTGATGCAGTGTGCAACATCAACCCGCACGAAACAAGGTGGGACTTTTGCTGACTGTCTACCGAGTAAGACACCACAACACTCATTGATGTAGGTCTTAAGATCAGGATGAGAAGTAAAAGCCTTGACCAAAGCTCCGAGCAAAGCCAGAGAAAAGTCACTCACAACCTCTTTTGGAGTAGGTGCACCTGCGCGTATCCATTCTGTCAGCCAATGTGTTATGGCATTAACATCATGTCTCTCTGACAGCATTTGCACCACTGGGACACTTGAGCTCTCACCCCCTGCCACAACACCCTGATATAGGAATATATGGCCAGACTTGCCATTTGGTCTCTGTAGTTTCCTCACCACTGAGCCAGTTGCATCAAAACTCACAGTCGGGTTAGTAGATGTCTTTGATAATGTCTTGTACATATACATTTGTGTTTGACTCCAATAGTGACAGAAAAACTTGTCTAGTCCAATGTCTTTAATGCTACCACTGTGAGGTGCACTGTATTTTAGCATCTGCAATGACAGAATAGGATCCTTGTCGCCTAATTCTAAATCATTTCTCTCTTGCTTTGCTTTGCGCAGGGTGGCCAAATTAGGCAGATGACTTGGCTCAGGATCTCCAAAATCCATCAGCTTTGTTGCCTCTGATGCCCTCCATACATGGGGTTCCTTTCTACCCTCACACAGTTCTTTGGATATCTGCACACGCAAGTTACCAGACATCGCACGTTTGGAACAGCCAGTGTGCAGGGAGTCATCAGTGTTTTTAAGTGAACACCTGAACTTCATTTTGCTGTTTATTTCAGGCTTTTTGTCACATTTTATGTGAATGTGGCCACGACACTCCTTACAGCTGCCTCTGATTACAATAAATTTGTCTGTGACTGATGGATAGACCTTGGCTCTTTTAAAAGCAAATGTGCAGGGGCATTTCACTTCTTGCCAAATGTGATGATTTATCACATGCGTCCAGATACCAGGCTTCAAAATTGTGTATTCCCTTTTTTTTGTTTTAGAGAACTTGTTTTTGTATGTTACTGTTTCAGGCATAAATTCAATCCATTTCTGAAATGGAACTTCAAAATCAAAAGTGCAGCAATCTTTTGGACTGGAGGAAAGGGACCCTGGCTCAAAATCAGTGTCATCACTACTGCCACTTGTTTCATGATCACTTTCATGAGTAAACCCTAAAGCAGTCCAGATATTGTGTCTGTTTAATTTAACAAAAGTGTATAGTGCCTTTGCAGTGATCTTGTTGTCTAGCTGTTTACTAAGCTCTGTCCAGATGCTCTGATTAGGAGTAGCTATGTTGCCATTTTGGACTATGGCCTCTTTTGATGAACACAGGACTGTGAAAATGGAATCCCTGTCGACTGCTGGTTTCTTGGGCATCTGGCATAAGCACAACATAATTACCCTCAATTATCCTGACTCCAAAAAATATCATGTACAGCATAAATTTGTTTTAATATATTACTGTATTGGTCTGAATATAAGAATAATAGGATAATATAATATAGTAAGGATAATGTAGATGGATAACATACCTTATATTAGGACCAATATGGTATGTTGACACCTAGATTGTCAGTATTGAACCGAAAACTCATTGCTAACACTAATATCACTAATTTAGCTATGAAATGTTAAATACAGTTGCACATGTGACCCATGGTCGTTTTTTAATACTAAAAGGCACATTTCTGCAATTGTAATCAGCATTTCATAGCTAAATTAGTAACATAAGTGTTATTAATGAGGTTTCTGTTCAATAACAAGTAACAAGCTCTCTTGAATGCTGTACAATTATTCTTGAAGCTACTAATATTGTAACTGACAGTTTTAAAACAATGTATACTTACATTGGCCAGAAATTTGGATTAGTAACGACTTTTGTAGTTTGATTTATATCGACCTTTTCTCCACCAACTCTACAGCATTTTACACAAGAGCATTCTTGAACAGAAGTGTCACTTGCCCCTAGTGGTGGCAGTGAAGTGTAGCAGATGAGACTCGTAAAAATAAAATACAATCAGAAGAGACTGAAGTGAAGATAATTGTTTATTGAACAAATTATGTAATGACAGAACGTCTTCGTCAATTCTACTTTAAAAGTGTGCTCACCTCGAGGATAGTTTTGCTGTTCTCTTGGCCTCTTGGGGGCTTAGTGACCTCAGAATGACCACCTAATATTATTTTAATATCTAAAAAACTGAAGCAGCTCAAACGAAACCTTTTACAGCACAAACCAGCACAAACGAACGAGACTATTTTGGGTGAATTTGGAGCATGTGGGGGGCTGGTGACGTCATCAACAATAATTGAACGTCTAATATTTTAAAACCTGACACAGCACAAACGAAAATTTTACCGGCACAAACCAGCACAAACGAAGCACAAACGAACGAGACTATTTTGGGTGAATTTGGAGCATGTGGGGGGCTGAGTGACCTCAAAATGACCACCTAATAGCCTATTATTTTAATATCTAAAAAACTGAAGCAGCTCAAACAAAACCTTTTACAGCACAAACCAGCACAAACGGAGCACAAACGAACGAGACTATTTTGGGTGAATTTGGAGCATGTGGGGGGGCTGAGTGACATCAAAATGACCACCTAATATTATTTTAATATCTAAAAAGCTGAAGCAGCTCAAACAAAACCTTTTACAGCACAAACCAGCACAAACGGAGCACAAACGAACGAGACTATTTTGGGGGAATTTGGAGCATGTGGGGGGCTGGTGACGTCATCGTCTATAATTCAATTTCTGATATTTTAAAACCTGACACAGCACAAACGAAAATTTTACCGGCACAAACCAGCACAAACGAAGCACAAACGAACGAGACTATTTTGGGTGAATTTGGAGCATGTGGGGGGCTGAGTGACCTCAAAATGACCACCTAATATTATTTTAATATCTAAAAAACTGAAGCAGCTCAAACGAAACTTTTTACAGCACAAACCAGCACAAACGGAGCACAAACGATTGCGTCTATTTTGGGTGAATTTGGAGCATGTGGGGGGCTGGTGACGTCATCGTCTATAATTCAATTTTCCGATATTTTAAAACCCAACGCAGCACAAACGAAAATTGTACCGGCACAAACCAGCACAAACGAAGCACAAACGAACGAGCCTATTTTGGGTGAATTTGGAGCATGTGGGGGGGCTGAGTGACCTCAGAATGACCTAAAAATATTCTTTTAATATCTAAAAAACCGAAACAGCACAAACGAAACTTTTTACAGCACAAACCAGCACAAACGGAGCACAAACGATTGAGTATAGTTTGACGACGTTTTGCGTTGGGTGGGGGGCCAACTTCACGCAGGTGGGCTGATTGAGACCAACGTGTAAAGGTTTAAACCGGCAAAAATGCTTTGGTTCCTCTAACAGCATATCAGCCAAGACAAACAGAACACAAACAGCACTAACCTTAGATGAAGATCCACTGGCAGTGTGCTAAATTAACAGTGACTTTAGTATGGACAGAGAGACTGACTGAAAGACTGGAAAAGAGAGAGGGTGGGAAAGGAAAGAGTTGAACTTTGTCCTCCTGGCCACCACTGCACAAACTTGAAGCAAACTTTGGAATCTCACCAAGTGCATGTGTGTTTGAGAACAAGGGAATGGCAGAGTGCTCTGAATGCCAAAACCCCTCATGCCAGTTAATGAGTTGCACTAGGTGTGTGAGGGAGAGTGTGTCCACGCTATCTGAGGGATCACCTGATCAACTTGTCGGAGCAGAGCAAGCCAACAAGAAACCCCGCTTTCTCCACCAACTGAGATCATTAACACTACAGACAACAGCCAGACTAAGTGTGGTACTGAACCAAGGGAATTAACCCTGACCAAGGGGATGAAGAAAGTTATTTCGAGACATAAATTAGCAACAACTATTTGATGAAACAAAAAGTGTGAATTACACAATTCTCGAGTCTTTTGCAACAAGGTTAAACCCACTTAATTCATGTGTTCTGGTTTAAAGGGGTATTCGGCAACTCTAGCTATTTCTTCACTGATTTTCACTTTTGTTGTCGCATGTTTTGTCAACGAGCTCCCCCCACAGCTGTGAGGCGTATATTTCACTCCTCCCCCTTTCTACCGCTGCTCATGTGCATTTGTTATTATCGGAGCCGGACAACTTTATCGTGTGGATTGGGATGTGACGGTGAATATATTTTCCCACCGGTTAATCGACGTGTGACAACACCGGTAATACCGGTATCACAGGCGGGGGCTTTTAAATCGCTAATTTAAAAGCAAACATGAAAGGCGCGCATTTGCACTGGCATGCATAATTGGTGGTCGTGCGGAGCAACACTGTTTTGTTATTGTGCGCTGAATTGGCGCTAATTTGAAAACGAAACAAATTTTTTTTTACATCGCTTATAAAAAGCTGGTGCAGCAGTGTGCACTTCACTTTCACTTTTAAATTAGCGTCAATTCATCCTTCGCATGGAGTTTGATACGATCTGACAAATCAAAATCCACCATTTTTGTCCGACAAAGCAGTCAGGAGAATTAGTAGATTAACGTCGGTGGATTTGAACTTGGCTTTAACTGAGGCAATCTCTCGCGACACATTAGAGCCACAAAACGGTAGGCCTATTTATTGTTTCATTTTCTTTGACTGACCAAATTTGAAAGTTGAGACTTTGTTTCATATTAAATATTACCTGCTCGGTCCTGTCTGTCAGTGCGTTGTCAGTGTCCTTATAGGCTACGTGAGTTGCACGTATAAAATGAAGTTAACGAACAAACACGATCCATCAGGAAACGCGATAGATCGCTGAATTTAACTGCACTTCATGAAGAGTTTTTCTTTTGCGTGAAGCTTGCCGGAGATGTGTTAAAAGACAGCGGAGTGCATTCATGATTATTAGGCTACCGGTATAATAATCCTCCTGGCTCCAGGTCTGAGTGAGTAATTTATTTCTCTTACCTTTGTTCTTTGATTAACATTAACAACACTTTAAGACCAGCCGCTGCACTGACAGAGACGCGATCTGACACGCGTCCCATTTTCTCACAAATCTCTACGTTAATTTAAGACTTTATTTAAATCATTTAAGACCGCTCTTATGAGGACACTCGACAAAACGGACATTTTGGCATAATTTGTGTGTGTTATGGTTTGTTCAAGCCCGAAAGAGAACTCGATACTTATGCGCGTCTTTTCTGTGGGTCGCGCGCGCTTATCGCGCTTAAAAGCATTCACATTAATAAGAGCGTGATCATACAACGCTAGTCAATGGGTGACAGAAAAAAATGGATACTGCGTAATTGCGTTAAATATTTAAAAAAAACACAGACTACCGTAGCAAGCCTAGTGTGGAGCTATGTCTACCGAGGTGGGTAATACATCATACACATTGAGGGCGGCGTGTGTGTTTATGTCGAATTGCCGTAAAGCAGTTTGTGTTTCTCGCTCATTCTTGCTTCTCACGAGACTTCCTATTTCCAACTTACCGGGACGTTAATCCTAATGTTGCAAGGTTGGTTTTCCGCCTAGGAACGTTGGGTGGAGCGGGGAAAGTCTCCATTCTCATCAAAACAGGTTATTAAACCATCCAAATGATTTCTGAACGGTTTTATTAAGTTGAAATAGTTGCCGAATGCCCCTTTAAGATAACTTCAAGCGAATAATAAAAAAAACGACAATTTACATAAATTACATAACATTTTTGTACATGCAACACAAAAAGATTTAATGTGCTCTGGTGCTTTCTCTTGCTCTTCAATATAATGAAAGTGAATGGGAACCGCAAAAAAAGAGGGGTTCATACATACGTGGTCCATACAACTTGTTATTTTCAGTCGTAGCTGTTAAATGCATCAAACCTGTTACAGAATGTCTTGATGCATTACGCTTGAATATGTGTAAATGTAGATACATCAGTTTTTCATACAAAGGCATTGAATCGTGTCAGAAGGCTCCGAAAATGTGTATCGACAGGTGCTTCATTGTTCAACAGCCCCTATTCCAGATTACTATCATTTTACTGAAAACGTTGTAAGAAAGAACATAAATGGGAACACTTTAGGGTAAAATATTTATCTTACATTTTTTGTAAGTACTGTAAAGATACCA
The DNA here is from genome assembly GCF_051911475.1 of Siphateles boraxobius. Lineage (NCBI taxonomy): Eukaryota > Metazoa > Chordata > Actinopteri > Cypriniformes > Leuciscidae > Siphateles > Siphateles boraxobius. Next base: position 5,804,525 of record NW_027508908.1, on the reverse strand, counting down.
CTTAACCTAAGATGATTAAACTAAAATAAAACTAGATGCATCGTGATTTATATCTGGTTCCTCATTCACTTTGTAGCAAGAGGACTACACAGCAATATAAAAAAAGATAGGGTGGAAGGATTAGAGATGGAGGGATCAACCAGCTTAGGAGGAAACAGCTGTCTGGCCTGCATCACTAGACAGCCTGGGGCCATATTTTTCCAAGATGCCCAAAAATGTGCCTCTAAAAAGAAGGCTACAAAGCTTAAAAGCTTACGGGGCGCAAAAGAAAAATGAGAACGCAACGCACAGAGCAACACTGCCTCAAAATATACACAATAAGAAGTTAGTTTGTGCTTCAGCCTTCAGATGGCAAATAAACTTTCAAAGTGGCCCAATTTTCAGATACATTTAACACATCAATCTGCAATCTGCCAAAATTTGCAAGCTTTAAATTCATATGGACAAAGAATATAAAGATACAAAGAATGAAACTACACATGACCTTTCAGTTGTTCTAGATAAAACTGAGCAACAGGTGGTCATCATAGTGCCCTGAACATCCACAAATATGACAGGCATGCAAGTAACTACAAACTAACATATTAAAGACTGAGGCATAGAGTATCTTACTTGACCTTTCCCTGTGCTCAATCCAATAACCCTTTACATAAGCAGCAGGTGGATAACTATTAGCTGGACTCACCAGTAGGCGTAGTAGGCCACTGCCATGACCACTAACGCCCCACAGACCCCTGTGAATATCATCACAGCCCCCTGGTTCAGCATCTCCACTTTTGGTGATGGGACCTTCAAAGCAGGTTAATTATGAAATGACCTCCTCTGGTTTTGTTCAAAAACGGAGCGACAGTTCTGTTCTCGACAAGCTTGGAGACAGGTCAGTGAAACTTGGAGACAGGTCAGTGAAAAGAAAGTTCTCCTGGAAATATTAGCCCCAGAAATTCAAAAAGTTGAACAAGGCGCAAGAATTGGTTTGACTCGGGCTACAGCCACATGCTAATGCTAATCCCGCAGAAGGACAAGCACTTTTATGATGATGCAAGCAGGAACAGAACTAGATCTCTAGATCTCATAAACAAGGTGGCGCCACTCAAAACCACACCATCAGCACACGAAAAAAGTGACAAAGTCTTCCGTTCCAATGCTGAACTCCAACTGGATGTTACCAACTGCAATCCCCAATTCTAAACACAGTGGTAGTTAGCGAATCCTTAGAAAGACGTGACAACCTTACAGCATAACGTGGACATAGCGGCCGCCTTCTGTTAAGACAAAGAGAGCCGTTCTCAGCATCCTGTGTTCCCTCCTCTTGTCTAATCTTCTCTGGATTAGATTACCAATGATTAGCACTCTGGACCAGCACCCTGGATATGTCACATCGCATTCACATCAACCTCAAGCAAGCTAGGATGGATGGGATTGAGCTAAGTGGGACAGGACAGTTGTGAGCCACCAGGAGGAGCCTTTAGAGACAAGCCCAACCTTCGGCATTTAAATGAGCTTGTACAAGGAGGCATGATACGCTTTGGTAGTGGTTCTGGTGGGTGTTATGTCATGGTGGGTAAGCTTCTACTTGGCCTACTGTACATCTGTGAACATGCTCTTGGTATCCAAGGTTGACCAGACCCTGAGTCCAGTTTAGATGAGATGGTGACAAAGATGATCAGGCAGGTTGTGGCCCAAAGCCACAGCTGCATAACTGCATTACTGGCAGAAACGGACAACACAATGTGCCACAGGCCTACACATCACACAACAGAGCCCTTTGGTGCTTCCTTTTTTTATACGTTCTGCTTCTCTTGCTTGCTTTATCTCATTATTTCCTCTGTCTGCTTTTATCTTTGTGTCCGTCTGTCTTTGATTATACTATCCCGGTGAACCCTGTATACCTGCATTAAACTCAGATTCCTCAATTATTCCAATTTCAGAAAGGTCAGCATAACTGCATCCAAGGATATGTGGAGGTTTCTCAAAAGAAAGACAATGGCTTGGTCTCGGTTAAATACCTCAGTGCTCCTCCATCCGTAAACAGGGGGAAAAGAGAACAAAGAATAAATCACCTTTCTGATGCGATGACCACTTGGGAAATATGAGGATAGAAAGGAGAAAAAGAGCCGTACTTACTAGAGAAAGCCAGAAAGATAAATTAAGGCATTGGCTTTTTTTTGGGAAGCAATGGATCAAAATGTGAAAATGGTGGTAATTACTGTTTGTCATAAGGTTGTGTGTTGTGAGTTGGTCTTTTGTTGCTGTACTGTAATCAATGAGAAATCCTGGCAGAGAGTCCGTGCATTCTTTAGTGTGCAACATCCTGTGCACAGCCAGTGCTAAAGTGCCTTCTTCGACATCTTTTACAGACTTTGTATCATAAAACCTATACATTATGAGCCATATTTCACCAAAGCAGCTTACTGGACTGCAACTGAGGTCAAGGTGTCTAAATCTATAATCTTATCGGTCTTACACATGCAAACAAAAGCAAAGAAACACTTCTAATAATTATTTAAACAACTGGTGAAATACCAGGGGTGAGCAGGGTAAGCTGTGACACTTTTTTATTAAAAGGGATAGTTGACCCAAAATTTATATCATTATTTACTCACTCTCATGTTGTTTCAAAGAAGATATTAAGAAGATATTATTATGAACCCAACAACATAGGGACACAATTTAATAATGCACTGTCCCATTCTAAAGTTTTTTATTATTTACATATTCTCAAAACATTTTGGCCAACATTTAATAGCCAAAAACTTAGAGCCATTTACCATAGTAAAATATTCTTAGACACATTCTTGATTGAGCAATAAACAGAGTTTCTAAAAATGATTTCTGTATTGGACAAACTAAGACTATCATCATAACTATCAACATTACAGGGTAAAATAATCCTTGCATTTCCCAAAACTTAATGAGGCTGAGAAAGTTTCTTCTGTACATACATTTATTTCTTAGTCATGCAAGAATGCTAGAACAGACCACTTTTATGTAGCAAACTTAAAAAAAGTTGTGTTTGGACTCAACTGTACAAACACATTTTTTCTGTACTGCACAATCCAGTTTTCCCTTCCCTCCCAACCTCAACTGCACATGAAAGGGATAGTTCACCCAAAAATGAACATTTTGTCATTACTTACCCTCAAGTTGTTCCAAACCTGTTTGAGTTTCTTTGAACAGAAGTATTGAACACAAAAGAAGATATTTGAAAGAATATTGGTTTATCAGTCAGTTGTCGGTAGCCATTGTAATGTCTAACTTCCATTGTATTTTTTCCTAATATAATACTCAATGGCTACCGTCAACAGTCTGTTTACCAATATTCTTTGAAATATCTTCTTTTGTGTTCAACAGAAGGAAAAAAACTCATACAGGTATGGACCATCTTGAGGATGAGAAAATGATGACACAATTTACATTTTTTGGGCGAACTATCCCTTTAACAACCTTAGCACTGGCTTATCACACATTGTGAACAATGCAGCAGCAATTCAACAACATTGGCAGGGCCTGAAATTCATTTAGAAAAATCCCCCCCTTAGGTGATTCTTACATTACAATTATCTCACCTAAATGTTTGCTCACTCAAAGTATTTGTGTTTCTAAAATATATATTTTAAGTAGAATCCCTTAGTTAGAAGAATACACTTTTATGCCCCTTTTTATTCATGACATTTATTCAGTTATGTGCTGAATCATACTTATACTATTAGGAAGCCATTTATTTCACTGAAACGTAAAAGCATTCAATTTGGACGCTAGTTTGTTCTTACCCTACATAAAATGGCACAAGGAAGTTTGATTGCAATCATTGAATAGAATTTTAACCAAGAAATAAGAAAAATGAAAGTATCGCTGGTTCACTTGTCCTGTTTGTAAAATCGCAGATTGACAGAAAGACTTCAAATTATTGAATTGATCTGTTCATTTTTGTTTACTCATTCAACCCACACTGCTATATTGAATTAATGTTTGCGTGAATTTCTCACATTATAAACTTCAACCTTGCGAGAAAAAGTAGAATAGTAGAATCGTGCGCAATCCCGCACCGAAAACCAGGCCCTGATTTGGATGAAACTCTGGATCTTTTCAGTTGGGTTGCTGTGGTGAGGTATAGATTTTTGCAAAGAATCTTTTTATCAACACACAACTGAAGCAAAACCGGCATTTAGCATTCAAATTATTTTCACCACTGATCCACTTACAGTGTTAGATGACATCAACTGATAGCGTTTCTATCCTCTGCACTAAAATACTACTTCCTTTGTATCTCAAATCTCCCAGACTTGACTAGCCTGAAACAGATGAGCGGACATCACAAACAAACTACTTTGGCTGAAACAAACAAAATCAAAGCCATTATAATAGATGTCATTCAGGCCCTTTTCACAAGCAAGAAGATAAATACGCTCTGTTTGCTGTCGAAAGGAAACAGAGAGCTGTTAAGAGGATAATGCCAAGGCTTCACTGCTAAAAACCTCTGACCCACATTCTAATCGAGATAAACGAAGTTTCCCAACAACAATGTGAATACATGCCCCCAATCAAGACGGTGGATGAGGTTGCTGTTATCTACCTCAGGTGCAAAGTAATAGTGTTAGGTTTAATTAACAAGCTGTATCGGATTAAAGGTAAGGTTAGAACGCAGTAACAAAGCACAAGCAGTGTCATGGATACACCCATTGGGACAAAAGAATAATGAATGTATATTCTATTTAAAAATATATGGTAGGTAACGGCACACTGAAAAACAAAATGTAGTAAAAAAAACAAAGAAAACATGATATATTATTGGAAAAAACTTTATACATGTGCATTCTAAATGAACCTAATCAAAATTAGCATCATGCATAATTGATTCAATTACATCTCAGAGCCAATTCATTACTGCCACAAAGCTTTGGAGTGATTATTACTGCAGGATCTAACGCAGCAGCAATATTAGAGACAAACCATCGGAGTACATGAATGCAAAGGGCAAACAATGATGCGTTTACCCACTTTACCATGATATTGAAGAAATGTCACAAGCTCATCAAGGGATGGTTAGAAAATATTGTGCATGTTCCATATGGCTGGCAAAGAACGACAGGTCTAGATTAAGACTTTAGTATAAATTAATTACACTCAGTAAAATATCGATATAATATAAATAGCCTATTCCATTAACAAATGTATGTAGTATCCAATAATTGGCCCTAACAACAAATTAAAATAAATTACTAAAAAAGGGAAACATTTCATTCATTCATTCACACATGTGCTTTTTTAAATGCCACTGATTACATACTTATGTGTGCATTTAATTACACAATTGTCAATTGTGAAATACTAGAAGTCAGTGGCACAAGAATTTCAAAATAACAGTATGCTAATGATTTCATCGGTTCATCAAAGATCGTGATCTCGATGCAAACAACCACGCGATCTTATTCCTAAAAGACCATTCTCATGTGTCAATTAAATCTTTGACAAAATTACACCGAAACATACAGATCTGCGTTGGTGCTGCCAGAGAGAGCAGTTAGGCTAGGTATGAATTAGATTCACAAATATTATTTTTAAACACACAGTACTTTTTCCTGTTACAAATATTTAATTGATCACAGGATAAAAGTTTATAGTTCAAATATAAACACTGACGTCCACGGCAGTGATCAAAATAGAGGCAAATCACCTTTTGAAAATAACTTGACACTTCAAATAAAGATTGTATAAATTACCACTTTACACCAGTAGGTGGCGACAAGTGACGTAAAAAATTAATTTGTCAATTAATCATTTGAGATTCATTAAAAAACGCTGTTTCATCCAATAATGAAACAAGCGTTTATGAGCGAGTCATTGAATCATACATACAAACAAACCAATTAAAATAAATAAATAAATAATAACTCATTCAAATTAATTAAACTATTTAAATAGACTGCAGCAGTTAACATTTTGTCAGAAACTCTAGTAATACTTACTTGTTATTTTGTTTAGTGGTCTGTTCAGAATTGTGATTTTTATTTGAAGAACAAAAAAAGGACAAAAGACCGTGCAGCTCCCGTCAAGACAAATCGGATATATATTTTTAAACGGGTTCTGAATGTCAAAATAAAGGTTTAGATATTACAGACAATATTAACAAACACCAATAAAATACTACGACATATTAAAGACCAATGCAGTTACACGTGTACCAGAATGATATAAAAACATGACTAATGGTAATTACAGAGCATTAGTAAAACCCAGTCAGCAACTAAACTGAAGGCAAAAGCCCAGCACCCCATCTGAACTCTAGTAACCCCGACATCGCACGACAATGACGTGCACGCAGGTCGGGAAAGAGAATGACACACGGCAACCGAGTCACAAACACCACTTATCTTCAACGAATCTATAGCCATTCAAATGCAAATCATTTCTGAATGAACAAGATAGATGGAGAATGCAAATGGAGAAATATGCCTATCTTAAACGGGTGTTCCCTGCGCTGTCAAACTGCCTTGCATTGGTTACTAATCAGTGAGCTTAATAAACATGCTGTTCCTATAAACTGGCCACTGCAGCACAGAGAGCACCTCGAGCGCTCGCACGCGCACACATATCTAATGTCAAAAATGCATTTGCAATACAAATGCAAAATAATAAAATAAGCAGACGCATGCTTCCATCTGTCAACATCAATAACAACAGTGTCAGGATGGTTATTAATCGGGTTTAGAGAAAAGTCATCATCATCATCATGCGCGTGCATTACCTGCTTAAATGTCATCAGTGGATCTGCGTAGAGGATTCGTGCTCATCCGCTCAATGCGATGCAATGTGATAGTGCTGTCAGAAACTGGTGTCTTCGCTTCTGGTGCACTGCTCAGATGATCGCTACTCTTTGTGTCCGTGTGTCGTTATCCATCCACGCACAACACTCTCTACCAGCTCTCTACACATTGCATCTAGCCATTGGACTTCCTGTCCGATTACTCTGCTTTTCGACTAGAAACAATGGCGCTTTGTAGTTCCACCACTCCTCTCGCATCCTCAGCGGGCTGCTGTAAGACGCTGACCTCATCAATAAAGTCAATTCTGGAGAATTAAATACATTTGTAAGTGTTTTAGACTAATAATTAGTCTTCCTTAAATTAACTTTAAACTGCAAAGCCGACTAAAAGTTGCATATATTGCCTGCATGGTCGAAAAAAGGTGCATTTACTGCACACAGAGGCTGCATATGCATTTACGCAGGGATTCAATAGCAGAAAATATATTTCGAAAAAAAAATTATATATATAAGCTGCTTTTATGACAATAAAGTTTTAGAGCTGCATTTTATTTAGACAGAACCTAAGCAGCATCAGAGCAGCAACATTAATCTTTAAATATGAAATTGATAAAATGTACACATGGAAATGAAATGTATGAACTGCAATGATGACAACAACCAAGTTTGAGGCTGCATTTCATTTATATAGAATCAAAGCAGCATCAGAGCTGCAAAATTATTAATTTCTAGTCATGAAATTATCCATATACGCACATGAAAAAGATACATACACACTCATTATGACAACAAAAAAGTTTGAGGCTGCATTTCATTTACATATTACCAAAGCAGCATTAGAGCTGCAAAATTATTTATTTCTAATCATTAAATACAAAATAGTGAATATATACACATGAAAATGAAATATATATATATACACACACACACTGTCATGATGACAATAACCAAGTTTAAGGCTGCACTGATGCTGCATTTCATTTAGACAGAACCAAAGCACCATCAGAGCAGGAAAATTATTAATTTCTGATCATGAAATTGTGAATATATAGTCATGAAAATGAAATATACACACTCATTATGATAACAAAAAAGTTTGATGAGTTGCGAAATTTTAGTATGGCTTTTATGAGTTAGTCTTAACAGAATTCTGAGCTGGCATTTCTCAGAGCAGCCACCATTAACTTGACGCATTTATAATTCTATAACTACCCCTCCCCACCTAGACAAACAAATAGACAGCATTTAATATAATACTTTGTTTTTCTTTATTGCATTATAACATACATACATTATAAATGTGGTTTTGTACACTACAATCTTTATTGTTACATATTATAAAATATTCAGAATTTGAAAACAAAGCACTAAAAACTTTACCAAACATTTATTTTTATTGACTTTTCTGACCCCATTCAGAACGAAAAACTAATGAAAGAAAAACAAATAAAAATTCTACCAACCATGTCAACAGAAAGGGAATCAAAATGAATCGTGAAGCACTGACATGTCACTATTAGAACTGTTAAGAGAGACAGACATATTTACAGAGAAGTAGAATGGTGCATCCAATTGTTGCCCTGGCAACATATCATACTGCCCATTATGATGTCACATATTTGGCGTTCTGTGAGAAGGGCACATTTTCAAGTGTATTCTCATGTACTCTTGCCGTAGCATCTTCTATCAAACAGAATGGTTGAGGACAAGAGTACATTACAGCAAGCACAGTGGTTTTAAACACTCATTTTACAGATGAAATGATTTCCAAGACTTAATGAATCATTTCTGTCGAATTCCATCATTTTCTAGAGATGTTTCATCCAACATCACAAACAGCCTCTGGAAATATTCTGTCTGTGTGGAAGTGAAATTCAACAAAAATGACATTTAAAAAAACTATCAATATAAATCCTACACTCACTTCAAGAGTCAGAGCTATGGAAGCCGCAACTAACGTGAAGAACAGATGGATTTTTTGCGCACTAACAGGCCTGAAATGCGTTTGTACATGTTGTAAGGCATTCAATGCCTTGTGATGGAAGGCAGCTAATAATACAAAACTCAGTGCAACAGGAAATGACATATACATGATGAGGTATAAGTCCAAGCAATATATAACCATATTATATGGAGTCAGGACATTGTTTACACTCATCAGATTAAAAAAAGAACGGCAATAAGGACCTACATACTAAAGATTATTTTGTTTATAGTCTGAATAATGGTAGTGGAATAGTTTTTTCCCCAGACGGTATAAGCTCCGTCCACTTAGAGCTCAGCGTCATTTGGTCATCTTTGATACACAGTCTTACAATAGACAACACAGAATTTCCACAGACCGATATACATATTACAAACATTACAGAACAAACAAAAATGTAGTTCATCTCAAAAGTTCTTCACCACAGTTCCCTCAGGGAATGTACTAGACATCACTGCTATAACAGTCAAAATATTTGGCCACCCACTTTTTTCTTTTTAGTCTTTCATGAGGTTCCGACAGGTGTTCTAATATCAGAACACTCGTTGCTTCATTAACAGTAAACACAAGCAGGCTCTCATTGTAAGCAGATCATTGACATCTTTAAATATAGTTAACATGCATTTTTTTCTGCAGAAGAAAAGGTCGACTGCTCACCAAGGCATCTTCAAGCAGAAGTAGCCATTTTACCCTTAACTGAATCTGTTTAGTAGCACTTTCGCAAATGCTAATGTAACCAATCCTACTCGCGCACTGCTCCGAGCTGGAGTCGAAACGGCATAGGAAGTGGACATGCTAATAAAGATGCTAAAGACCGCAGTCGCTAGTGCACCTCTTGTGATCAGGGGATTGAGGTTTACTTGCACAGCTCTTACTAGCTGGCATCTGTTACACTCACCCCCCTAAACCTAACTCGCACCCGGGTCACGGCACCAAATGTAACCCCTCAGGTTCTACTCGAATCGCTTAGAATCGCTCAGGAGGTGGGTGTGCTTACAAGGATGTTAAAGGTGATGATACACAGGGCAACTTTTTGAGCAATGTTGCTGGGCAATGTTGCCGTCAACGGGCAACCAGAAGAGACACAGGGCCCACAACCGATCTAAATGATCCAGATAGAAATTTATTGCCCATTTTTAATGGGAAAGTGCCCAAGCAGCAATTGCTCGGCAATCTCAGTAACATTGTTCAAAAAGTTGCCCTGTGTATCATCACCTTAAAGATTGCAGTCTCAAGCATCAGTCACTAGCACGCCTCTTGAGGCCAGGGAAGTGAGGTTTACTTACGCAGCTCTTACTAGCTGGCCTGTTACACTAACTAAACCTTACTCCCACCCAGGTCACAGCACCAAATGTACCAAGTAGCTGGCCTCAGTTACACTAACCACCCTAGACTTCATTCCCATCCGGGTCACGGCACCAAATAGCTGGCTTCCGTTACGCTAAAAGCAAATGGTAGCAGTACAGATCACTTGGAGACTGTGATATCATGATTATCTGAATACCACCTCACTGTCAGTATTCACAAAAACTAAACTTGCCTCTTCTTATTTATTTACAGGTGAAACTCGAAAAATTATAATTTCGTGCAAAAGTTATAATTTTGATGATTATGGCTTACAGCTTATGAAAACCCCAAATTCAAAATCTCATGAAGTTAGAATATTACATGAAATCAATTAAAAAAAAGGATTTTAAATACAGAAATGTCGGCCCTATGAAAAGTATAATCATGCATATGTATACAGTTATATATATATTACATATATTCGTTTCACCTTTTAATTTGAATTACTGAAATACACAAACTTTTGCACGATATTCTAATTTTTCGAGTTTCATCTGTATGTCCCCTCTCCCCAGGTTATTCCTTCACACCCTCATTTTTCCTTCAGAGAACACAAATACTCACACGCTCACAGTAGAACCCTCCTTTTGTCATTCAGACTTACACGTACACAATGTACAAGTACACATAAGAAGTAAGATAACAGCTCAGGAACTCACGAAAAGCTGAAGCACATGCCCCTCAGAGCAATGCTGACCCCTGATTAGTCCTGCACATGGCCATCTTTTTTTTTTTTGCTATGAAAAATAAGATAGTGGTTGAAATAGATGAAAACAGGTGAATCTCATGAAACCTCAAGAACAACGCTGGGTCATATTTCACTCCAAAATCAAAAGAAATTTAAATTTAAATTTTCTTTGAAGAAAATTCAGCCAATTATATGATTGCTATTTTTTTACTGTAAAAAAAATAAATAAATCCAACACTCACTTAAAGTCAAGAGTCAGAACTACTGAAGTCACAAAAAATAACAGATTTTTTTGAGCACTAGTAGGCCTGAAATGCTACATTTAGACAATTTTTATTATCTTATTTTTTATTTTCATGACAATCAAACATGTCATTATGGTAATGCAAAAATATATTATTGAAATTAGTATTAATAATCATGATTATTACATTTATTATATAAAATATTTATACATCATGTTTGTTTTTGTTCTACTTCTTTTGCTCCTCCAATTAAACGTAAACAAGTATTGTATAACAAAGAAGTGAAAAAAAATCCTAAAATAGTTCTTTTTAAATGCAACTTTTTCCTATTTCTGTCTTGTTGCTTCTTTTGAGTATGGGGTTAAATGTGACACGAATGTTTTCGTGAGATTCACTCGGTAGGAATTTTGAGAGGTTAGAAGACAAATGCAACTCAAAGAATGAACCGATGGATTAAAGAAATGTGAATGATTTTGGAAGAGCATTAATTAGGTGTAAAACAGAAGTCAAACTAACGCAAAAATAAAACTTGAGAAATCAAAATATAAACAGACAAGAAAAGATGATGTCGCCTGAATCAATCTCCTTATGAACTGAACAAAGGAGAGCAAGTCTGATTAAATGTAGAACTCATCTGCCTTTTATTATCTTTCACAGCATTGTAACCAAGAGACAGCATGTTCTCTGGCACAGTGAGAGAGAACCTGTCGCAGGTCACCAGACCAGCACACATACACAACTACTTTTAATCAAGGCATTTTAAGACGTATCCCCAGTACTTCAGACTTCATACAAGTCTTTTCCTTTTTAAGATATGAAAATACTATCAAATAAAAAGATAAAACTACTTTTAAAGTCTCTTCTGCTTGTACAAACAAGTAGATTATCAATGCAAATACAATCAGTTCAAAGCAAATGAGATGATAATGTTAGTTACATTGACAAACAAACATGAAGTGAAATGCTAGAAGTTCTGCATTTGTAAATGCTCAATGCAAAACGAAATCAATGGAACTAGAGAAGTAAATCATACACATGAGAAAGGCCAAATATTTTTACAGTACATCTCACCAAAAACATCAACAAGTCACAAAATACAGCAGTGCATCTCTTCAGTAAAATCTCCCTTTTTGGGAGAAAATAGTCGCAAAAAAACAAAATAAACAATAAAATACACATTTAAACACAAGTTGGACTCTCACACGAATGAGTGCTTTGGGTCTGGAATACATTTTTAACAACTTACTTGCATTTTTCAGGTTGGCCACAACATATCTTTTCCAGATACAGATATCTTATCACGAACCGCAGTGAGCAAAAGACCAAGCTTTCTGGGTAATTCTCAAATGACAAAAATACAGAATTAAACTTTGCATGAAGGAAGTCTATTTTTAGGACCAACATTATTTGTTTTGTGACAAATAATCACATTTTATCCCTGAAAAAAATGCAATAGTCATGAAAATCATCCTCTCCGGATACAATATTTATTTATATTTTTAAAAAACAACGTGTAAAATAATATAATTAAAAAAAGAAATTTGAGAAAGATTTGAAAATGAGAATGATATTTTTTCACAATATAGTAAGCTACTGAGAATTTTGGAGAAAAATACACTTAACTCACTAAAATAATAATATTATAATAAAAAACAAAATTACATAATTTATTATTATTATTACACTTAACTGACATAAAACTAATAGCATAATGCACTAAAAGATAATGGTCTTAAAAATAGGCTTCTTTTTCTTTACGCAATAAATATCTAATTTATAACCTTTTGATTTTGAGCAAAAATATGACTTGGGCATTTCTTGAGAGTTTTTGAGGTTTTGTTTTCTATGTTTGCTGCTGAACAGCTCTGACTCAAAATCATAGAGTGTAGAAAGCGTCACATCTATATTAACGTCATTTCTAAATTGGTCCACACTAGATCGATGGCAGTTTAGGTACATAACTGACCTGGACAGGAAATGTCAGAGACCGGACTTTATGTGCAGGACGAAGCGGAGTTCTTGAGGAGCTTTGAGAGAAAGAGAGAGAGACAGAGAGAGATGGTGAAGACTGCAAGAGTGTGAATGAGAGGCCGATCATCTCTCCCATTCTCTTCTTCCCTTCTCTTTTCTCTGCGCAAGCGATCGCTCTCCCCCTCTCGCCGGTTCGGCCGTACCCTGCTGAGTCTCTTGGAAATGGAACTGTTGTGCTCTGGCTGAGATTCTAAGGCAATGTCACATTACATATCAAAATGTACAACATCTATACATTGTGCAGTTGTGAGCGGAGGGTGAGGTGAGTGGATGAGACGTGGCGTGTGGCGGCTCTATAGAACGGTGGCCTCCATGACTATGGCTGGATCCTCTATGTCCGCTTTACTCTGGACCATCCGTAACTCCAGCTGAGCCGGGCTGGGTCTTCTACCTGGACCTGCCATTTCTGAACATACAACACAAAACACAGGAAAGCATTTCAATGGAACAATTTCCATGGAAGATGTTTTTGAAATTCTCTTTGGCTAACCAAGGCTGTATACATTTGATCAAAACAGAAATATCATGAAATATTATTGTAACTTAAAAGAACTGTTTTCTATTTGAATACAATTGTAATTTATTCCTGTGAATTTTCAGCATCATTACTCCAGTCTTCAGTCTCATGATTCTTGATGTACGAGTCTTTACTGTCACTTTTGATCAATTTAATGCGTCCTTGCTCAATAAAAGTATTAATTTTTTTCAAAATCTTTTGAACAGTAGTGTATATACATAATGAAACAATGATAGTGATGGATGAGTGACATGTTTAGGCTTTTCAACTGTAAACCAAACAAATGTATAAGTGAATATCCTGTTTTTATTAAGTTTGTCATTATTGAAGTGCTTCATACTGCTGCAAGATGCATAGAAAACATCAAGCACTGCTTATTTATTTGTATTTTTGTGTTATTACTGACTATTTACTTGAGCAATAACTTAAAAGCCTTGTGCCACCGTTTTCATTTGTAATTATGATAAAGATTGATAACAAATGTTGGCATTGTAACAACGTGCACATACAACGTGCACATACAATAACATAAACAACGTTTGGCTGCTGTGTTACCATGAGCAAAAGATATAGTCCTCTTAATGACATGGTGCATGACGGAGAAAGTCTTCTCGCATGCCGTCTGAGAAAGAGAACAAGACAGAATAACACTTGATCAGCATTTTATTACTGCGCTGCATGATCACTGTGATGCATTTATGACATGATGATTTATGTACCTTCAGGTCTGTTGGGTAATGGTGAGTCCAGGCCAACAGCATAGCAGCAAATAGATCACCTGTCCCAACAAACACTGCATCCACTTTCGGCACCTCTATTCGGATCCGCTGGGTCTTCCTTGTACCGTCTGGCATCACTGCAGAAACATGGGTATTTTGTTCATGTCTGCATTCTTCACAAGAATTCACCATACATGAACCAGCCCTGATCTTCAACCACTAGGCTATACAACCACGTGATGGTGGTTCAAAGCAATAAATTCATATACAAAAATAAATATAAAATATTTGAATTCACATGCATTCCAATAAGCTCTCATGATGTGTCATCTGTCAAAATCCACATTATCTTCCACTGTTCAGCACACATGGACACACACACACACTTACAAATGCGCTGACTGCCAAGAGACACCAGGAATCTGTCTCCGAGACGAGGGGGCAGATCAGAGCTGGTGATGACCACAGTGTCTGGACCCATCTTATGCAGCAGATCCATCACCTGAACACACACACACACACACACACAGAGTCAGATGCCTTTACTGGATCTCCATTATAATGTTTACAGCAACACGTTTCTTGTTGATGGTTGAGCTTTGTCTCAATTTTTAAAAGGTCTCAAAAATACAGGCAGCCTGTATTCAAAAGGTTCACAAATGTTTTCCTAATAATAATAAAAATTATTATTACTATTATAATCTCAATAGTAATTATATATTAATAACAAATTAGATCATTTAAAGAAAATAATATAATTATTATTATTGATTATAGATTAATCATATGTTTAGAATAGATAATAGTAGTAACAAAATAACGGTTATAATAATGTTAAATAATTGTTATAATAATTAGCAATTATATATAAATAAGTATTAGATAATATTAAGGCAATAATAATATTAATAAAAATAATAGTTTTCAAATGTTATCATTTTAATAATAATTATAATCCCCCTCTCTCCACAAACACACACACACACACACACACACACACACACACACACACACACACACACACACACACACACACACACACACATACACACATACACATACACATACACATACACATACATACATATATGGTCCTTCTCAAAAAATTAGCATATTGTGATAAAGTTAATTATTTTCCATAATGTAATGATAAAAATTAAACTTTCAGATATTTTAGATTCATTGCACACCAACTGAAATATTTCAGGTCTTTTATTGTTTTATACTGATGATTTTGGCATACAGCTCATGAAAACCCAAAATTCCTATCTCAAAAAATTAGCATATCATGAAAAGGGTCTCTAAACGAGCTATTAACCTAATCACCCGAATCAACTAATTAACTCTAAACACCTGCAAAAGATTCCTGAGGCTTTTAAAAACTCCCAGCCTGTTTCATTACTCAAAACCGCAATCATGGGTAAGACTGGCGACCTGACTGCTGTCCAGAAGGCCATCATTGACACACTCAAGCAAGAGGGTAAGACACAGAAAGACATTTCTGAAAAAATAGGCTTTTCCCAGAGTGCTGTATCAAGGCACCTCAGTGGGAAGTCTGTGGGAAGGAAAAAGTGTGGCAAAAAACGCTGCACAACGAGAAGAGGTGACCGGACCCTGAGGAAGATTGTGGAGAAGGACCGATTCCAGACCTTGGGGGACCTGCGGAAGCAGTGGACTGAGTCTGGAGTACAAACATCCAGAGCCACCGTGCACAGGCGTGTGCAGGAAATGGGCTACAGGTGCCGCATTCCCCAGGTCAAGCCACTTTTGAACCAGAAACAGCGGCAGAAGCGCCTGACCTGGGCTACAGAGAAGCAGCACTGGACTGTTGCTCAGTGGTCCAAAGTACTTTTTTCGGATGAAAGCAAATTTTGCATGTCATTCGGAAATCAAGGTGCCAGAGTCTGGAGGAAGACTGGGGAGAAGGAAATGCCAAAATGCCTGAAGTCCAGTGTCAAGTACCCACAGTCAGTGATGGTCTGGGGTGCCATGTCAGCTGCTGGTGTTGGTCCACTGTGTTTTATCGAGGGCAGGGTCAATGCAGCTAGCTATCAGGAGATTTTGGAGCACTTCATGCTTCCATCTGCTGAAAAGCTTTATGGAGATGAAGATTTCATTTTTCAGCACGACCTGGCACCTGCTCACAGTGCCAAAACCACTGGTAAATGGTTTACTGACCATGGTATTACTGTGCTCAATTGGCCTGCCAACTCTCCTGACCTGAACCCCATAGAGAATCTGTGGGATATTGTGAAGAGAAAGTTGAGAGACGCAAGACCCAACACTCTGGATGAGCTTAAGGCCGCTATCGAAGCATCCTGGGCCTCCATAACACCTCAGCAGTGCCACAGGCTGATTGGCTCCATGCCACGCCGCATTGAAGCAGTCATTTCTGCAAAAGGATTCCCGACCAAGTACTGAGTGCATAACTGAACATAATTATTTGAAGGTTGACTTTTTTTGTATTAAAAACACTTCTTTTATTGGTCGGATGAAATATGCTAATTTTTTGAGATAGGAATTTTGGGTTTTCATGAGCTGTATGCCAAAATCATCAATATTAACAAAATTAAATGAAAGACCTGAAATATTTCAGTTGGTGTGCAATGAATCTAAAATATATGAAAGTTTAATTTTTATCATTACATTATGGAAAATAATGAACTTTATCACAATATGCTAATTTTTTGAGAAGGACCATATATATATATATATATAAATATACACACACACACACATACATACATATATATCATTATAATAGTAATTGATTACATAATATATTCATATTATAATTATCTTAATACTATAATCTAATAATACTTATAATTATTATTATTATTCATTGTAACATAAAACATTATTAATAATA
This sequence comes from Siphateles boraxobius, assembly GCF_051911475.1. NCBI lineage: Eukaryota > Metazoa > Chordata > Actinopteri > Cypriniformes > Leuciscidae > Siphateles > Siphateles boraxobius. The sequence continues at coordinate 5,787,359 of NW_027508908.1, read as the reverse complement.
TTAAGATAACAATATAGCAATAATTTCAAAACATTATTTGTATTTTTAATGATGATGATGATGATGATGATAATAATAATAATTGATTATAGATTAATATTAATAGTAACAACAACAACATAAATATTAGTAATTATAATTAATACTCATTAGAAAATATTAAGACCATAATATTATTAAGAAGAATTTTCTTATTATTACCTTAATATTACCACCTAATAATAACAATAATTGTTATTCTTCATTGTAACATAAAACATTAGTAATTATAAGATAATAATATAGCAATAATTTTAAAACATTATATTATTATTGGAGATGATGATGATAATGATAATAAATTATAATAATACCTTTATTATTAAAAAATACTATAACATAACACCATTTGGAAGTTTAAGTGGTTTGTGTATCATTTGCACTGCAGTTAGAGCATCTAATTTATATTCAGACATTGCTTTCTGCTTCCCTCCTTTTTTACAAGTCTACTGTGAGATCCATTTCTCACGTGTGTGTGTGTGTGTGTGTGTGTGTGTGTGTGTGTGTGTGTGTGTGTGTGTGTGTGTTTAAACTCACCTCAACAGCGTCTTTCTCTGTGCTGATATTCTTCCCTGTCAATAACCTGGAATGAAGAGCACAGAGTTAGAAGAGTAGATTGCACATCAGTGCGACTGAAGATTTGAGTGTAAAGCCACGACTGACCACCAGAGGGCACTACAATATTACTCTTATGTCAGCAATCTGACTGAAAACCACTGAGGTTTGACATTTGCAGCACAGAAACATCCAATCCCACAATAACACACACAAAAATGTTGAGTGGAGGGTATTTTACTCACTCTGCCTCAAACTGGTTGGGTGTGATGATATCGGCCACAGGTACCACTTTATTCTTGTAGACAGGATGGAGATTCTGAGGAACATACTGCAAAAGACAAAAGAGTACTATGAATAATAAATGTCAGCTTACTCCAAATTATATTTCCTGTATAATGAACATAAAGGAACAGAAGAAAGAAGAGCTTACCATTGAGCCATGGTCACCTAAGACAGGGTCACACACTGACAGAAAAATAGAGTTAAACAAGTTATTCTCTACTGTACATGGTTAATGTACACTCCCGTTCAAAGGTTTGGGGTTGTTATGATCTTTTAATGTTTTTGAAGGAAGCTCATCAAGGCATTATGCTCATGCATTTATTTGTATTTTACAAAAATACAGTAATATTGTGAAATATTACAATTTAAAATAACTATTTTCTTTTTTAATTTATTTTAAAAGGAATTTTCAGCATAGTTACTCCAGTCTTCAGTGTCACATGATCCTTCAGAAATCAGATTTGATGCTCAAGAAACATTTATTATCATTATCAGTGTTGAAAACAGTTGCTGCTTAATATTTTTGTGAAAACAGTGATACAATGTTTTTCCAGGATTCTTATATATATTAATTTCTTTCAAAAGCAAAATCCTACCCCAAACTTTTAAACGATAGTGTATAGACAAGCCTGTAAAAAACACAATTATAATGCATAAAAGGTCCTGATCTTAACAGCATTATGTTAACCTAGGATAAGAGAGACTGAAAAACACTCACCATATACCAGGTTAGGATTGGCCCTCTTCAGCTCTTGTACAATATCAACCACCATCTCCAGAAATGATGTATCTCTAGTGTAACCTGCAGTAATGGAGAAACAAAAGAGCTTTTATCAACAATTTTGTTTTCCTCTAGAGACTCCATTCGTTCCAGATCAAAATTCTGCCTGAAGTACTAAAACTGAGCACTCAGCACAGGCACCAGTTCAATCCTATTCTCATTCTTTCTGCCTGACAACTTTAAAACAGTTAAGGTGGAACAATACAATACAATACAATACAATACAATACAATACAATACAATACACAATTTGAGTGTAAAATATTGTGTCAGAATTAAGCATAAACACTTGGCAATCCTGCTGAAGTTATTTTATTTCAGAAGACAGAAAAGATTTAAAACACAATATATATATTAAAAAAGTGTAATGTGTATGTGTGTATTAAAGGGTAACTAAACCCCTGGTCAGAGCCTGACTCCACCCACTGGGAATATTTGAAAAATGCTGGAAAAGCATAGACAGTAAAAGAAATGGACACAGCGACCTCGTTGATTTCAACGGAGAGTTGAAGCCGAACATGGGCACTCACTTCCTGATAGCCAAGCGTTCTGCGCAGGCTCAAACTGAGCTTGATGACGTAGATGTCACGTGAGCAACCTGACTGACAGTTGTAAATCTTCTAGTAGCTGTGCCAAGACAAATCTGAATCACCCATAGACAGTCACCCAACGTTAATCGTACACAGAGACGGTGAAGCGCGACCTGCAGCAACTTTTGGTAAGTATTCTTCTGATTAATTATTTTGTCATTTTGCTTAATATTTATTTATTTAAAATTTAACGTCAGTACGCCTGCGAGACTGTGCGAGCTTCTCCTCCTGTCTATACGGTAATGTCTCTATTGTGCGACATGAAGTCGCGTGGTTATGACGCAATTTTTAGCCTATTTTTACAAGAATGGCTTCTACGGGGCCATAACGTAAGATACAAAGTAATGGAGCCTTTTATACATTGTCGTGTTTCTTTAGAAATAAATAATGGACAAATGAAGTCTTTGGATGCCTCAGATGTAAAGTTATTCGCTGTCAAAGTGACGCCAAAATGAATGGGAGTCAATGGGATGCTACAATGGCGGCCCCCGGAGGCAGCTTCAACTTCCGCCTGATGGATTACCCCCTTGGAAAAGTCGCATCACTCTGTATGGAACCTGCCTACGTGACCAACAACCGCTACGTCACGAACCACTGCAAACATCCAATAGGAAAATTCAACTGCAGTAGCCACCGTTCAACCTGAAGAGGGCAGCACTCAGGCGTTTTTAAACCATGTATTGTAGAATTAAAACACTTTAAACCAAAATGTCAAAATATTTACTGGAATCAATGAACAGCATTTATGAAGCTCCATTCTTACAGATCATTAACTAAAAAAAGTTGTTTTAGTGTTTAGTTACCCTTTAAAGAGGCTTTTTACAAAGTCTTAATTTTGTTTTTGGGGTCTACTAGAATAGGTTTTTATGCTTGAATGTTCAAAAAGCACATTTTATAATTGTTGCAACACCCCTCTTTCCAGTCAGTAACGCTCTGTTTAGTTTCGATCTCTATGAAGCCCCTCCTTCTGAAAAGCACAACGTGCTCTGATTAGTCAGCTGAGTTGGTGTGTTGTTATTGGTCAATCACTTCAAGCGTGTTTTAAATGTCACACCTCTTACCATAACCGCGAGTTTCAACATGCTACTAACACAACTCAACCAGGTCTCACCAACTTTTTTTGCGTATGCGCAGGGCTGGAATTATTTATATGAGGAATATTGCGACGTGTTCGTTTCAAGGAAGAAAACTCAAGACTACAATGGAGGCGTTCCATGGAGTTCAGAACACACTGTTATAGAGAATAACTCCCTTTGCAGTGACTTGTGCTTTGCAGACATTTCTCATACTCAAACATCAACATTACACTAAATAAAGTACTATTTACTCAATAAACACACCAAGCATGCACTGTTTACAGCCTTGAAACTCCCAGGGCCACTCCTCAAGCTATTGGTCATGTGGCGGCTCAGGTAAATAACTCCTATGTGTGACGCATCTGACCTTCACTGCTTTTCATGATGTCACAGTGTGTCACACAATAAATCGCACTGCGACAACACAAGTAAGAGAGGCATGCAGAAGACTTCAAATAGCACTTAAAGGTGCAATGTGTAAAAATTTTGAGTATCTATTAACAGAAATGCAATATGACATCCATAACTATGTGTTCAGTGGTGTATAAAGAACTTACTTAATAAACCGTAATGTTTTTATTTCCTTAGAATGAGGCATTTATATCTACATAGGCGCGGGAATCCCCTTCTATGAAGGTCGACATATTGTGACGTCATGTTTCTACCGTAGCCGACAGCGAACAAACAGCGTTACAGAGCGCGTTTCGTCACTACCTTGAAAGAGAAGCCACAGAAAGCTAGAAGAAGCTAGCCATAAACACCGTGAGTAGTGACTTTTCCCTTGTCAGTGGTGTAAATATGTAGTTGGATTGTTTCATGTATCTTAATTCTTCTCCCTCGCTGTGTTATGCCTTTGCTATGTGGGGATAAATGTGCTGGTTACGTTCGTGAGACAGCTGATTAGTAGGCTACTCTTGTCATTGACCGTAAAACAGTTACAGGAATCACCAACCCGTCGATCTTGGAAGCATTTTAAGTCGATCGAGTTTCCAAAATCAGAGAAAAAAGCCTATTGTGTGTAGTAAATGGTGTCTAGGGGATGCGGAGGCGCGCGCGCTGTTACTATCACGTTATTTTTGCCGCAGGCAGCTTTGGGCTCATGCGGACGCGTCGAGTATAAACAAGGCTTAACGCTTTAACCAGCTCAGCCACAGTAACAGCTCATATTAGCCAGCTAAACTTTTACTACCCTGTTAGAAAAAATACATAGTTGCATAATTTCATGTGGTTCTTCTCTCTCGTTGTATTATGGGTTTGCTATGTGGGGAGAATGGGCTGGTTACGTTCGTGAGACAATCAGCTGATTACTATATTGTGTATTAAGCCCCTTGATCCTCACCTGACTATGGCTTTGTAATCTTTATCCATGATGTGGTTTATAATGGACTGTGGTACAGAAACTTGGTTTACTCTGGCTATTCTCTGCCGTCTCAGACGATGTTTGTCCAGTTTGAGACACGGTAGCTTCTTCGAAAGGGAGGGGTGAGCAGTGGACTGAGCCCTTAGTGTAAACTCGCAACCTAACCGCTAGATGTCGCTAAAAGTCACACACTGCACCTTTAAAAAATTCATGTCACATTACAGCTGGGATTAGAAATATTGCATTATGAACTGTGCTTAGATTTTATGTTTCGTAATATATTTTTAATTATTCCTGTGTCGGCAAAGTTGATTTTTTTTACTCCGGTCTTCAGAGTCACATGATCCTTCAGAAATCATTCTAAGATGATGATTTGCTGCTCAAGAGACATTTCTTATTATTATTATCAATGTTGAAAACAGTTGTGTTGCTTAATATTTTTTGTAAAAAAACTGTGATGCATGTTTTTCAATTTAATGCATCCTTGCTAAATTAACATATCACTAATAAATTTTTTTTTAAATAAATAAAATAATCCTGATAAGCATAATCTTTTTAAAATCAGTCATTTATTAGACTCGTTGTGAAACGTGGCTCTACTGGACTGAAAACTACATGTATAAATTCTTCCCACACTGCTCTCTATTCCCATGTTCTCCTTTCCCCCTTTTTCCCATTCTGTGTGTTCCTCTCCTCTCAAGGTGATGATAAAAGAGATCTGATGCACCAGAGCACAACATCTCAGTCTCTCTATGACCATGTGTCCTCTACGGTCCCCCGGTGATGATTATTAGCAGCGCCTTTACAGAGCGAGAGACATGTGTTCACTTCCTCTCTCACTCCAGACAACTCAACACAAGACTTTTACATTTCTGAAGAAAATCTCTTGCAACACTCAATGCCACAATGTTGAAGTTTGAACAGCACTTTTATATCCAGGGGTTGATATTTATTCAAACTAATTTTTAATTGTAACCACTTTACCATGTCTTTATTTATTTGTTTATTTTATTTCAAATACCTTTTATATATAGATTTTATAGTTTTACTCTTGTTCTAGACTTATATCTAAGCTTGGAAATCTATCATAAAAATATCTGTCCCATATTGAAAACTTTGATAATAAAACATTTTAATATGAAATTATGAAAATTTGTGGAGTAGATGTATCTTGGCTTCCACAAAAATTTCAAGCAGCACAACTGTTTTCAACATTAATAATATTAACATAATATTAATAATAACAATATATGTTTTTTAGAGCAGCAAATCAGCATATTAGAATGATTTCTGAAGGATCATGTGACACTGAAGACTGGAGTAATGATGCTGAAAATTCAGCTTTGACATCAGATGAATGTTAATTCAAATAGAAAACAGTTATTTTAAATTATAGTATTTCACAATATTTCAGTTTTTACTGTATTATTGCTCAATCTAGACATCCTTGGTGAGACTTCTTTCAAACATAGTATATCAATATTTTACAAAAAAGCACAAACCAACAATTTTGCCACTAATAGTTGGTGGTGCACTTGGTTACAATGATTGAGATAAAATATATGAAACATGATGTATGAAAAAAAGGAAAAGTTAAATAACACTTGATCATTTTTATATTGCATCTTTTAAAATCAAGCTGTAATTGTCAAATTATGAAAAATGTGTGAAAATATTGTACAAATATAATGCAAAATATTACGCAGTGTGAATATATTGAACAAAAATTATGCAAATAGTACGCAAAGTGTAAAAATATTGTACAAACAATGCAAAAAGTGTGAAAATATTGTACAAATATTAATCAATGTGTTTGAAAATACTGTACAAAATAGTACGCAAGCAAAGTGTGAAAATATTGTAATTATAATGCAAAAGCAAAATGTTTGAAAATACTGTACAAATATGCAAATTATTATGCAAAAGTGTGAAAATATTGAACAAATATTAAGCAAAGTGAGATAAGATGGTACAAATATTATGCAAAACAGTATGCAAAGTGTGAAAATATTGTACAAATATGCAAATGTGAAAATATGTATTTAGGGTACATACAAATTTTAAATTATAAAACTACAAAAACTTCCTGAGCAAGACATTCATTTTACTCCAATAAAGTTTCAAAAGTAATTTCTACCACTTTCACTTCCACCACAGAATGATATTGTTCTTTAAAAATCTATAATTTGAGATGTAGCGGAAATGTTTAGGACTTTCAGGGGGGGAAAAAACCCAGACCAGAATTCTCCAGTGATGCATGTAAACTGTTAAAACACACTTTTCCAACTCTCACTAGTCCACAGAGTCAAAACAGCCTGTAGTTGAAGATATATACACAGCTCCAAGTCAAAAGGGCCTACTCTCATGTGTATATGACATTATGAGCACAGATACGGCGCTGACCTGATGATGCCATCAGGGAATTATATCATTCGACTGTTTTCATTCCTATAGGCTCAATAAATGACTAAGCATGCAAATAATATCCACAGCAGTGTGACAGACCAGACTAGCACTGGCATGACTGGTAGTCAAAGAACTGACCTGTAAGTACATAGTCGTAGTGGTTGACGTTGTTCAGTTTGATCCCTTCATACAGCACGTGAAGCTCATCCGCAGTCAACACTTGTCCCTTCCAGTGAGAGTAACCTGGGTAATGACAGATCACAGGTCAGACACACACAAATCACATCTCAAAACCCAGTGACCGATTTGTCTGCTCTTGCACGTGTACGGGTTACGAACAAAAGTCCCGTCGTTTCGTCAGAGGCCATCGGTGCTGCCGCGGGAGCTGTGATGATGTCACAATTCAGGTGAGTCACCGGCATGTTTCTTGTTGCTAAGAAACAGGACAGAGGAAAGCCTGAGGGGCTGGATGAAAAAGACGCATCATTGTCGCCTTAATGTGTGTGTTTTGGGGAGAAAATGACTGCGATGGGGAATCTGCGATAAGACGGGTGTCTGTCGTCATCATTTCCTGCTGCCGCAACTCTGCAATGCCTCTCCGCTGGAAACACAGAGCTCTCTAATCCCAAACGCTTCACCCGTACGTATCATGCGAATACTCCATTTCACACCAAATCACGATCAGCATTCAGAAGCATCTGTGTGAGGTGCACGCCGTTTCTACCCATAAGGCTTTGCTGCGCCCATCGATGTTCCGAACAGAGATAACGCTCTGGATGTCACAACCTGCAAATATATTTCCAAGGTCAAACAATAAAGGTCCCTGAGGAAAGGTCCCAGTTTTGCAAAGAGTAAATGGCCATTATTTACCATCAAGAAATTCATTCTAAATGTGGATTGAAGAAAACTGATTGCTTAGTCTATTTCAGAAACCAAAATGTTTGAACATTAACTAGACATGGCCAACGGAACATTAACGAGACAAAAGTCAATGGATGCTGTAACACATCTTCACCTCAATATCAAATCCTGAAAAACTTAAATATTAAGCAGCACAACTGTTATCAACATTGACAATACATTTCTTGAGCAGCAAATCAGCATATTAGAATGATTTCTGAAGGATCATGTGACACTGAAGACTGGAGTAATGATGCGGAAAATTCAGCTTTGCATAACAGGGATAAATTACATTTGAAAATATATTAAAATAGATTTTTTTTTATTTTATCAAATACATGCAGCATTGGGCGGCATACGTTTTTTTCAAAAACAAAAAAAAATCTTTTGTGAAACATTGGGTGGTACTTTTAAAAAAGGCTAATAACCAATAAACGGCTGATATCATAAATCTATAATCCTTTTATATAAAATAAACCACCAAAACAATTAAATAGTTGGTAGTGAATATTTGCCATCATAACAATTTAATGTGCATTATGGAAGAAGGAAAAAGATTCCTTTAAATACATGCTATTAGAAAAAAATATTATGTTTGAATGAGAAAAAAGGCTCGTAATAATAGAGAGCCTAAGTCGCTCCCCTTCCGTTGGACCACCATGGGACCTTACTTCGGAAAAATATTGGTCTGTGTGTGCAGTTGTAAAGTTTTACTTTATAAATGAAATGAATGAATATGTATATATATATATACAACCCCAAATCAAGAAAAGTTGGGACATTTTGTAAAATGCAATAAAATCAAGAATCTGTGATTTGTTAATTCTATTTAACCTTTTATTAACTGACAGAAGTACAAAGAAACGTTTTCCAATGTTTTCACTGACCAACATAATTGTATTTTGTAAATATGAACAAATTTTGATTTTGATGGCTGCAACACACCCCAAAAAAGTTGGGACAGAGACAAAATAAAAGTGAAAAGATTATTCAAACTAGTTTATCCAACTATTTTGAAACAGTCCTCAATGAGCAGGTGAATTGGTAATAGTTGAGGGTATCATGTTTGGGTGTAAAAGTGCTTCTCAGTCTTTTTAAGCAAAGATGGGTCATGGCTCATCACTTTGTGCCAAATATCATGAGAGAATTGTTAAACAATTAAAAATCCCATTTCTCAATGCAAGATTGCAAAGAATTTATGCCTTTCATCATCTTCCATACATAATATTGTCTTCTTTAAGAAATGCCACTTGAATCTCTGTTACGCAAGGAGAAAGCTTTACATCAGTTCTATGTGGAGATGCCGGCAAGTTCTCTGGGCCTGAGCTCATCTCAGGTGGTCTAGAAGACAGTGGAAATGTGTGCTGTGGTCAGATGAGTCCATGTTTCAGCTTGTTTTTGGAAAAAAATGGAAAATGAGTTCTCAGTCCCAAAGATGAATGGGACCAACCAGACTTTCACCAGCGACAGGTGCAAAAGCAAACATCTGTGCTGGTATTGAGGTGCATCACTGCAAACGGTATGGGTAACTTGCATTATTGTGATGGTACCATTGACATGGAGGCATATATTTGGATTGTACAGAGACAAAAACTGCCATCAAGATGATAGGGCTGGTCCGAATACCATTTTTTGAGCTTCGAAGCTTCGGTAGTAATGAACATCGAATATTCGAAGCTTCGGCGAGAGGGGGCTGAACATATTCTTTTCACTAATAAAGGCAGGAATCTCTGTGTTGGTCTGTCTTTTTGCATTTTGATTATTTCGAGAACCGTTCATCCAACCGACTTCACAAGGGAGTGCAGTGTTGCATTTGGTGCAATATAGATGGACACGCGAGACGCGACACATTCAGAATTAATAAACTTTTAGTCAGCTACAGAACAGCGCGAGCGGGAAGCAGCGCACCTCACGCGGGCAGGGTTTATATGCTCCGAGAACGGACACTCCACTATGATATAAAACGCACACACACAGGTCTGTTAAATTAAGCAATACTTTTAAGGTAGTCTAATATTTTTCTGACTAACAAATTACTGACACAGTAAAGGGTAGATTTAAATAAAGAAAAACGAAATTTAAATAAAGAAAAAAATAAATTTAAATAAAGAAAAACGAAACTTAAATAAAGAAAAAACGAAATTTAAATAAAGAAAAATGAAACTTAAATAAAGAAAAAACAAAATTTAAATAAAGAAAAACGAAATTAAGTTAAATTAAAAACGAGATTCATTTAGATTGATAATAACGGGTAAAAGGCTAATACATTTTGTTTCTATTATTCTATTTTCCACAATGTCAAAGCAACGCAGCTTAACCCAAAACACAAGCTCAGGCATGCACTTCGGTCCATACAAACTCCGCTGTTCTGCGCTCTAGCCAGAGAACACTCCCGTTGCAGTTAGGCGTCGGTTCTATTTCTAGCATGCACGCATTTTCCGCGTGGCTCGAGCCGCGCCTGAGACGCGTGTTTCACACAGGCAGTGTGCAAACTCCAACCTGTTAACATGGGAGCTGAAATAAAAACGTACATGCCAAACAGCTGAGACGCTCACGCCATGCAGCCAGTGTGTCGCCGGCCTTATTCAAGTGCGAGTGAGAACCGTTTCGCGGGGGATCCCAGGTGTGCAAAAAAACAACAAAAAAAACGAATATTCGAATGTCAAATTTTCAAATCGAATACCAACCCACCGAACGAATATTCGAATATTCGAATATTCTGGTCCAGCACTACAAGATGACATCTTTCCTGGGAAGCAAGACAATGCCAGGCCTCATTCTGCACGTGCTACAACTGAGTGGTTTCTAGACACTCTGCAGCATAGAAGGGATGTGCCTGCCTGTTTACTGCAGTCCAGATATGTGTCTCTTATGGAAAATGTATGACTCATCATGAAAAGGAGAATCAGGCAACGATGACCACAGACTGTTGAGCGGCTGTCTTGTATCAGACAAGATTTGGCAAATATTCCACTAGCAAAACTCCAACAATTAGTATCCTCAACTCCCAAATAATTAAAAAGTGGAATTAAAAGGAAAGGTGAAGTGACACAGTGGTAAACATGTCTCTGTCCCAACTTTTTTGCAGCCATCAAAATCAAAATTTGTTCATATTTACAAAATACAATTGACCCTTCGCTAAGCCCCACCCTCCTTAGTTACTGTTGCTACGCCTGTCAAGCTTTTGCGTCTAGCACGTCTATTACAGTGTGTATGCACCGGTGTCAGGCATTCCCAATGAGATAATTAGTAATTTTTGACTAACAAGTGAAATATCTGAGAGGGCAAGACAAAAGGGACTGCAGTAGCCTATGCATTCGAGGGATATATCCACGACATAATATGCAACCGATTAGAGAATAAGTTAATAAAAATTGAAGCTAAAGCCTATAAACGCAGCAGCCGCCGCCTCATACGCTGACCATTCACATGGGAAACACACAAATTGAGGAACAGATATGTTCGTGCACAGCAGGGTAAGTGAAATGTGAAACTAATCTAATAATTATAAATCATACAGTTTATCCATAAATCTTGTGGAATAACACTAACACCGGGAGAGCCGCGATCGGATTGGGTTAAAGCTACTCAGTCAGGGCCAACAGTAGGCCGTCGATTAACAAATTGCGGAAATATATTTTAAAGTATGTCAGTGAGCCTCCGTCTTGTCTTTAAATGTCTTATTTTACGTTAAAACCAATGCATTATGAACAAAGAACCGTAATTATTTCCAACTTCCAAGCAAATAGGTGTTTTTGTAAATCCTGTCGACACTTAGTTGTGAATGGGGTCTCACACTGCTTGATCCACGCACATAATTTCTCCCCTTGGCTTTTAGATTTTCGGGAAGGAAAAAAATTACACTCCCCGTCCAAACTTTTAGGATACCGGGTATCAGATTTGCACAATCCATACGCACAACACTTCAGCATGTTTCCCTCGCTCGAAAGCTTGCCAGACCTCTCGCGCCTAGTTACGGTTCCTAAGACACGATTGGCCAGTGGCGGTTTTCGGGCGTGGCTTAGCGAAGGGTCAATTATGTTGGTCAGTGAAAACATTGGAAAACTTTTCTTTGTACTTTTGTCAGTTAAAAAAAGTTTAAATAGAATTAACAAATCACGGATTCTTGATTTTATGGCATTTTACAAAATGTCCCAACTTTTATTGATTTGGGGTTGTATATAATTTATTTTTTTGTCAATATGCTGAATTAATTTCTGAAGCACCAGAAATGAGGAAGAGACAGCAAGATAGATGGCTAAGACTTTAGTCTATACCTTCTGAGTCTGACTTCAAATTGACCATCCACTTACTCTAAACCAGTTACCCATGATTTCAATGAGCCATGTGCTGGAAACACAGTGCTGCTCGAACTGCTGAAGACTTGATGTGACCACAGGAGTAAAACACTAACACAACTACAACTACAGATCCCGACGAGAGTCCCCTGGCACTTGCTTAGCTGTGCTCATAACGGCTGCTGGTTTGGGAATACTAAGTAAGCCAGATTGGCATTAGTCAGTGTCCCTCCATCTACAGGCTTAAATGGTTTTAAAAACCAAACTCAAGTGGATAAAGACAATGTTACAGCGCTGAGGAGAAAGCAGCCGAGCGGAGAGGAAGCCAGTCACAGGGCAACAGCCTACAGTGGGTTGTGCCACGTGTTGTTTAGACTACTGATCCGAGGCCAGTTAGGGTTATTCTAACTAATGTGCGTTGAAGGGATGTGTTTATGAGAAGCTGGTCCGGAAATAGTGTTTGGGAAATTTAACAGTGACAGAGAACCATGTGACACCATGCATACCAGTTTTAGGTCACCAGAGCAAACTTTAATAGCACTATTTCAGTTTTTCCTCTCTCACACAAACTTCTTGAAAAGGGACAATTTATATAAAAAAAATGAAAATTCTGTTATCTTCATTCATGATCTATTGTAAATTAATGGGGGCAGTAAACTTTGCATCCTGCAAAAAGGATGCGAAGTATTATAAAGGTATTATAAAAGTAGCCTATATGAATCAAGCACTATATTCCAAGTCTTCTGAAGTCAAGGTGTGATTAAATTAGCGAAATTTCAGTGAAACTTTGCAGGGAAAAAGGGCACATATTATCAATAGTGTAGTGATGTATGAAGCACAGCTCGCACTGAAGTCACTTTCTAACACAGTGGCTTTCAGTTGGTCAACGCAGCAAATTTGCACGATTAACTTGAACTAGTTGCGAAATCTGTGTGGGGAAATCTTACACCCTCAATCAAAATTGTTGATCGCGTGGATTCCTACTGAAATGGCTGGATTTCACCAGCGAAAATTCGCTAAACAATGGTCAATTTGGCTACACCTTCATATTATAGTTTTGTGTAATACAATATAAAGTCATTATTGACCATTAACTCTTTTCCCCCCCATTGACAATCTTCCGGCAATCTATGTTTTCACTGTTATACGGTATAGGGGGCATTATTATGCATCTTCTGAAATAGTACAAAACCTTTGGATCAAAACACGGACGAAGAAGAAGCAGAAACAAGCGATAGAGCAATGCTTTGCACAATGCACATGTCAAATAATGCGATCAGCAAACATTATTAAACAGCACATAAATTCAAAACGGTCTAACATTACAGATGAAATGTGAAACACATGAAGAGATACAGGACTGCACAAGCTTTGCAGGTGTTGATGGACACGATCTACTCAAGCGGCAACCTTCTGGGGCCTATACCATGAAGCCGGTTTAGGCCAACCCTGGGTTTTAAGCACCATGAAAGTGGTTTGGCTTTTAGCAGTGTTCATTGCCAAAGTAACTAACGCTCCACGGCTAACCTGGTCCGGGGGAGGTTATGTTCCAGGTAAGAGGTTGCAACCCGAACTTGGACCAATCAGCTGTGAGCAAAGTCACACATGTCTGATGCGATAAAGTCACTCCACCTGTTTCAACTCCAAATTAAAGGTCACTACATAGCAAATGATTTTTAAAGGCAAAATCGTCTGGCTTTTAGTAACTCTTATTTAGAATAATAATTTTGTATGATTTAGATATTTATGTAATTATTAATCGATCACACATGTACAATTTTAGTTAATTATTATTGAGCACAGTTTAAAGGAATAAATATATAAAAGGTAATATAAATATGCTTTAGAATCAATAGATAAAGCTAAAAAATGACTACATGTGAGCTTAAATGTTCAATTATCTCTATACCTTTATCAACTGTATAAACTAACTTCACAACTTTTACTTGCACTGATATAGCAAGACTTTTTCTTTTAGTTGTTTCGTTCATAGACAGCCATTTTCTTCTGGCTGTGTAAATTTTTTAAATTCTTAATATTTTTCAATCTCGTAATATCCTGCAGAAGAGATAAGTGAATCTCGCTGCTTCTCTCGCGAGAAATGAATCGCAGTTTCACTCTCTAAGCAAGTGATTGGCTGTTCACTACTGATGTCACACCTAAACTCAGGATCACAGCCTGAATTGACAGAGAAAGTTGATGATCAGCATCATGGTACAAACAAAGCCTGGTTAGATTGGTTTGGATTTTTCAACTGGAAACTAATCCTGTAACCCTGAGTTTGTTTGTACTATCCGTTTGTCTGCTGTCTGCTAGCCGTCACGTCACCTCAGCTAATCCCGCCTCTTTCACCATCTTCATTTATCCAGGAGTGACGCGCGGTGACGGTGCCAAGATGCGACGGCCGGCTCCGCCCACTTCGGGCTTCAAAAATGCTTTTCAGAAAACTACGGGTGACGTCACAGACACTACATCATATGTTTTGATCATCGTTCTGAATCCGATCCGGTCTCAGACAAAAACCCTTTTTTTCTCAGCTTTCTGCTCAAAATTTTGCTTTTTTATAAAACGTACCCACAATTAAAGGTGGGGTATGTGATTCTCTTTTTTGTCGATTTTTTCAAAATAACTTGAAATCCTATTCCTAACCCACTTACAGCCACTGAGTTAGAAGCACTGAAATGAAAATTAAGCAATTGAATCATCTGTGGAACGGGCAGGACTCGAAAAACTCCAGCCAATCATTTCCAAGACCACCTGGAATTATTGGACAGTAAGTTCGTCAATCAAACGGTCATACCACACCCCCCTCCCCCTAGCTCGTGACCCCCTTCGTGCACATACTCAAAGCTCACGACGCATGCGCATCTCGTAAGTAAAGCCGGTTCCATGATTAGTAGTAAATCGTCATTACAATCTCTCGCGCATCTGAGTTTTCGCTCGTGCATGATTGCGCGTCCATGTTCTTCGAATGGGTGGAGTCAGGGCCAGCGTTGGGGGAAAGAAGGTAGGACCATTTGAATTGTGTATTTTCAAAATCTGCCGGTCGTTTTCCAAATCGCAAACCCCACCTTTAAGTAGTGATAGCAGATCTTCTGTTATTATTTTTAATGTCTTTTACATGTTCAGATATTTATACAACAAAATATTCTGGCGGCCATGAAAATTGGGAAACTTTTTAAAAATACGCTGGCTGGGAAACAGTGAAGAACTGTATCAGTCTGATTTATGAACAAATCATTCAGACCTATTTTGTGAACCAGCTGATTTATTGAAAAGATTCAACCCAAAATAGCAATTTATGAATCAGAAAAGGCTTTCATGAACTTGCTTCAGACGACTTGGGTGGAAAAAACTGCTCGTTTCAAGTAGACAAATGACAAATGCATTCACAACCATGCAACTATGTTATTAAACTTTAATACATAAAGTAATGCATCCTTTCCATTTAACTTTTGGCCCGCAACAATATAATAATGACAAACAAATAAAAAATCAGTTCAGCTTTTAACACCTTTTACATGACACGGTTTCTTTTCATGACCATTGGTTAAAATAAAATAAATCAGTTGCCATAAAAAACTCCACTATTATATCAGTAAAAAAATTATTTCAGTCCTCCAGATGTTCTCATGTATACTTTCCTTATGTGGGCTTCGAGGTCGCTAGCACCTTTATGACACGTAGGTGCCAGCTTTGCAGGTCATGCATTCTGCTTCACACGGATCCCCACCAAGACGAAAACACAGGATTTTTTTTGTAAATCATCTGTGAATTTATATTTGGGCTTTTTTTGCTGTTCAGGAGCCACGTGCCACTGTTGACAAGCAAGCGCTGCTCTGTGTCTCTTGGCTGTTGCCGTGGTGCTGAGGGCAATGATTGAGATGCAGTTTGACCAATGTTTGCGTTACGTACATGACCGACCGACCAATGGTGGCGTGCGAGAAGGCGGGACCTAAAGCAATGCAATAACGCACATCAACCCGATCACTTGTTTATCAATCATGTAAAACAGAACATTCAGCTTCATCAATCTGAATGAATTCAGTCCGATTGAAACAAAAGGTGTGCATGTAAACATAAATGGTGACTGTAGAAAGCAAAATCCGAATCCCGGACATTTTGGGCGATCTAGACATTTTTTTAAGGTCCAAAAAGAGGACATATCCGGGAAAAAAGAGGACGTATGGTCACCCTATTTCAAGGAAGAAAGAAAGAAAGGAATTCATACCAGTGGAACAACATGGTAAATGAAGAACCAAGAGCTGAGCAGGAACAGCAGGTCTAAATGCAGGTGAATATTCTGCTCTTGTAAGCAAAAAGTTCTCAATTAAAATAAAACAGGACATGTTTAAAGAACCATAAGGGAAGTGTACAATCCAAAGAGAAGAAAACATTTCACAATATTCCCACCCTCCTGAAGTACGAGGATCAGTGGTCTGTTTAACAGCTCCCAAATACACACACACACACACACACACACACACACACAAATGAACTGTCACAACATGTGAATGCAATATGCTTTAAGCACTTGAATGAAGCATCTGTTTCTGTCCTCTTGTCATTAAGAGGTCAAGGGGCACTACAGTGCATTCGCAGATGAAAATTAATCTGTGAATGTGAAAATGCACACTAATGCATTAAGTAATGCAATAATGCATTATTGAAACAAGTGATATCTAACAAGTGATCAAAACTCATGAACTGATATAAAATGCCATAAGGATACAAATTTATTTAAATTATGGGTAAAACTTTACAATAAGGTTCATTAGTAAACTACCATAGTTAACATGAACTAAGAATGAACAATACTTCTTCAACATGTATTAATTTGTTAATATTAGTTAATATTAACTTCAATATTTACTAATATGTTATCAAAATCAAAGTTTGTATTTATGAGTTAATGCACTGTGAACTAACATTGACAAACAATGAAAAGCTCTATTTTTATTATTTAACACTAAGAAAGATGAATAAAGACTGTAACAAATAATTTGCTCATTGTTAGTTCATGTAAGTTAATACATTAACTAATGAACCTTATTGTAAAATGTTACCAAATTATGCTACACACAACAAACTGTAGAGCAGCAAATTAGCCAATTATAAATAATTATAATTATGTTTAATCACATGTTCATAAGCTGATCAGTTAATGCCGCTGTTTGGGGCTGCCTGTCAGGTTACCTGAAAATTAACTTGAAAAACACATTAACTTATGTTTATGAAATCTGTAGTGATTCTTCCTTCATTGCATATGTTTGTGCATATTCTGTATTGTGACATTAACTTTACAATATTTCAAAAAACAACTGTACTCCCACTGTGCTACTTAACACATTTTACCACGCCATAATACAATTCAGATAATGCCACAACTTTTACTGCAAAAGATTTCAGTTTCCATCTGGTTCTGGTAATTATGACATCATACTCATCAGGGCATGTGTGACATCATCATCATCATAATAATAATAATAATACATTATAAAGACTTAATTTGAGACTCTTTATCCAAATAAGTGAACCGCACAACAACTTAAACCTGTTTTTTTTTTATCTAAAAATGCTTTTGTATGACTTTGTCTCACTGAGACAGACTAAAATCAGCAGAAAGTTTGAGTCAGCCTACCTGTGTGATTGGAGAACTGAACAGAGTTGATCGAGTCCACCTCAAACCCCATGACCTGACAAACACAGACACATTCCAAACGTGAAAAGAAATTCATTTAGAGAGTAACACACTCTAAAAGCAATTATCGCAAGAGTCTGTGATTGTATATATATATATATATATATATAATTATCATAAACTTAGCATAAAATAGAACTGAAACATTAAACCTTCTCATGCTTTCATTTATTTAAACGTTTTGACTCTGGTGCAGCCTTCGTTCTTCGTAAATGAAATGCCATACGCTAAGTAGACTATAAACCAGGGCTACAAGTGGATTGCTGTTTCAACGCCTAGTACAAAATCCTCAAAAAATTAGAGTGAAAAGCAACTAAATTAATTCTATGAATTATTCCAAGACACCCCTGGTTAATATGGTTAAAAAAAAAAAAATCATATAAAACTATACTTCCCCAGTTGATTGATTACATTAAGAATAGCTTTTTTTGTATTACAAGTTCTGAAATATGTTTAAATATGCAAGTGAGGAATTATCTAATTAAATATCCATTAATTTGCATAAATTTCTAGAACAAAAAACTGAACATTGGATGAAGTCAGTTTCAATATTCTGGGTTCATTAATTTGTTTATTTATTTTTACATTAGAGTCAAAAGCTTTTACAGTTTGGATTTTAGATATCTATTTTTTTATCACTCTATAAATCAGGAAAAAAATTCACAACTTTATAAAATAAAATCTTGTATAAAATCAGGCAAATTATATAGGAACAATATATTCCTAATATATATAGGAAATATATTTCCCCTGTAAAAAAAAAACCAAACCCCTTCAGAATATAGATATGAATAAAACTGTTAACTTTGGTGTAAGTGCTGCTGAAGTGGATATTTCTGGCTCAGTTTAGGAGAAAAAACACATTTTGAGAAAACACTTTTAAAGATATATGCTGTAATTTAAATATACAGACACAAATAGATAAAGTGCTATAAAAGTATTTTGGATGTTTTCTTTCCACTTGTCTGGAAAAACACTGTTTTTCGCCCCAAATTTCAAAATTGACAGATGCATGAAAAACAGTGTTATGCATGTAGTGTCTCGCCTCTTTAAAAGATAAACCGCAAATTAGGGCTGCACGATGTGTCGTTTTAGCATCGATATCGCGATGTGCGCATCCACGATAGTCACATCGCAGGATGTTGCGATGTAGGCCTAAGTCGTACAGTAGTTGATCCGTGATTCATGATCTGTACGGGCCAGCAGCTCCGGATTAATTGCAAAGTTTAACCATCATATAGTGAAAGTTTATCATTTGCATGTGTTTTTAAGTCTTGTCAGTTTAAACATCAAGCGTAAGAAGACTGGAACTTGCGCGTTGTTTTCTGTGAGCCGGGCAGATCAGTGGTCTTTCTCTTATTTCTGAGCTTGAACGAACACGAGAATTCAAAATAAAGTCAGAATGCCCTTCCTCCATTGAACACTTTTTGGCGACCGCCAAAGCGTATTTTTGTCCCGCCAAAGCCTTATTTGACCGGTGAGTGATAGATGACTGACTGCTGCGCAAAACTGAGAGAACGAGCAGAGAGAGAGAGCCCCGGTCGCGCGCGCACTCTCACCGTTTTCAAACTGTCTTGCTCTCTCACCCTCCCTCGCGCATATTCGGATATATTTTTTTCCTGAACTACCGCTGGTTGTGAATTGTGCTAAAAAAATATTCTCTGAAAAGCGTTCCACACATTCAGATAAACCACACTTTCAATAAACAAAACAAAAAAAATCTATCCAGTGATGAAATGTTTTCTGTGTTGAGACCAATCTTGTGCGATGTCCTAACTGCCGGGATAATCACACAACGTGTGCCGTGGTCCGTTAATGACACCTCCAATTCGCGAACTAATGATTCATTTGAACCGATTCACTTTAATGAATGGTTAAAACAACTTATCTGTCCAACACTGAACTCACGAGATATAACAAATCGGAAACACTTTACAATAAGGTTCCATTTATTAAACTCTAGTTAACTACATTAGTTAATAGAATCTATGCAGATTTACTCCATTACAAAATCACCCCAGTCATTCAGATGATTCATTCTTTCCAAAGAAAGCTATTTAAGTCATTGGGTGAAATTGTTTTCATATCGCAATATATATCGCAGAAAAATAAAATATCGCAATGTAATTTTTTCCCAATATCGTGCAGCCCTACCGCAAATCAATTACACTCATTGATTAAGTGAATCATACTTGTTAAAGATGGTCATAAAAATCACCATGAAAGCAAAATAGACAACTCTTAATTTTTATGGAATTTTGCAGTGTTTATTAATTAGTTATCTGTGCACGTCATTTTTGTACGCATGTGCCCCTCCCTCTTGCAGCAACGTCTCTTCTCTGATGACGTGTTTACTGGCGCGAGGGCGGGACAACCTGTCATTCACACGAGATCCACCAATAGCAAACCCCAACCATCCAATCATGCCTACTGGAATTTGCTTGTCAAATAACACATTGGAAGAATTTGAAGGGGAAATAAAAGGTTAATTTGACTTAGTATCACAAGTACCACTATTAGTATATGATACACGTACAGATTTCATGTCTATCGGAACCCAAACATAAAGGCATTTTCAAAACATGAGGGTCAATGCAAATAGCGCTCTTTGTCAATGAAAGACACGGACTCAAAGTTTAAAGAAAATACATTTAAAATGCAGGGTGCACGAGCGTGGGTGGCTGGGAGAGCCGCTGAAAAAAAAAACATGTCACGACTTTGCTGGAATTGAGTCTCGCGGCTGTGACGTCAGTCTTGTAATCGTAAAACAGCGCGAGCATGCAGAAGAGGAAGACAGCCTCTTTCTGGTGGCATGACAGCTGGAGCCATTCAAAAGCTAATGAGCCTAATTTAATACTTTGGACAGGACTTGAACCCTCATGCCAAGTTATCTTTCAGAAACCGAGATTCAGTGATATCCGAATAATTTCTGGTGATGATTCACGGCACTGTCACTCATGCTAATGATGACAGTCGCTGGTCTCACCGCATCGGGTTGTGAGCATTAAACTGCCGGTGTTTTGGCAACACGAGCTTTATTAAGTTCCTGCGGCATATAAATATAGCCAAATACTATTAATAGAAGCATCTTGAATTCAGGCTCGCATATCGCTGCAACAAGCATCAAAAGGCCAAGTTCTGAGAATGAAATAGCCTAGACTCTGGATAAGGGAAGTTCACTTCATAGATATCACAAGAACTGCATGCAAAGGAATACTGACCATGTGACCTTTCCTTTCACCACCAGTATGCTGTCATGCACTATAACATAATTATCACGAGTGCATTGTCGTGCTTCAACTGCTCACCTGTAACGGGAAGGATGCAGATTTATTCCCCACGTATCCTCTCACGACATGACTCTGAATCGACAGCACTCGGCATTCCATGTCGCGCGCAGTTAAAGTTGTTTTAATCGCTCCAGAATGTCACGCGATTAAGGAGCAGCGGCGAACCGGAGAGGTGCTTTTCTTCCCTTTTAAAAAATCCAAATTAGGATCCGTGATGGCAAGTTCACTAGCCAGACAGAGAAATGAAGGACATTCGCACTGACTGGAGACACTCATTGGCGAGAGCAACTACTCAGGCATCCTGAGGAGGCACCTAAAATTCACTGACATCACGACGACGCTCGTACAGCAGTGCCCGGAGGCTATTTTTATCATACATTCAGATATAGAAGAGGTGGCGGATAACATTAGCATGAATCCATCACTTAAACCAAATTAAATCTGAATAAATCCAGATTGGGATGTATGAGTATTAGCACATGCTGGATTTATATGGCAGCTACATATATATACTTATTGTCTTTCACTTATTTCTGAAAAACTATAGCTAGCTATAGCTGTGACATGTTATACAGCGATGTATTTGCGCAATAAAGCGAGGTCTATCTGTAGTATTGCGGAAGTGGGGTCCTTCAACACAGAGACGCGCTCTAAATCCTCCAATCGCTAGCGCTATCAGAGGTGACGTCAAGCCCTGAATGGATGATGTTTGACGTCACCACTGATGTCACTGTCGGCAACCTGTCACGTCTATCCGCTTCTTTCTGAATTTTAATTATGTCCACCCATGGAAAATTAATTCTTAAAGCCTACTGTATAATATTTGCTAGCCTATATAAATTTATAAAGCTTCTAAATTATCAACACGGGAAACAAATCTACATGCCTCCTACCCTCTGATTGAGAGTTCATACTTTTTTAGCAAGTAAAAGGCCTTTTGCAGTGAAATCTTTACTGATTTTTACTGAAAACACATTTACTGTAGTAAACATTATTTTATGACATTATTTTTTTTATTTAAGCTTTCTTTAACCAGGATAGCCTCTCTGTTTTTTCATCATCTAGTATGAGCACCATACTCTTATTCTTATCATATCAGCCATACAAGCCTGATGTATCAAATATGATACAAGACATAAAACACACTGTATGCAAACTTTTTTATTTGGTCTAAAGGTTCAATAAACTGTTCCATTTAAAAAAGATCTGACTATTACTTAATATAGCTATCAGACTTTATAGGGCTAAACCTCAATACTTAGTTAACATTTTTTTTGTAAAAACCTACATGTCTTATGTACTTTATTGTCCACTGAAGCTAAAATGCTGTGACTCATATGCAAAGCCTTAGGACAGGACTCGACTATTTTTGGACAGGTGGGCCGGTTGCTTCAGGCTTTGCAAACCTAGTTCATCTTTGGCATGTTGCCTACCTGACTATGAATCTAGAAAACATATGAGGTGCGGTTTGTCTAGCCTAAGTGAAAAGAGGAGAGACTGGGAGAACATCAGTCTTTTTGGTGCTAAGAATTATTTAACATATGAATAATTTTAAGAGCTATCTAAATGGGAAAATGCATTTAATAAAGCAAACTGTAAGGGACTCTTATCCTACCTCTAAAAGTCAACATTTATTACTTTTTTGAGTGAAAAACACTATTTGCTTTATTTATAAGCCACTTTTCTCTTTGAGCAACTCCCCAAAATGAAGTTTTGTCAGATTCGGTATCTGGGGACATTTTTCTGCACAGTTTTGCCCAAATTATAGCTAGTTTAGAAACACACACAACGGTTAACATTCTTATGGACTCCGATATTTAAAGGCCCGCTGAAGTGCCTTAAAACACACAGCATAATTCAATATGTTGACATCATTTCCACTGAAACAGGAAGACAAAGGCGGGATACTTAGAACAGCTCCGCCCCTTTCTCAAAATAGCCAATAGCGTTTAGTTTGTGTAAAGCCACAGTTTCGTCCTAATCTCTATCCGTTTCTCCTCCAAAATCTCCTCCATATCACTTTAAAATATGGCATTCTGTGCAGAATTAAAATGGGTACGATATAAGTTTTTTGGTATGCGCGACTTGCGCATATGATCCGCTGTGCTATCATGTCTGTGGACCGGAGCAGACTGTGTGCGCTCTGTGGCGGTTCACTTACCCCTTTTCCACCAAAAAAGAACTGGTTCGGAACTGGTGCTGGTTCAAAGTTGGTTCGGAGTTGGTTCAACTTGCGAACCAGAACCTGTTTGTTTTTCCACTGACTAGAGCGCCCAGCGAACGATGTCGTTACGTCACTGTGTACGTCGCCATACGTCTTAGCTAGAAACGCTTGCAAGTACATTACTTTGGGATTATCTCTAACTCGTGTACCAAGAAGGCTTTAAAAACAATTGAAATATGTAAGTCTTTTAATCTTTTCCTTTGATATGTAATCTTTTCTGATTAGTTATGTACCCCTGTCTTGTGTCTTTTTTTCTTTCCGTTTATTTGTTCTATTGTGACTGTTTTCCTCTTTGCTTACATAATGTTTTAAATATTTTTTTTTTTTTAAAAGCTAGAAACGCTTGTGCCAACTCCAAGCATAACAATTAAAATGGCGGACTACATCGTGTTTCTGCAACTGTTTCTCCTGGCTTTGCGATCAGAAAAGATATTTAGAACACATCTAAACCCCGCCCCCAGCCCCCGCCGTAAGCATGACGTGGTAAAAGAACGGTTCTAGTCCAGCAAAGAGTTGGTGCCGCTTTGGAACCAGTTTTCCTGGCCAAGAACCGGTTCTTTGGCTGTCGAAACACAAAAAAACTGGTTCGCGAGTAGGCACCGGCTCTCAAAATGCTTTGGTGGAAAAGGGTTAAGTGAGAAATAATGTGAAACCAGACTTCATTCGCTCCGATGGAAAGCATATTTACACTGTCTGAATTGTTCCCTGTCCCCTACAGTATATAGTGCACTAAGTGTCATTCACCATGTAGAAAATAGTAATTGTGTGAACAAGTGACTGATTTTAGCTGCAGCACCAGGGTCTATTTATAATGCAGGGGGCGGGTCACTTCAGATTCTAGAGAGCATTTGATTGGACAGAAAATCGGATGATGTCATCAAAATCATCATCTTCTAAACGCGAATTTTGTCATTGTTTTAGAGAACACTAGCCTATAGATAACAGTAAGGCTAACATATTCACATTAAAATCACAAAAACTTTATTTTTGATTTCATGGAGACTTTAAAGTGGTCAGGGATACAAATACTTTTACAACCATTAACAAACAAACAAATGCTGGTCAATGTGTTGTTCGTGGTTGAACATGATTGCCGGTTTTAGTTTAAATTAAACACCTCAGTGCTTCCACTGGAGGAAAAAGTTAGAAAAGTTTTGAAACTATAAATGCCACTTGACATTTAATATTTTGCCTCTTGAGTTTCTCATCGGTCACGGTCTTGTTTCTGTCAGTCTGTGCTGAGTCAACCGCAGTGTAGTCGTGACTGCACGAGAGAGGGAGGAACGGATTATAACCGAGCAAAAATCGGTTCCCTTATCACACAAACATGTGAATCATCATTGCAACAGAGCCCACTTCACCCGTAACAATCGAGAAGACGCTGACTCATGAACAGCTGCCTAAAAAACCTAAAGCTCGACCAAATATGCGTCATGCAGCGGCAGACGCGTGACGCATTACAGCGTTTCAGTGACATCTGCTGGTGGGAAAGCGACACTGCATGTATAAGTCTCACAAACACACACACATCCGCTCACAGGGTAAAAAAAGATACCATGACACGAGATACAGCTCTCAGAGCATGATGGAAAACAAACAAGGGTTCTCAGTTTTAGACTGATGTAATGACCCTTTCGTTGACACATTGTGTTAACTGTGTACCCATAACTACCATAAACAAATCCAATGATTTGTTGATTTAATGACCATGAAGTTAAAATACTGAAACATTTAATTACACCTTGAATATATTTAAGTGTTTAACTTAATCATTAAGCTTTCAAAAAACAATTCTGGTTTATTTTTTTATATCATGTTTTTTTTATACATACCATTTTCATAATTATAAAGACCAAAGTATTATTAATTAATTTTTATTTTATGTTATTAAAGACTAAAGGGTCTACGGTGTTTCTTTCTGCGTGGGTTTCTTGTAACAACAAAATGGCTTCCTGCAGGTTTCTTACAATAAACATTGGTTTTGATTTGGTGGACATTTATTACTAATATTTCAAAACAAAACAGCCTCACTGCATATTTTTTATTATGCAAACAAAGATTATGCTAAACAACTTATAGCAAAGCAATTTTTTCAAGAATTTAAGTCTTTTAATAAGACTTTTCTTTTCCCTTTTATTACAATCTCTGAACAGCTAGACATTTTTAACTCTAAGCTTCACCAAAAACTTCCAAATGAATTTTCAGAAACTGAAAATACGTTCTTTTAGCAAGACCCTTTTTCTTTTATTACAATCTCTGAAACATTTTTTTAAACTTAAATATCAAAACAAATGTTAAAAAATTTCGGAATATTTTTATCATAAAATAGGTTTTTGATTTGCATTATAATGTACTTTTATGGGAATATAATTTTTTTCACCATTTTTTTTCAAAATACTTTTTTCCCCATTTATTATAATCTGAACAACTAGACATTTTTTACTTTAAGCTCAACTAAAATAAATAAGTAAATAAATAAAACATTTTCAGAAATTAAAAGTATGTTCATCATAACAGAGATTTTGAAATGCATTTTAATGTTTTGCAATAAAAAAAACATCTAATTAGAATCTCCAGTGTCCTTTTAATGAATATTATCGTGGGTAGTTTTCACCCTTTCCTTTAACAAGACTTTTATTCTCTCTTTTTTCTCTCTTTTTTTAAATTTTTTTTACAGTATCTGAGCCCAAAAAATATCAAAACAAATGTTCAGAAATTGAAAATGATGTTCATTTTGAATTGTATTTGAATTTTTTCATGAAAAAAGAGCATCTGTTTAGAAACCACAAGGTGCTTAATGAAAATAATTATAGGTCCAAGAGGTATAGTGTTGAATTAGGGAACAGCCTAAAGACTGATGACCTTTTCGTGCTTGGTGCTCCTGCCTGACCTTCTAGTGTAACTGGACCTCAGAAGCCGAGCATTACCTGATCCACAGCTGTAGTGACACGACAAAATGCTGCTGCACACCTGCTCAGGTGTCACTGTGAGCGAGAGCGAGAGAGAGAGAGAGAGAGAGAGAGAGAAAATAAGATATGAAGTCAGTCAGAAGGACAATTCTCAAGCTCTCCAGTTAGTCACCTTCAAATTTGCCCCTTCATTTCTCAATTTCTCCAAAGCTAATTTCACAAGCGGTCACTTGGATTGGAAATCACCTGGAATATTTCGTTCTTCATTCTTTCGAACAAGGATTAAACAGACCGAGGGCCTTGGATTCCCATTCACAACGTCACTTTTTCACTTCCTAAGTAGATCGGTGTCACTGTCGTCTCTCATTTGCCTCGTTCGTCCAAGATGAGAGGATGAAAGAACAGAGTCATGGCTTCTTATTCCCAGACCACAAGAGAGACGGAGCGTCCGGGATCAGAGGGAGGAAGCCGAGAGGAGAGGGTAAGGAAGCGTGACCAGCGGTATTTCATGTCTGAGTGTTTGCTGGTGTCCTTGTGTTTCAGATACTTTTAAATTATATCAAGGTTGACAAGGTGTATCTATCACATATATATATTTTATATATAATATAATATATTCTATATAGAATATATTTTAAAATGTGTTCCCTCTTATTATCAATATTTAAAAAAGTATTGCTGCTGTGGAAACAATGACACACTACCATTCAAAACTTTTAATAATACACATTTTAATAAAACCATAAACTACCATTAAAGATTTTGGCGTAATTTCACATTTCATAGGAATTTTCATAGTAATGAAAAAAATAAATGTATTCATCAAGACAAAAGTGACAGTAAAGACATATATAAAGTTATAAAAATTACAAATTTTATAAAAAGATCCATCACGGTTTCTTAAAAAATACTATTATTTAAAGTACAAAACTATTTTAAACATTAATAATAATAAGAAACATTATTAATATCTGAGCAGCAAGTCAGCATATTGGAATGATTTCTGAAAGATCATGTCATGTGACACTGAAGACTGGAGTAATGATGCTGAAAATTCAGCTTTCCATCACAGGAATAAATTACATTTTAAAATGTATTAAAATAGAAAATAGTTTGTATTAATATTTTATTGTTTTTAATGTACTATTGATCAAATAAATGCAGGTTTAGTGAGCATAAGAGACTTTAAAAACATGAACCAAAAACAACATAATTATACAAAAAAATGTGACCGATATTGTTTATACCTTGAAATCACATAAAAGTGTTTCTTTTTCGTCAGTCTTCACACCAACTTTCTCAGGATCTGGTAGAGGACGGCACTGGATCTAGAGCTCTTGAGCTGGTCTCTATCACAGAAGAGGACCTTCCCATTGTGGAGACCCCCAATACTTTCAACGTGAGCTCCTTCAGCAGTCAAAACAGCCATTCGATTCACTTCTACGACCCGGGCTCGCAGGACCCCCACGTCCCTATCGAGTTGCCTACTGTGGCGTCAGCTCCGCTGCCTGTGTACAACAAAGTCCACAACATTCAGATCCCACCCAGTCCAGGTGTGCCCGTCATCAAGGTCCAGCCCTTCTTGAATGGTAAGCAGGCTTCTCGTTTTCTTGGTGTGTTACAGGGTGTCAGTAAATTGGAATGGCTTCGGTGTGTGGTTTACATCGCCACCTCAGCTACTTGAGGTGTTAAAATGTGATCTAATCAGTCTTACTCCACTGACAGCACTGACCTTCAGCAGACTGATTTATTCAATCAATTATTCAATCTCTCTCTCTCTCTCTCTCTCTCTCTCAGGAGAGGACCTGTCAAACTTGAAATCGTTGTGTTGGCCGTACGTGTCTCGCAGATTGCTGGCTCTGCTTACCATGTTGGTCTTGCTTATAGTCTTGATTCTGTCATTAGGAATAGGTTTGGGAGGTGAGAGTGTTTTTTTTTTATATAATTTGCAATTTTTCACAACACAACATTTTTCCCAATTTAAGATTTTTTTGAAAGAAATCTTTTCTTTTTCTTTTGCTCACCAAGGCTGCATTTATTTGATCAAATGTTAATTCAATTTAAATTAACTGTTTTTTATTTGCACATATTTTCAAATATAATTAATTCCTCTGATGCAAAGCTGAATTTTGGAGCATCATTAATCCAGTTACTCCAATAACTGGAGTAATCTAGATATTAAGCAGCAACATTTTTCACCATAAAAGGTGAACATTGATTTAAAAAAAAAAAAAAATCTTGAGTAGCAAATCAGCATATTAGACTGATTTCTGATGGATCATGTGACACTGAAGACTGGAGTAATGACGCTGAACATTAGCTTTACATCAGGAATAAATAACACTTATATATATAACAAATATATTCACATATTGAGTTTGTATACAGTATATAGACAATAGAAGTAAAAGAAAAGTCCCCACCATGACGAAAAAAATTTATGTGTGAGCGTGTGTGTGTGTGTCTGTAAAGTTAGTGTCTTTCTTACTACTGAAACTCATCTTGAGCAGTGGGAACTGTAAATGTTTAATGATCTCTACCTATGAGAGTAGGTCACAGCTAACAGATAGTTGTTTTAAGTTCTCTTAGAAAGGAGTGTGTGTGTGTGTGTGTGTGTGTGTGTGTGTGTGTGTGTGTGTGTGTGTGTGTGTGTGTGTGTGTGTGTGTGTGTGTGTGTGTGTGTGTGTGTCTGTGTGTGTGTGTGTGTGTGTGTGTGTGTGTGTGTGTGTGTGTGTGTGTGTTTGTGTTTGTGTGTGTGTGTGTGTCTCAGTCACCATCATGCATTTTGAAAGCAGTCTCTTTGTCTCCAGTGGGTCTGGAGAGTTGCTCAGGAAAGTTTCACTGCATGTCGTCAGTTCGGTGTATCAGCAGAAAAGCTTTGTGTGACGGAGTCGAGGATTGTGGAGATGGAGAAGATGAACTCAACTGTGGTGGGCTGATCCTGTCTGTCTCTTCCTGACTTTAAGCACAAAATTTTAAAAAATCACCCTATGTATTGTTTTAATACACATTACTGTGAATAATGCATGTCATTCAAAAGAAATATAATATATATATATAATCAAACAACTTTCCAAACCAGTTTTGTCATCAGCCCATCTATAAGCAGATCTTACAAAATCATTCAAACCGGACCCAGATGTTAACCACTGAGAGCATGTGAAGCGTGCATGTCTTCACTGAGCCTCATCTCTGTCTGTCTGTCTCAGTGCGTGTGAGTGGCAGAAGCTCTGTGCTGCAGGTGTTCAGCGGGGGTTTGTGGAGGACTGTGTGCTCTGAAGGCTGGGATTCTCACCTGGGCTCCTTAGCTTGCAGACAACTGGGATACAACAGGTACAAACACAATTACAATGAATATTTATCATTTAAGTGTGTCGGGGCAGATGGATTGCCTTTTAGATAATATATGAATAAATATCATTGAATATTTATCATTTAAGTGTGTCGGAACCCCATGCAAACTTATATACTTGTCTTGTATCTCTGCTATAATTACAAGGCTGCTTGTTTTCAAACCAATAGATTAACATAGTGCCATTAGATTAAATTTAACTGAAACAACTATAAAAAATATTATTATTAAAATAAATGAAATTTTGCAGCAAAAAACAAAACAAAAAAAAACATTTCCAGTCATTTAAATTTCAGTTTCGAGAGCTGAATGTTCTTTAGGGTTTCCAGTATTTTTGACTAAAGAAGTTATATGTATAAGTTATATCTTTCTCTCTTTTTTTGTGATTCAACGGATAAGGATTACGGATTAGGATTTTTTTTTTTAAATATATATTTTTACCCACAATTTCCATTCAATGAAATATTTCTAACTAGGAACTATATATTTATTATATATTATATTAATTAAAATTTCCATGGCATTTACACATCTTGGATCTTCATTTCTGTTAACTAACAGCCATTTACACTGCCCATGTCTGCTATTTAGGGAAAATTCATTTTCCAGACTAAAGCAGGGATTTCCCCCTTTTAAACAGAAATATGGTGATACTCTTCTCGTGTGTGTGTGTGTGTGTGTGTGTTTTCTTGCACTGTGTGGGTGTCTATGAATAATAACGTGCCTCTGTTCCCAGTGGCCTCATTACCTGCATAGTTAATCCCATTAAATTCAGTCTGCCATTAAATGAAAGAAGTAAAAAACGTCATTGCAAACACTGTTTCACTTCAACTAGGTCAAGATGTTACATTTAACACCAACAATCTCCTGTCTTTAATTTAATTTTAGATGTCTGATCTTTTTGTTTGGCATCACTGTCTTTATTTTGCATCTTAGCATAAAATTTAGTAGCAGTTTTGGCCAGAAATAATGATTAATTCGAGTCCCTCGGGCAACGTCTCCTTAATAAGAGAACCGATCAACATCAACTGATTTCATCTTTTCAGAAGTAACAGCTTATGAATGAAAGTAAATAAGTGTGAAATTGAGATGGAAAGAGAGAGATATTTCTGTGTTGGGTATAAAAGGTTCAGTGGGTTTCTATATAGAACCCGAAAGAGCACTTTATGCCAAAAAGGTTCTATACAAGAAAACATGTCTTAAATTATAAAATGTAATTAAAATTATACATGAATTTAAACAAAACTAATTCAAACTAAATCCATAAAATAATTCCAAGATGGAAACCACTAAAAGGTTCTAAATATGAAGTGCTTGACAGAAACATTAAGGTTCTATATAGAAACTTTTCTTCTAAGAGTGTAGTTTTGTGTCTTTTAGCATTTAATAACTATAAACTTAATGAGAAGGTACTCAGTGCTCCAGCTTTAATATATGAGAGCACGTTATTCCCATGTAATTGTTTTGATTATACAGCCAATTTACACTGGATTCAAATTGTGCCATTTTAGTGTGTTCTAGTATTATCCCATCGATTCTTGGTAAAGTAACTTGGTAATAACTAGAGTAATGTCTCTTTTGTTCTCCTCTCTCTCTGATTGTAGTTACGTAAACTCTGCTGCCATTCCCATCTCCTCTATTGAAGCAGTATTTCAGAATAATCTAGTGGCTCTCAATATCAACCAAACAGCCCTCCCAGACACCTTCAAGATCCACAGCTCTTCATACGTTAGGTAAACCTTCTTTTATACAACTGCGTGCAAAAGCAACCGAATGTACCCTGCCAAAACAATGCATTAGTTTAACACTGTGGTTTCATTAAATGTCAAAATAAAGATTTGAGGGAATAATTTACATGTCTGTATATGTGCCTTCAACAGATATCATATATTTGGAGCACATGCAACGAGTGAGCAGTAATGTCTGATTCGCGAACAAATTACTCTTATGAACCAGTTCTTTTACTGATTCAGTCACAAAGATTTGCAACAGTTATGAACTGGCTTATGTTTACACGACAACGATGTACTAAAACCTGAAAAGTTTTTCCTTTGTATTTTTGAAGTTTTGATCCTGTTCAAACGGATCCACGAAAACGACTAAAATCGCTGTATTTTGCTGCCAGGCCAGTAGTTGGCGATGTCACTTTATAAAGAAACAAAACTTTTTCGTTGTTTACACAGAGCCGATAACAGTATCCATTTCAAAAACTTGCACTTTGAAACCTGTTTTCAAAAGTCTGGGTTTTCAGGCTCCCAAAAACGCTGCTGTTGTGTAAATGAACGGCAGAAAAGCATAAATAGTTTTACATAAAAAAAAAAAAGAAAAGAAAAATGAGTCATGTAAACAGCCCCTTTTTACCTCGTCTGATTCGAAATGATTGAACATGATGTTATGATGTAGCTCTTATTTTAGCTTTGTGAGACTTACATCAGATTGGTTGTTTTGTTTTAGTATTCTAAGCAACATTCAAATATACACTTACCTAAAGGATTATTAGGAACACATGTTCATTTTCTCATTAATGCAATTATCTAATCAACCAATCACATGGCAGTTGCTTCAATGCATTTAGGGGTGTGGTCCTGGTCAAGACAATCTCCTGAACTCCAAAATGAATGTCAGAATGGGAAAGAAAGGTGATTTAAGCAATTTTGAGTGTGGCATGGTTGTTGGTGCCAGACGGGCCGGTCTGAGTATTTCATAATCTGCTCAGTTACTGGGATTTTCACGCACAACCATTTCTAGGGTTTACAAAGAATGGTGTGAAAAGGGAAAAACATCCAGTATGCGGCAGTCCTGTGGGCGAAAATGCCTTGTTGATGCTAGAGGTCAGAGGAGAATGGGCCGACTGATTCAAGCTGATAGAAGAGCAACTTTGACTGAAATAACCACTCGTTACAACCAAGGTATGTAGCAAAGCATTTCTGGGCTACAACAGCAGAAGACCCCACCGGGTACCACTCATCTCCACTACAAATAGGAAAAAGAGGCTACAATTAGCAAGAGCTCACCAAAATTGGACTGTTGAAGACTGGAAAAATGTTGCCTGGTCTGATGAGTCTCAATTTCTGCTGAGATATTCAGATGGTAGAGTCAGAATTTGGCGTAAACAGAATGAGAACATGGATCCATGATGCCTTGTTACCACTGTGCAGGCTGGTGGTGTTGGTGTAATGGTGTGGGGGATGTTTTCTTGGCACACTTTAGGCCCCTTAGTGCCAATTGGACATCGTTTAAATGCCACGGCCTACCTGAGCATTGTTTCTGACCATGTCCATCCCTTTATGGGCACCATGTACCCATCCTCTGATGGCTACTTCCAGCAGGATAATGCACCATGTCACAAAGCTCGAATCATTTCAAATTGGTTTCTTGAACATGACAATGAGTTCACTGTACTAAAATGGCCCCCACAGTCACCAGATCTCAACCCAATAGAGCATCTTTGGGATGTGGTGGAACGGGAGCTTCGTGCCCTGGAGTTGCATCCCACAAATCTCCATCAACTGCAAGATGCTATCCTATCAATATGGGCCAACATTTCTAAAGAATGCTTTCAGCACCTTGTTGAATCAATGCCACGTAGAATTAAGGCAGTTCTGAAGGCGAAAGGGGGTCAAACACAGTATTAGTATGGTGTTCCGAATAATCCTTTAGGCGAGTGTATATATAAAAAGTTTGTTTTAAAACAATGTGGTCCAAATGTAAGGTTGAATGATGCAAATCTTTTCTTTTTTGAACCCGACTTTCCTTTCAAACAAGCAAAAATTATCATTTTAAGCCCAAATTTTGGAGCCCTGTGTTGATTATGATATTAATAGCAGTTGCTCTTTAGCTTTCAAATGAGCATTTCAGTCACTCTTTTCCTCAGGTCCAAATCAAATAGACGCGCAAGCCTGAGGAGGAAGTATTTAGGTCAAAGACTGTCAAATAAGATCAGCCCAGTGACTGACACATTACATGGCAGATCGTTCAGTACTGAAGTGTCTCTGCAGATATTGACGTTCAGGAGTGTTTTTGGTATCTGATAAAGCAGTCAGGACTGTGTTTGTGAGATATCTTACCTTCAGATGTATGAACGTCGGGTCGGCCTTATTCTTGGCAGCTGAGATGAGGTTTTGAGCAGAAAAAGAAAGGAGGCATCTTGACTCCATGCTGCAATAAAATGAGAGAGTTGTCATGACAAACCGATTTGCTTTTTAGAATAAAAAATAAATGGAGGCATTTAAATGAAACTAGAACAGTTAACTGAGTAGTTTAGTCAGACAGAACTATCGATTTCACTAAAAGTGTATTTTCTATTATTTCAGAAAGACTCTCTGCAGTTCTGGTATAGTGACAGCTGTCAAATGTATAGGTGAGTGGCTGATATTAATCTTTAAAAGATAAGCAATGAGTGTAATTGTTGCACAGTTTAAGTAGATCTTACTCTCATAAAAGTTAAGATTGTCTTCCTCTTGGTAATATTGTGTACATGACAAGTAACCACCCAGAACACTCTAGCAATGCCTTAACATCCACCTTGAATACACAGCAACCAAATAGCTTTACCGTATGTATAGTAAAACACTCACAACCACATAGCAACCTTATTTCAACGTGGCAGCAACATCCCAGCATTGTGTGTTGTTGTGTAGAGTGTGGTTCCACGCCAGCCGTCAGCAGTCGCATTGTGGGAGGAAACGTGTCGAGGCCCGGGCAGGTCCCATGGCAGGTCAGCCTTCACTACCAGAACCAGTATCTCTGTGGAGGATCAGTCATCAGTGAGCGCTGGATACTCACTGCTGCGCACTGTGTCTATGGGTGAGTATATCATGCAAAAACAGATCCAAGCTGGTTTATACTGGTTTTGTGTTGGTCCAGACTGGTTTATGATGGTCTATTGCTGGTCCAGACTGGTTCTGTGCGGGTCCAGACTTGTTTATAATGGTCCAGACTGATTTATGACGGTCTAGTGCTGGTCCAGACTGTTTGGTGATGATCTGGTGCTGGTCCAAACTGGTCTGAACTGGTTCTCTGCTGATCCAGACTAGTTTATGATGTTTTGGTACAGGTCCAGAGTATTTTTATACTAGTTTGATTCTGGTCCAGACTGGTTTACGATGGTTTAAAGCTGGTCCATTCTGGTTTATACTGGTTCTGTGCTGCTCTAGACTAGTTGGTGATGATCTGGTGCTGGTCCAGACTGGTTCTATGGTAATCCAGACTAGTTTATGATGGTCTGGTACTGGTTCAGATTGGTCTATACTGGTTCTATGCTGGTCTAGAGTCTTATGGTTGTCTTGTGCTGGTCAAGACTGGTTTATATCAGCTCTAAACCTGACTGGTTTATGATGGATCTGTTCTGGTTCAAACTAGTTTGTGAAGGTCTGTGACTATTTTATCCTGATCTGGTGTTGATCCAGACTCATCATTAATACTGGTTCTGTGCTGGTCCGGACTTGTTTATACTGGTTAGGTGCTGGTCCAGACTGAATTATGATGGTCTGGTGCTAGCCCAGGCTGGTTTATACTGGTTCTATGCTGGTCCACACTGATTTATTCTGGACTTATACTGGTCAAGTTTATACTGATTTTGTGCCGTTCCAGACTACTTTGTAATGGGCTGGTCCTGGTCAGGCTTTTTATGCTAGTCAGATGCTGGTCCAGACTGGTTTATTCTGATCTGATATTGGTCTAGACTGTTTTAACCTGGTCAGGTACCAGTTCAGATTGGTTTAAACTGGTTCAGACTCATTTATGCTGATGCTGAGCTGGTCCAGACTAAATTGTGATGGTCTGGTGTTTTATCTTGGTTTGGGGCTGGTCCACAACACTATTCTGTGTTGGTCCAGACTGGTTTATGCTGGTCTGGTATTAGTCCTGACTGGTTTATATTGGTTCTGTGCTGACCCAGACTGGTTTATTCCAGTTCTGTGCTGGTTCAAATTGGTTTATGCTGATTTTACACTGGTCCAGCATAGTTTAAACTGGCTCTGGGCTAATCCAGATTAGTTTATGATGGTCCAGTACTTACATTCGTGATTCTTTTTGTTCAAAGTTTTGCTCAGCCAGTGTTATGGACAGTGTATGCTGGGATGATAGACCAGCCATTGAGCGGATCTGAAGCTCTCTCTGTGGAGAAAATCATCTACCATGCGAACTTCAGGCCAGAAGGACTCAGCTACAACATAGCACTAATAAGGCTTAAACTACCTCTGTCTTTCAACGGTAACAATTTGCTTTTTGTCACTGGCAGAAATATTTGTAAAATAGATGGGTTTAAAAGCATGATTTTAACGAAATGTATCTATTTATTTATTTTTTGCCCCAGACCAAGTAGCCCCCATCTGTCTGCCTAGTTACGGCAAGAGCTTTGAGGATGGACAGATGTGTTTAATCTCAGGCTGGGGAGCAACAGTGGATGGTGGTGAGTGTAGATCCATCAGCTGTTAGTAAAACATTTTTTAATAAAATAAATAAATAAATTGAGCTCCTGATTGACTGGAATCTCTTCTGCAAATGCTTGCGGTAAACAAGTTTCACAGCTTTTGTAGACATGTTGAGTACTATATTGTCTTGTATTTTTGGAGTTGACTCTTCAGAATGCACATGTGTGTGTGTTGTGCAGGAGAGAACAGTGTGTCCCTACATGTCACTCAGGTCCCGTTACTGTCCGGCAGAGAATGCCACAGACAGGGTCTGACCTCATGGAACATCTGTACAGGATACTTGGATGGTGGTGCTGGTACATGTCAGGTATTGCGTCTTTGTGTCATCATAATTAACTACAATAGTCATTATTGAAACAAGTACACTTGAATGTATTTGCACCTTAGTTTGATCCCTAGTCTTCTGTCTGTAGGGCGATAACGGAGGGCCGCTGGCCTGTCAGGGGTCCGGGTGGACATTGGTGGGGACAGCCAGCTGGGCTGAGAGCTGTGGGCAAAAAAACAAACCAGACGTTTACACCAGCATAACTAAAGCTCTCACATGGATTCAGCAACAAATGGAGGTAAAGAACAGAGTTTTTCTAAATAAAAAATAAAAAATTACATATACAGTATATATAGTTGATTATTCCAAGCAGCAGAAGCATTATGCCATTGAGATATAACAGGTAATTATTAAGCAACGGTTATAGTGAACATTTATATTTGATAAGCTGAGAGACAAATAAGGAGTTAAACCATTAGGACCTATAAATAGATCATTACCAATTTAAATTTTGTTTTGTTGTTTTTTAACAACAGTGAAAAATGTTCATTAATAGCATCTCAAAACAAACATCATTAATCAGACAATATATTCAATACATTATAGGCCTAGCATGAATTGCTTAAGGTTTGTGGTGGGAATGTCTGGTGGGAAGCTCACCATGTTCACATTTAATCATCCTCTTTTTCCTTTGAATTTTGACCGTGGGAGTACTTAAAAAAACATATTTTAAAAAAGCAAGTATTAACTAAATGCAATTATGATGTTGATGACACTTGTAAGATTGTGGACAAATGTATAAACTGGGGGAAAATGATTGAATAATAACTGTAAATGACACAGTCATAGTTACCTAGGCATCTGAGTTAGTGACGGAGCCTGGAAGAGTGACATTCAGTTAGAAGATGGCAGTTGAACTTTATTCTCATTGTATAATTAGCACTTGGATTTATATTCCATTAACTTTGTTTCCTGGCTGTCTTGGTTGATCATTGGTAAGTGTGTTTGTGCGGATGAATAACTTACAGACTTCCAGCTCCTCAGGGTCTTTTTGACCTTTCAAATGTTTTTCGGAACACCAGAGTCATCTAGAGGCGATTGTGTTGTACTGTTCTGCACCTTCTCAAGCTCTCAGCAGTTCATTGAGCCACAGACGCAATACAAACACCATTCAATCCATTTGTTTAGCATATGATTGTATCCCTAGCCATTCATTGGGTTTTCATTTTATGCTCAAGTCATTTGATATTAAAGTTTTACAGACTTATATTTATGGGTACACTGGTATTTAAGAAATGCAAATAATAGTTTTAATTTTATTTATTTATTTTTTAACAGAAAGAAGAGGATCAGCGTCGTTAAGCGCCTCATGGTGGACGAGCTTCTGCTGACTTACATATTTCCATAACTAACATATGACATTACCATATCCAACATGGCTAATGAAGGAGAAATGTCATGGTAATATGTCATTATATATATATATATATATATATATATATATATATATATATAAATAAACCAATATGGCTTATGAAGGGGAATCATTTTGAGTCTATATATACAGTATATATACATATATAGACTCAAAATGATTCCCCTTCATAAGCCATGTTGGTTTGATTCTACTGACCAGAACGAAAATACAGTAAAATAATTTTTTTTTTGGAGTTTAAACACTTTATTTGTAAAATGCTATTTATTGTAATTTTTTATTTGTTTATTTCGGTCCAAATATTTATCATTTATTTGATCATTTATTTATCCATGCATGTCAATACGTTTAAGTGAATATATTTTTGTATGTAAGGCCAAATGTACACACTTAACATGTGATGCATTTACCATTCTCATTCAATTTATTAATGTTATTAAGACATTTATGTATTAAAATGATGTTCTTTAGGGGCCATTTACACGACACAGTTTTCAACTAAAAATGGAAAACAAATGTGTTTTGGTCATTTATTTACACATCAATGCCTGAAAATGCAAACTTTTGAATTAGTGAACTAGTGTTCGCCAACTACTGGCCTGGCATGAATAATAAATCTTTTTGAGTCGTTTTCATGGATCCATGTGAACTGGGATCATTATGACAACATTGTAAAAAAAAGCAAAGGAAAAACCTTTCCACTTTTAGTACATCGTTGTCGTGTAAACGTACCTCAAGTCTCTATTCTGCTCTTCCAAATCTCTGCATTCTTGCCTTCCACTTTTTGAAAATGTACAAAAAGTGTTGCAAAATGAGTAAATGCTAAACTATATTGGAGTAACAAATCCAATTAAAAATGGACCAATAATAATAAATAAACTTTCTATGAACTACATTACAATTTCACCCCAAGCCAAATGATTTATTTGTTTACGCTGCCGACATTAGTGAAGGTTACACTAAAATACTCTCTCGGCCCTGACATGACCTCTGATGTCATACTACAGGATGCACAAACAAATCACAAATCACACGCAAGTGCCTTCAGGTACAGTGTTCTTTATTACAAAATGAAGAGACTGAAAGGCAAATCTGTGTGTGTGTGTGTGTGTGAGAGAGAGAAAAGAGAAAAATGCTCAAAGTCCAGCGTTTAAACCTCCTCATGCTAAGCTAACAGAGTTGACTTTCTCCTTCTGGGTTAGTCATCTGACTGATGGGATCACAAGACTAATGCTGGAAATGAAAAAGCCACTCAGTACTGACAGCCCTAAAGCACATACTGAATACGCTAAAAAATAAAACAGGATATATGAGCTCAATTAAGTGACCGCTGCAAAAAGAAGAAACTGGAACAAACCAAATTTTATATCAGCTTCTATTGTATTGAAATATACCATCAAGATTTTACTAACAGCTCAACTGTACCAATCTCATGGAGTTTAAACTGATAGATTTGTATTTCTATTTGTGAGCATACGGTATGTTTCTAAAAAATAATATTGTATGTTTCTTTACAATAATATATGAAAAAACATGCAATCAATCCTTAAATATTGAAAACATTTGTTTTATCCACTTTGTTATGGTGAAAAACATGTTTTCCTGTGAAGACTCTAGGAACTGTCCATGTTAACGTGGAATAAAAAAAGAAATCAGTCATAAATGTTTGAGCTGAAGGGTTTTAACATCAAGGATGCGTCCCTTTGCTGAAAAATATACATTAATACAAAGTCTTGTTGACGCCCCTTCTCCGTTCAACTTCGGTTAATATAATCATTTAAAAGAAATAACATTTCCTTCTCATACAACAATTACAGGCATTGAATGTCGCAAACAATAATCACGACCTTGCAAAATATCATTTTTGGACACGGTATCCATGTCGATTGCACAGGAAGTGACATCAGAGACCGTCTCACATTGCGGCATTAGAAATGTAAAAATGTAAGGCTTCAGAGTTTATGCCTTCAGCGTACAGTATAATCCATTCTTTGTACTTTGTACTAAGTAGTTCCCACAAACCTCCTGCACGTTAAAAGTGTTTTTTTTGTGTGTCTTTTTCATACATAAATACTCCTTACAAAACATACCAAACCAGAGCAAAACAAACAAATGGAAAAAAACAAAACAAATTGGCACCCATCAATTTTGATAGTGTACTATAAAAATAGTTCCTTCTTTTTCCTGGTGCCTGATTAAAGCAAACACAGGCATGCAAGAGACGAAATCTCATTGTCACAGTATCTGAGACCATGAGGATAAGTACATCTGAATCACCCAGCATCACAATTTTTTTTATTTCCTTCTTTTTAGCTCTTTCAAAATGTGCTTTGAACACTTTCTTTAAGTTTACAGTATCATACAAAAAGTGCACTCGGCTAACTGTGTCGAAAATGATTTGTGTGTTCCACCGTGAGAGACTTGTGCTTTTGTCTTGGCTTTTTACCTGTGTGTGTGTGTGTGGGTTGTTTCGGCGTGTGTGGCTTTAAGCCCTTATCTCTGTACTCCAAACAAGCTGTTTGACAGCTTGAGGATGTGTGCTGTGACCTTCAACACGCCAGCCGAGGTGTTTGTGTGAATGTCTCTTAGTGCTCTAATGCTCCTTAAACGTCTCTCTCTATATACTATATACGTTACTGTGAGAGTGTGTGCGTGTGTGTGGTTCAGTCCCTACTACAGCGAGTCGCTGGTCTCCAGGCCCAGCCTGGTCATGTCGGCGTGAGAAGGATCATTGTCCTCGTCCTCTTCGTCGTCTTCATCATCATCATCCTCGCTGTGACCTCCCATCATGACCTGCTGCATTGCCAGCGTAGCTCCATCTGATGAGAGAGTCTGTAGTCCGTCCTCACCCACACCGACTGTTACTGTGGTACCTGAGTATGACAACCATATCAGTCAAATATATAAGGTATATTCACATACAAACAAAACTCATTTGTTCTTGCTGAAGCTCAAACGTGCTGCGCAACACGAGAATGAACCTCATTGGTTCTCAAACATCGAGCGAACATGCTAGAGCTTCCGTTTTCCACAACTAATGTGTGAGTTGATCAATGTTTATATGTGAATAAAAGCCTAAATTCAATGTTCATCATATAAAGTGATCGAGTCTCTTCGGAAAATTGGGACTAAACCGCTCGATTCATATCCATTAGTTTTACGATCTCTTTATGAACTTTTTGAAGCGTCAATGTGGTAGTTGCGTAGACTGTCAATGGAGGGACAGAAATCTCTTAAGTTGTGTTTTGAAGATGAATGAAAGTCTTACAGGTTTGGAACGACATGAAGGTGTGTAAATGATGACAGAATTTACATTTTAGGCTGAATTAACACTTTAACTGTGTGAGTTGTGTAAAGGAAATCACCCCTCTTACAACTTAAAATGTACCCCTGCACCCTCAAACTAACTAATACTCTGTGCAGTTTTAATCAATGATGTCTAAAGCGCCGTACCGTCTTCCATGGTGAGCTGTTGCTGGGTCACAGAGGAGGCGAGGGAGTTGGGCCAGAAGCGTTGTAGGGGTCGTGTCTGGGGCGTCTTCTTTTTGCTCTTGGGTGTGTCTGAGGAGCTGGCATCCAGCATAGGCTGAAGGATCCGTCGTCGAGCGTTAATAAACCTGGAGACATTGAGCCAATCAGAGGAGATCCAGATGACTACCCTGACCGTACATATGTATAAAGTGTGATAACTCACCAGTTGTTAACCTGCAGCAGCGTGAGGTTGGTCTGCAGGGCAATCTGTTTCTTCTCATCTTCTGTAGGATATGGGTGCTGGGAGGGACAGAAATAAGGTGGTCTTACAACTTCTCTCTTTTGGATAGTGTCTGTATTTTTACTCTTTATATGTTAACTTTCTCTTTCTCCACTTCATCTGAACAATGTCTCTCTGTGGGCCGCCCATCTAAACAGAAGAGCTGCCCGCCAGGCTCTTCAGTGATCAGTGCAGCGTCTCCAGAAGCTCAGTCATATGAGCAGCTGACATTTGTGAGAGTGTGAATGTACGTGTGTGTCTGCTTCACGAGCCAGTCATCCACACCTACCGGCTCACTTAATTCATCTATACATTTAAAAAAAGAACACTGCAGTTCTTACGAACAAAATCAACTTCAAGCAGTCAGAATGTTTTTTTCTCAGCTTGAGTAGCTCTGTGGTCTGATAAATGTGTAGTTTTCATTGTATATAAGCAGATTCAGTGAACAGCACAACAATTAAAATGTTCAGCTATATTAAGAGATTAAATTATTACATTAAAATAATCCAATTATTCATAAAGAACAAAAGTTTTTATATAAAAAATATTGCGCATATTTTGCAGCATAAGTCATTTTCATTGTGTTTAGTGCTGCACGAGTCTGGATAAATTGAGAATCACAATTTTATTTTGTTTAGAATATAGATTTTCTCACAATTCTGAATAAACAACTAAACAAAACGGTCTTAAATTTAATTAATTTTAATTAATTACTTAAAATGGTTTGAATGAAAGATTCAATGACTCGCACATAGACTTCACTTGTTTCATTACTGGATGAATCTGCGTTTTTGAGCGAATCTCTTGAAATAATTATTCAATGACGGCCTTTTAACGATTAATCATTCAGCTCTAATAGTGTTTAATATACACTAGCGTTCAAAGGTTTAGGGTCAGGCACTTGATTTTACTGCTTGATCAGATTGTGAATAATTGTCTTGAT
Organism: Siphateles boraxobius; assembly: GCF_051911475.1. Taxonomy (NCBI): domain Eukaryota; kingdom Metazoa; phylum Chordata; class Actinopteri; order Cypriniformes; family Leuciscidae; genus Siphateles; species Siphateles boraxobius. The sequence goes on along the minus strand of NW_027508908.1, from coordinate 5,744,765 downwards.
GCAGCAGGGTTTAAAAAAAGAAAAGAAAGATGACTTGATGACTGTGTGAATAGTGAAAAATCAACTGTGATCGATCACTCTTTCTGTGAATAGGCTATTAGACTGGCCCAACACTATAAAACTGTGAAGGACAGAAGAATCTGACTTACACCAATGTGCTGGAAGAGCCAAGAGCGCATGACGTTGGTGGCGTGTTTGGGCAGGATGCCTCTCTTGGCCTTAGACGAGCTGTCCTCCTGACTGAAAAAGCTCAGATCCTGGTTCAGCTGCAACTGAAGCTGTGGGCAAACCAACTCAGCTGTCAAGAGTATGTGCTAATGCCATCCATAATGTAATAGATAATGAAGCTGTGCTGCTAAATAGTTGGATCAGCACATATTGAGCCAATCAAAGAAACTCTTAATTCTGGAATAAAACTGCATGACATGAGTGTGTTTGGTGACGATCTCTCACCTGTGAGTTCTGGATGCGTATTGTTCCAGGTGACAGAGTCTGTGTGACCACCTGTCCCTGTGGAGTAACAACTGTAACGGGCTGATATACGGTACCACCTGGACAGAACAAACACACGCTCACAGAGTCAACGAAAGAAAACGGACTAAGGAAGAAATCATGAAAAAAAAAATGGAATAAAACATTTAAGTTATTAAATTATTTACAAAGATACAAAGTGTTTAATATACATTGGCATTCAAAGGTTTAGTTTCCGCGTTACAGTGTATTGTACATTTAAGTACTGAGTAATAATAATGAACTACATGTACTTATTATAGGGTTAGATTAGGGCATGCTTTAGGGTTAGTTGCATGTAATTATGTATAATTTATAGTAATTACTATAGTAACTACACTGTGCATAGTGCACTGTAAAATAAAGTTCCCAAATAATTTTTTTCCCCTGAAATAAATCAATTATTTTATTCAGCAAGGACATTAAATATATCAAACGTGGTAGTAAAAATCCATTTATTACAAAAAAATAATTCATCAAATAATCCTGAAAAAAAGGTATCACGATTTCCAAAGACTGTTTTCAAAATTGATAATAAGAAGAAATGTCTTTTGAGCAGCAAATCAGCATATCAGAATGATTTCTGAAGGATCATGTGACACTGAAGACTGGAGTAATAGATTGCAACAGTCTGGTTCCAGTAGTAAAAAAAAAAATTCATTTCCTCCATAGGAAAATTTATTTTTAACGATAACTTATAATCCTTGAAAGACAGACCTACTGTGAGCTACAAGGTTGTTAATCGATGGTATTTGCTTCCGTTGAAGCCGTCAGCCAGCATTATTTCAACTTAGTTTTAAAATAATCGTGTTTAACGGTGAAATTTGTGGTGAAAAGCTACATTACCCATATGCTGTACAGAAAATTCCACTAATCAGAGTTGAAACAAGCAAAAAGCTCTTTAGCTCCGCCCACTACAATGGAGCACTACGAATGATGAATGCCTCTCAAATACTTAAGTACTTGTAAATGTGTATATATTATATATATTACAGTAAACAAAATAAAATATACATTATATATATATATAAAATCAACATTTTTAAATACGTAGTTTTATTTATCTCCATTCTTTTTTAATTTGCTTATGCTGTTTGCAATGCTTTATTGGATTGTAGTTCTTTCCCTCACTAAAGCCTTTAAGCACACTGTCTTGTACCTTTGTATCTTTGTCCGATTTTCAAATACTTTTTTGTTTCAAAGTATTTAATGTTATGATTCACCTCATAGCTTGTTGGCTTTGTTCATGGCTTATAACGGTTTACTGAAGACTTTTTTTTCCTTTTTTTAAATTCTATGGTAGAAATGAATGGAAAAAATACTTCGGGAACCAGTGCCGCTATCACACTATATTACTTCTTCTACCCCAATACAAGAGAGTGGCAACATATCGATTACATTTAAGCTATTAGTTGTACTGTATTCATCATTGAAGTGAACATAAACGCTGTTTGCAACCTGTTTTACTTCCATAATGCAATGGGATATTCAGTGCGTAGAAATGTTGGCATGGCAAATGTGAGACCTAGGAAGTAATCAGACTAAGAAAGAAACACGGAAGAGTAAAACAATCAACAAACCTGTTACCACCTGTGTGGGGTTTACAGTTGTGACAGTAACGTTGCCCTGTTGTAAAGCCGACGCTGGTACTACAATACCTTGTGAACTCATGGCTCCAGTGAACGAGCTCAGCGGCTGCGAGGAGAACATGTGCACAACGGTTATTTTCTGAGCGAAGATGGAGACAGATTTCAACAGTGTCCCTGAATGTACCTGTGTCTGTGTTGGCGAGTAGGGACTTCCCGGCTCTCCGCTGAGCAGAGTCTCACTGTTCATCTTGGTCTTGAGGCAGGCGATGTAGCGGCTGCAGAAATCTTTACACAGGTCGTTTACCTTCTCCAGCTCCAGCAGGTGAATCCGTAACACCTGGATGGCCTTCACCATCTGACCCCAGTGAAAACGTACAGTACATCTAACAAGCGTTTAGATAATGACTATTTTCATTTGTATCCCGATGGACTCTAATGAGAGTGTGAAAATTATTCACTTAGGACAATGTTTTGATTAAGCCAGTAAAATTTTATACCATTCTGTCAAAATAAAAAAAGCACTAAAAACTAAAGCCTGTCCTTTTAAATGCTACAAGTGAATTTAGACTTCACATCATTATAATGTACAGAATGAAAAATGGAAATTCATTTTGAGACTTAAGTGTTATTAAATTCACAATGTTTTGAAATATGAACTTAAAGTGAGTGGTAGTTGACGGCAAAAGTAATCAATATGAGGAAATAGTGGAAATAAACATGCATGCTTAAATATCCAGTGCCGACTGCTATTGATAAATTAACAAAATGATTAATATTGCCCAATAACTGATATACAATGCATCCCTAAATATACACTACCATTCAAAAGTTATGGGTCAGTATGTTTCATAAAAGAAATTAATACTTTTATTCAGCAAGGATGCATTATATTTATCAAAAGTGACAGTAAATTTCATATAAATGTTGTCCTTTTTAATTTTCCATTCATCAAAGAGTCCTCCGGGGGGGTTGTTAATGGTTTCCACAGAAATATTAAGCAGCACAAACTGTTTTCAACTGATAATGATATGAAATGTTTCTATAGCAACAAATCAACATTTTAGAATGATTTCTGAAGGATCATGTGACACTAAAGACTGGATTAATGATGCTGAAAATTCAGCTCTGACATCACAGGACTGAATTAGATTTTATAATATATATATAAATAAAAAAACAGTTATATTATATTGAAATAATACTGATAAACAATATTACTGATTTTACTTGTATTTGTGATAAAAAAATAAAAAAATAAAAACCAGCCTTGGTGAGCATTACTGACCCCGAACTTTTGAATGGTAGTGTAAATATTTTAAAAACCTGCTTAAATAATTGATCAGAACTCCAGTTTAATGGCAAGGTGCTTCTTACCAGATTGTCCAAATCGGGGTCCTCGCTGAAGAACGCCTTCCCTTCTTTCTCCTGGTTTCGCACAAAGTTCTCAATATCCACATCGAAACTGGCCGAGGTCACGCACTCCGAGCTCTGAGTGGATTGCTCGCATTTCTCAAAGAGCAGTGCCAACAGGGGGAACAAGGGGTGTCTGACAGTCAACAAACACATCGCTCTTTTAAACACAAGTAGACATCCAAGAGCAATTTTTAAAAAACTCACCACAAGAAAAACAGGAAGTTACCTGTAAATGGCCGTCTTGTAGACCTCCATAGGAGACTGTGGCTCAGACGGTGCTGAGCTGCTCTCCTCTTCCTCTCTCTCCTCCTCCTCCTCTTCTTCCTCCAACCTCTCCTCCACTTGTCCCGCCGCCTGTTCTCCCACTTGCATCTGCATGGGACAGAGAGGGGGGGGTGGATAGAGAATGAATGTGTGAGGTATGTGGAAGTTAGCAATGTCAGCTGGCATGTCTGCGGGCGGTAACGTCCGTGTGTGGGCTCAGGCTTCTATGAGAAACACAGTCTCTCTGTCACAGAGCCGACGAGACCCCGAGGGTCGACATGGGGTTTCAAATCACATTAGAAAAACTCGTTATTAACAAAAGAGCTTCTCTCTCAAATCTCAGACTACTCTATCTTTGTCTGTCAGATTTAGAAAGGTTTCACAGATTTAACAGAATGGTTTTTCACATTAGTTTCAGGCTGTTTAGCAGAAAAAGAGAGGAAATAGAAAACTACCTTGAGTGACTGTTTGACGTAACATGCAAGATATCCAGATCAGGGTTGTTTTAGGTGACTAAAAGCATAAACATTTCTGTTACTTGAAATGAAATAAAAGTTAACTGAAATAAAGTCAAATATAAAAGAAAATATTTTATTGAACTATTTGTCAAGGCAACATTCGTCAATTTTATTTAGTTTAACTTGATGTACTAAAATAACTAAAAAAAATAAAAAATATTATATATATATATTTAAAATTACAAAAACAGCTAAATCACTAAAATGAAAAATTTTTATTTGGAAAATATTAATAAAAACTATAATAGAACCTCAATGATACTAAAATAACACTGATCCAGAAATCTTGTATAATTGTAATGCAATAATCCATTCATATATTAAAATTATAATATATTATACACAGTGGTTTCTTTTCTCATTTGTACAGTTTTTTTTCTTTTCTTTTTTTGTACATCATAGTTGGACAGGCCCACATGATTGAGTGCATGTGATGGAGAGCAACAATAGTGTTGATTGAAAAGGGGGAGATGTTAAAAATATTTCACGACTGCTGGAAAATCTCGGGTTAGTCTCGAGTCTCTCTATCTCTCCATCCGATACCGCAGAGGGTCAGACTTCCCAGAATTCACAAGCATCAATCTCAGAGTGTGAGATGTTAGACTTGCATGTTTACAAAATGTTCATTGATTTTTTTTATTGCAATATAAAGATGGTTATCACTTTATTTAAAGTTTTTTGTTTTGTGTGAATGTGTTTAATTGAACTTTTAAAGGAATAGTTCATCCAAAAATGAAAATTATCCCATAATTTACTCACCCTCAAGCCATTCTAGGTGTATATGACTTTCTTCTTTCAGCCGAACACAATCAGAGTTTTATTAAATAATATCCTGGCTCTTCCGAGCTTTGTAATGGCATTGAATAGTGCCCGTGTTTTTTTTTTTGGAGCTACATAAAATCGATCTCTATTCAATGCCATTACAAAGCTGGTAAAAGCCAGGATGTTATTTAATATAAGTCTGATTGTGTTCGGCTGAAAGAAGAAAGTCATATACACCTAGGATGGCTTCAGGGTGAGTAAATTATGGGATAATTTTCATTTTTGGATGAACTATTCCTTTAAAAGTTCAATTAAACACATTCACACAAAACAAAAACAGTGATCCATTGGCTGTTTAAGGAGCTACTAGCTCTTAAGCAACACAAACCTGTTCAGCCTCTTGGTAATCCTCCATGGACACCGATGGGGATGTCATCATAGTTACTGTTGCAGTGGACAATGCTTGGGCATTCTATAAAGCTGATCTTCAGCACTTCTAAACTGCCACAACAAAGAGAAACATTTATGTGGAAGAGCTACCAAACAGCATTAAAACCTGCCACTCTTTACTATATAGTGGAAAATGAGAAATATGCAACTATAAGCATTGAATATGATCTTATCTGTAGGTGTATAACACATAATTGTATTAATTTTATAAAACTTTTGCATTTAATTTACTGCATTAGGGCCATATAGTGTTTACTGATATATATATATATATATATATATATATATATTGGCCAGGCCAAGAAATTAATATTTAAAGCTACATTATCATTGATAAAAGCCGTTATAAATGACCTACCAACGTGACCACTTGGACAAATAACAATAGTTTTACAATCAGCCTTAACTAACTATGAAAACAATTAGTTTTTTTGTTCTCAAATGTTTAAATGGTTATAGTAAAAATGTCAACAAATGTTTTGTTGTGTGTGACACACACACACACACACACACACACACACACACACACACACACACACACACACACATATATATATATATTAGTGTTGTCAAATTGATTAATTGTGATTAATCCTATCTAACATAAGTTTGTGTTTATATAATATGTATATGCCTACACACACACACACACACACACACACACACACACACACACATATTTATATATGCATATAAACACATCCAATATGTATATGTATGTATATATACCGTTAAAACCCGACAGTTTTATTGCATTTTCTGCATTCGCTGTGAATAAAGTTTATGCGTTGCATAAGTGACAAAACATAAAACTATTGTTTTATTTATAGAATAAGATTCATGTGCTTCAAAACAAACCTATGCTGAATTGGATAAACATCTGCGGTGGTCTTTGAGATCAGCCGTATAAATAGTAACATCGTTAAATGTATCTGCACTGCAATACGACTTCAATGAGTGATTCACTTTGAACAGAACTGAGAATATCTACATTTTAAAACATCATCGATTCTCTTATAACGTTCGGGGGTGATTCCTTTCTGGTAATGTGGTCGAATATATCTTCGTATTTTTCTTCAGCCACAGATGACTGTATCTCATTCTTTCTATTACTGTAGGCGCCATGTTTGTACTGAGCCTCTGTTCGGGTTCAAACCCATTGCCTATATGTTCATATCTAACTTAGTGTTTTATTCATCCATAAGAACCGCTGGCGCAATCAATATACAATTATATTACGTAACTACGTCATAACGAAAAACATCAGCGTTCTTGAGTTGTCGCTGACTTATAAAATTATCGTCGCTGTCTCTTTAAAAATAATAAAAAGCCTGCCCATAATCGCCTATCAATCAATCTAAGGGACATCGGGCTATCCCTCCCCACCAGTGCAGCCGCCATTCGCACTTCTACAAAAGATCATAAAAAAAAGAGCTGGGCCTTGACTGTGTCTCGAGCCAGAAATTCTCCCCCGAAACCGCCGTCCAAACATCTGATTTCAGGCTCAAACCATCCTGACCGCGCGCCTCCCGCGGAAGCTCGATCTTATGTGCCGAGTGCATTTTTAGTGTGCGGCCCAGATCGCCTGATTGATAGGGAGTCGGAAAAGAAGATTTTGAGTGACAGCTTACCTTAGTGCCAATCTTCGTCACAATGACAAGCGGCTGCAGCAATCGGGACCCGCAGTTCTTCCATGTCGTCACAGCGTAACGGCACGCAGGCAACTTTGCTCATGAATATTAATGAGGAGGGAGGAGACATTAACGGTTTAGGGAAAAGTGCTCGCCCCCTCGAGACTTCTGTGGGGACAATGTAACATGCAGGCTATATTATAAAATAAAGATTTTGCTCGGTGCTTGGTCATTTTAAATTAAATTTTATTTAAAATAAAGCATAGTTTGAAAATGTCACAGACCAAAGAACTTTATTTATTTTGCGTTTCTCTTGGTGTTTTAAAAAAAAAAACTGTACAGTTCTGTAACAGCAAATAAGTTGCCTATATGATGTCATTCACATACAAGTGCCTTTTAAAATATATCATGAATGATATATTACTATGGCAATGCCATGCTGTGCTTTTCATTTCGAGTTGCTTTCATCCAGTACAGGCTCTGAAAAAGAAAAAAGATTTTAAAAAAACAGTTTCTGGGATCATCTGATCTTTAATATTCATTCTAAATACACAAAGGCAAAAATATACCCACCAGAGAACTTAAATTCTGGGAACTTGCTTGAGTCTCCTCCCCCATATAGTCTCTGGAGTTTGGTTAGTTCTTCATTGAAAACGTTCTCATATTCTGGTCCAGCATCTACAAGGCCACCAGAGGCTCTGTATGGACAACAAACCAGGTTAAATGTGGAAAATTAGTTATTCAAAATAAAGATTTGAGAAGTTTGATTTTATATATATATATAGCCTATGGAATGAATGGATTGTTTTCATGTTATTTGATTTATGTTTTCCATACTGGCTCTTTGTGGAGTATTCCCGTATCTTGTCGAGAAAGAGTCTCTTTACTGGATCAAGCTGTGCTACAGGTGAGAGAGAAATCACTGTTATTTGTTTCCCATGAACATCCAATAATTCTAAAATACCGATTTCAGCCAGAATGCTTGAAATACATGTGCTTTCAGTCTTTGATGATAAAATTCAAATTACTGGATTTTATGTTTAAATAAAAATCTTCATACCTACTAATAATTTATCATCACAATAAAAGCATTTGTATTATGAAACAAAAACAGGCAAAAAGAAAAAAGATGCATAATAAATTATGTTTAGAGACAGAGATCACTCCACCATCTTGTGGTAAAGATCAGAATAGCTCAAAAGAAAACAAAGCCTCCACAACTATACCAGAGAAAACTATGCTGATTCAATACATACATCAATCTAAGCAAATATTTGTGTTATGGGAAAATGTTTATGGAAAGGTTGCATAAAAACAACAACAAAATATTCCCTTTTTTTGTGGAAAACATGGCATCGAATGCAGGAAGGATGACATACCCTCAGGCAAATCTTCAAATGTTTCTTTCAGCACCTCTTCCTCTAAAACGTCAGTTTGTGCTAGAATTGGGTCCTTCGGATTGATGGAGCTTTGAGCATCACCAGACTTTTCCGAGGCAGATATGGTCTCAACAACAGGGAGATCCTCAGTGGATTTAAATAAAGAGACTTCTGGGATGATGGGGTCTGAGACTGGCATGGCTTCTTCATGACAAGCTTCTCGAAGGGTTGGAACTTCACCACAGGCAACAGCCACAGCGTCAGCACTGGAAATATCCATTATGTACTCAGCTGGAAATGAGCCAAATGCCTGATTGATGATCTCTTGGCTAGAAATGGTTTTGTCTGCATTGACATTTGAAGACCAATTGGACGCTATTAAGTCTTGAGATTGAGTAAATTGAGGTTGTGAAGAGTACTGTGGTTGAGTAATGTTTACAAATGTTGATGCATCGGTCACTGTAACAACTTCTGAAACAGAAAAGGACTCTTCTAGAAGATGACCATCCTCATGCGCAGACGAAACTTCAGGAGTTGCCATAGCTTTGGAGGTAACTTCAGGCATATTGACTATTTCATCACTAACTACTACTGCTTCTGGGGTAAGTTTTTTAGAGGCAGACGCAGCATCCTCAGAAGATTGAATGACTTCTTTGGTGCTTGTTGAGGATAGTTCAGAAACTCGACTGGTATTTGTAGTCATATCTTCTTGAGTTGAAGGCTCTTGTGGAGCATTACTAGCGGGCGACTCCACACCTGAAACAACAGCTTTGGGTGCTGCATCTTTTACATTTGAAATATCAGTGTATGACTTATTATGCAGACCTCCCATGGCCATTTGGTCAACACATTTTGAATATGCAAAATCCACAGCAGAATCTAATAAGGCAGTGGCAGGTGCAGATTCACAGAAATAAGTTCCGCCCGCTGCTACAGGCAGTTTGGAGGCCATATTCAGGGAAGAACCTGTTACTGCTTCTACATCTACAATGTACTGAACAGGTTTAGTGTCCACAGGAGTAGCAGATTCTGAAGAACCTTCCACATAAACTTTAGCTGAAAGGGTGCTGGTAGAAGTTTGAACTTCAGCATTGGAAACAATGGTTGCTTTGGTATCACTCTGGTCATTCGGTTGATTTGGTGTAGCCGGTTTGGTTGTACTTGTAGCAGCTTTCAATGCAGCCGCAGAGATCACTGATCGTTTCCTCTCTTTGGTCTCCTTGGTCTTTTGCTGCAATACTCTGGCAATGTCGATTATAGTTTTTGGTTTCGCTTTCTCTAGGGTAAAAATAACATTGTATTAATAACAGAAGCGAGAAAAAAACAACAACACTCATATAACTTGATACCCTGAATTCTGTGCACAAAGCAACTGTGTGATTTTGCCAAGTTCTTGAACTTTTTCTTGAACAACATTCCTATCCGAAAGCTTTTGTCTTAACCCTGTCCAAAACCCTAACCCTATCCATAACTGGTCCCTGAAATCAGAGGGACATATAGGTGAATAAGACTGATGTAGAAACACCTAACCCTGGCTGTAAGCCTAAACTTGATATAAACTGTAAACTTGTCCCACAAATCTGATTGGTTGATTGGAATGTCGTTCCAGGATCAACAAAGATGCTGATCCAGTAACATGTTGTACTTCATGTTAACATGTTGTAAATCTTAAATCTTACAAGTCACAATTAAATCAAAATTGACACATTTTTTATTGGAATATTGCAGAATTAATTATAAATGATTTATCTGTGCAATTTTTAAAATTTTATTTGCCCTCGTTTTCTTTAATCAAAATAACCTTACATTTGTAGTGACATCTCTTCTCATGTCATGCTGATTTTTAAAATAAAGTTTTAGGTTCTCCAAAGAACCTTCCAGTGAAAAGTTCTTAAAACAACCGCATTTTTCTTAGTGTGAAGAACATTTTAATAATCTGAATAACCTTTTTCCAGTAGATACTTTTGTGCAATGAAAAGGATCCATGGATTTTAAATGTTATTCATGGAATCAATAAAGTACTTTTTTTTTTTAAATTAAGTTTATCAATATTCCTGAATAAATCTAAAAGTCAAACAAGTGCAATAAAACTCATGATAACTTACTTATACTTGTATATCTGACAGGCTTCTTGACATTATTTGCTTTGGTGCAGAGCGGCGTCAATAGAGGAACTTTCCAACCAGAATCGTCCAACCAAAGGAACTGAATTAAAGACACAAAGTCATATAATTTGCAGCATAGATTTCTGCAATACTACTGCAGTTTTTACGTTAGCTGATATTTGAATAGATACAAAAGAGATTTGAGCAAAGCTGTACAAATATGAGAGGTTTCAGCACTTTCCACAAATTTGAGATTTTTTGGGTTACATTTATACTTATAAAACCAAAAGATAACTTCTAAATACTGAATTATTTGCCATGTTGCCAATCAAAATTATAGGTGTCACACTTGTATGGGTTTTATTACATTTTTGGTAATAATTAAAATATTATTATTATTTACATGGATGACATAGCAGTTCAATAGTTTATGGAAAACATTTAATACTTTACTGATTTGAAAAAAAAAAAATGACTACAATATCTTTACACAGCTGAGTTATGGATGCTCTGTGCCTGCTCAACATTCTGTGTAAAGATGCAATGAAGCATAAAAACCAGAATAAATTATGCCTGCTCTGATCCACCAATAACAATACGCAGTTAATTGCCACCTCTGAGCAGCATTAAACAGTCTGTGTAAAGACACCTAATTGCCACTTCAGAAGCACTTCTGTTCCATCTTTGCAGTGTAAATTTGCCAATGCCAAATAATTTTGGTAAGCGCCTGTTCACAATTTTGATACCGTTCAACTTAAGTGACAGTAATGAACATGTACCTTCAAAACCCTCAAACGCCGAACTCTCTGGAAGGACATAACTGCGAACATCCCTCAGAAGTCAACTCTTGATGGCTCCTTTTATGGCGGAGAGAATACACAATGACAGAATGAAGACAGTAAACGTGCAATATGCAAAGAAAACATATTCGAGTTTTCTCTAACCAAGAGTATAAAGCGGTACGAAAAATTGCCATTGTGTTAACCCAGTGTTTTTACCCTTTCAGTGCTTTGGTGTTGCTCTCTTTCGACTCTTCGACAGTGTTTTTCATAGACACCGCTTGTTTACGTGTCCCGTCTGAAATCAGGACAAGGCGTTCAACGGGATTAAACTTGAATTAAGGCTCTAATTTAAAAACGGCTCTACAGACCATACAAGCAGGATTAGTGTTCCATAAAGACAAAAAAGTATACATAAACTTAATCAAGTTGTTCAAATTGTTCTGTTCTGTGAAGCCAAAAGAAGTTGAGTAATCAGACTGACACGCCCCACATGCTGCGCGTGCCATTGCGAAGTAGTTTTCTTTTCTCTGTTCTTTAAATAGAAGCCTATTCTATCTATGTAGCCTACGAAATATACCTTACAAAAAAGTAAAATACTTTGATATACGGGAGCTGATTTTAAATTTTCAAAGAAATCCATTGTATTTTTTTTTACTAAACATGCATGCTCGTTTTGATAGTGTACACTGTATGCAACGAAAAAAGTAAGTGTAGGCTACCACTACATCATAATAATATGGACGACAATACCTTGGTCCAATTGAGTTTTATTTGCAACATTAAGACAACACACTGCTTCTACATTGATAACAATAAGCTGTCATCAACATATTTACTTCTCAATTTGTAATATATTATACTCCATTCAAAGTTTTAAACATAGACACATATATTACTGTTCAATCAATGGGACTTCATTAAAAAAAATAATGAAGCTGGGGGCAAATCTTCTGGTCTGAAATGTACAGTGTGCGTGATAAGAGATGAGGGAAGGTCAGGAGAACAAAAGAAGAGAGGACAGCAGATAAAAGGAAAGATGTCTGACCATGACCCCTTGCATTGTCTAAAACACACTTCTGGATGAGGTTTGGGAAAGTGACCCAGCAGAAAGCATTCAAAGCACTAAGAGTCACTCTTTCTCACATATACGCACATACACACACATAGAAAAATCGAGTGGAATAACTTGCTGGCCCCACAATAGCTGTTTTCCTTGATCACTCTGGCATCTCACTAGCACAGGAGTGGAATATTAATGCGTATATTGCATCTAGACAGGAAAACACACATACAAATTAAAACAAAACAGATCTCTGTTACAGTCCAAAAGGAAACAGCACTTTTCTCAGGCTCAGTAGTGTGATAATTGAGGATGAACAAATAAGAACCTCACAAATTCAACATTTCATCATCTATGTAAAGAGGGCTCTTTCTGGAGAACTGAAGATATTTGCAGCAGATATGAGTGATGATTGATCCCTTTGCTCTCTGGTTCATGTACAATTGTTTCAACAGCATTTCTACATGTTGGAACCTTTTAAAGTTTTAGCACTATATTCTTTTTTTTTTTTTTGCAAATAAACAAAAAAAGCAAGTATGAACAATTAAAATATGAACTGACATCTCGCATTTTTACAAATATGACAATACTTACAGTGTTGATTACTAATGCCTAAGAACAGCACAAGAATAATAATTAAAAAAATCAACATACATCAATCAAAAACAAACTCTGATCTCATTAGTTTCAAACTTAAATACAGTACTATATTTAAATAGTTTACTTTGTGATTTACCACAATAAAACTAAGAACGTCAGGGGAGAAGTGAAGAAAATTATTGCTAAAATCAAAACTCATGCAGCCACCACATATTTTCACCGGTTATATTAGTCGTTTAGGGATATTTCAGATATATTCGACACGTTAGGAGGAAATGTCCCTTGAGACCTGCTATGATATTTCTGTGAGGCCTCTGAGATGTCCCATTCTCAAAAACATAAAAATAAATAAAAGTTACATAACAAAAGATACTGAAAAACACACATAACAATTTCAAAACTAGTCTTTCCATGGAGCATTTGTGGCTGTATCTTCTCGAGACTTGCTGCAAATTTTCCTGAAGATGCTCACGTTTAATGGACCCTCAAAAACAAACATCTCGAGTACATTCAGCTGTTGAACTGTCAACAGTATCTTTCAGTAAAAAATAGATGGAAAAAAATAAATAAATAAAATAAATGAGTCGATTGATGTTAGAAAGGTTTGCCAACAAAACCTGGTCTTAGTTTTTAGTGTTAATGACTGAAATAATGGAATAAAAGATTATTAGGGTGAATCTCACAAAAACATGTCCAGCTCGCCCCAAAATAGTTTGCATTAAAAAGTGATTTTGTTTAATTTCACTATATTTTTGCATTACAGTTATAAGAATGAGATTTTTTTTGATTTTTTATTATGTTAATAAGAGATTTATGAGACTCACCCATAATGAGATTTTCACTGGAATGGCACATCATTTGAAATAATTCTGTGTATTCTAGAATGAAGACCTCTAAAAATATATAACGTCAAATGGCACTACTGTTCCCGGGTCATTAGACTGTTAAGCAACTACTGTATTCTTGACTCTTTCAGACTTACAGCATCCTGAGACATCCTTCACATCATTAAAGAACTGAAATTTTCCTCTACAGTGCATCCTTCATTTTCACTCACACACCTGACTTGTCTTGAAGCGGTACCTAAGACAATAAAAATCCAATCGGGTTGGTTGGATTGATTAAGACTGTTACAGCATTTTGCAGACTCACAGATACTTGTGCAAATACACACATTCACACACTGGGATTTATGATCCTGGGTCGAGTGGGATTGTCACATTAGGCTGGTGGGCTTTCACCACGGAGGAGTAGCGGATATGGAATCTGGGGGTCAAATGGTCAGGTCATACAACATGGGTCAGGGTTCGTCGAAGAGCTGAAGGTCCAGTCGCACCACAATCTCTCCCGTAGGGACTTCGTGTAAAAGCAGACGCTTGGTGATGGGGCCCTTCGAGCCCTGGTCCTTCTTGATGTCGGCCAGCCGAATCTCTGTCCTGCCCAAGAAATCTAACGAGACAACAAATGGAATGGGGTTGAAGATGTAGAGAGAGAAAGAAAATAATGTATGTGGTTATGATTGCACGCTACTGTTGAAAAGTAAGATTTTCAAACGTCTTTTTTGTTCACACCAAAGCTGAATTTATCAGATCAAAAATTCAGTAAAACATCACTATTGTAAAATATGATCACAATTTCAAAGTTTTCTATTTTAATATATTTTAGTATCACATGATCCTTCAGAAATCAATTTCTGCTGCAACTTTCACATAGAACCAATTAAACATCGTTTAAACGCCGTATTGTTTCTGACCATGTCCATCCCTTTTTGACCATAGTGTATCGTCTTCTGATGGCTACTTCCAGCAGGATCATGAAGCACGTCACAAAGTTCAAATCATCTCAAACTGGTTTCTTGATGACAATGACCATCATGACAATGTGTTCATGACATGACAATGTGTTCACTAAACTCAAATGGCCTCCACAGTCACCAGATCTCAATCCAATAGAGCAGCTTGGGGATGTGGTGGAACGGGAGATTCGCATCAAGAATGTGCAGCCGAAAATCTGCAGCAAATGCACGATGCAATCATGCCAATATGGACCAAAAATGAGGAATGTTTCCAGCGCATTGTTGAATCTATGCAATGAAGAATTAGGGCACTGGGGTCCAACACGGTAATAAATTGGCCAGTGAGTGTATATACATATATATATTTATATGTGAGAGAACACATGTATAAATAAGCAGGTGCATATGTGAATGAGTAGATTTTCAATATACTGACCGTCCGGGGAGAACTGATCCCTCTCGAACACAGTGACACACAGCACATCCTGCTCCAGGTCTTTGATGAAGAACTGGCAGTTTGAGTTCCATTTGGGGTTCAGAGTGTCCTGTAGAGTCTTAGTGACGTGACACTGAGAGCCCATCGTCACCTCACAGTACGGGTTACTCTTACCTGCGCACAAAGGACATTTATGATATGCTTATAACTTAGTACAGCACCTTATAGCATATAGTTTTAATTCTTTACCGTTTGAACGGCAGGGCTTTAGCTCAATGCCTTCAACAATGTTCACCATTAGCCGGCCAATACCAGTGGCCCTCTGAGACCTTACTGCAAACATAATAGTAACACAAAACCAGTGATTAGCAAACACTCTGAGCATTCATAGCTTTATTAAAGCAGTGAGGCGTGTATAAGGAAATATGTGAGACAGACCCAAGTAGGCCTTTTCTCTCTTCTTCTTCTCTGTTTCGATGAAAAGCTCAGAAGCGGCTTTGATCTTCTGCACCCAAGCCGTCCTGCAGGATGGAACAGAGGACATTGTCAAAATATGTGTGATTTACAGGATTTATAAGAGCGTTTGAGCACATATTTTGCAGGATAATGGGTACAGATCTAATTAATAAACAAATAATTAGTAAATACCGCTCGTTGATGCTCTCAGCGCGAATAGTGTAGACTCGGTCTATGTGAGATATGTGGAATATGGGTTCATCTCCTGAAGGATCAGTGGGCAGCTTCACCAGCACCTCATTAAGAAAGATGGGCTGCAGAGGTCATTGAGTCAGGTTAAAGGTCAAAAATTGATTGCAAATAAAGACGATTTTTAAGAATGTCTCACCGTTTTGTACATGCGATACTGCAGGTGGGATTTCGCACTGAAGACCTTGTCCGTTCCCGACGAGCCCAGAGGTTTGATGATCTGCGTGAGGAGCAGGAAGTCGTTAAACAGGAAGCCGTAAAGCTCCTTGTTGCTCTTGGCTTTGTAGAGTTTTCCACTGTGCAGAAATTTCCGAGGGCCCAGGCAGTTTGTAACCGAGTTGAACACAAGTTGCTGTAAAGAGAGGGCAACTACCATTCAACTATATCATTTTATGATGCGAAATTAATGTAAACACAGTCAGTTATGTCTTAAAGTATTAAACACAGTGAGGACAAACCAGGTCTTATATTTCAAAAGAGATCTGTGCATTAGTGTGAATGCAGCTTATTAGATCTGCCGCAGTCTATGATGTCATCAGTAATAATCAAACAGTAAAGATGAGAAAGAGAAAAATCACTCACAGCTCTTGAACGGAAAACGTTCAGATACGCTTAAATACTGAAAGCACTCTTTGTTTATTACTTGTTATATGTTTATTTATTCCTCTTTAGCTCTTTAGTTTATTTATTCCTATTTATTCCTCTTATTAGCCAAAGAATGTTTGAGGCTTATTGAGTCTTTTGATCTGGTACAGTTTGTAAATGCTCCCACCCGTATTCAGGGTCACACTCTTGATTTGGTGCTTTCACATGGCCTGACAGTCAGCGACCTTGTAAAAGATGACCATGTTATTTCCGATCATAAGCCTATTACTTTTAGAGTCCCCACTTGCTTTAATATTATAAGACCCATTAAGGCTGTTCGATGGTCTCGTAAAATCACACCGACTACCTGTACTGAATTTTCAGCTGTTTTTAATGACGTGTCTCAATCATTTGATCTATTTGGTGATAATTGGAGTGGCGCGGATTCTCTTTATCACTTCAATACCATCTCGGCTAATAT
This sequence comes from Siphateles boraxobius, assembly GCF_051911475.1. Lineage (NCBI taxonomy): Eukaryota > Metazoa > Chordata > Actinopteri > Cypriniformes > Leuciscidae > Siphateles > Siphateles boraxobius. Next base: position 5,727,700 of record NW_027508908.1, on the reverse strand, counting down.
TTTAAACTCTTTGGCTCCCATAAAAGCCAAACAACACAAATTAAAATCTGAGCCCTGGCTCAATGACAATACTCGTGCTCTTCGTCAGGCCTGCAGAAGGTGGAAAAAAGACAACCTCCAAATCTCATATGAAATACTAAGGGACAATCTGAAACAATATCAGAATGTGGTGAAAATAGAAAAATCTAAGTTGATTGAAAAACATCATCATAACCAGGAGAGTACTTTTTTCCACCATAAATGCTGCTGTTAACCACCCCGTTGGTCTTTACCCCACAGAATCTCCGGCTATGTGCGACACATTTCTAAATTTTTTTGTGGATAAGATAAGTGATATTAGGCTAAATATCTCCACTGCATTTTATGACTCTTTTCTTCCACGCCACTTTGCACTTATTTCCTGAGTCACTTTGAGCCTGTAACTCTGCCTGCTTTACAAGATATTGTAGGCAAGCTCAAACCTTCAGGATCCCCCCATGACGCTCTTCCCCCACAGTTTTTAAACTAGTTTTTGAGGTGATTGGGCCTATTGTTCAAAAGATCATGAATAACTGCCTTGAAGAGGCCAGTGTCCCAGATGAAATGAAGCATGCCATTGTCCACCCACTTCTCAAAAAAACAAATTTAGACAAGTCTATGGCAAGTCTGCTGTGTTAGTGCTGTTGGATTTGAGTGCGGCGTTTGACACGATTGAACACTCTGTCCTCATCTCACGCCTAGAGCACTGGGGGGCGTTCGGGGAAATGCCCTTAAATGGTTTCAATCCTATTTGAGTAGTAGAAGGTTCTCTGTTAGTATTGGTGACTTTACTTCTAATGCAGTGTCTCTTACTTGTGGGGTCCCTCAAGGTTCTATTCTTGCCCCGATTTTATTCTCTTTGTATATGCTTCCCCTGGGGTCGATATTTAGGAAACATGGCGTCTCCTTTCACAGTTATGCTGACGATACCCAAATTTATTTGCCCCTGGAAGCAAACAACATTGGTTTGGATACTCTGTTGGCTTGTCTAGCGGAGGTAAAGGCTTGGATGTCCCTAAATTTTCTTCACCTTAATGAAGACGAAACTGAGATTATAGTCTTAGAATCATCGGAAGCTACTAGTTCTCGCTGCTTAAATTTTGGCCCTCTGTCTCCATGTGTGAAACCATAAGTGAAGAATTTGGGCGTGTCATTCGATAGTGTTCTTAAATTTGACAAGCAGATTAATATGGTAGTCAAGATCAGTTTTTTTCATCTCAGAGTCCTAGCTAAAGTTAAATCATTTCTCTCTTTTAAAGACTTTGAAAAGGTGATACATGCCTTTATCTCAACAAGGCTTGACTCTTACGTCATCCAACCATCCATCCAACCTTTCAAGGTCTCTTACGTCATCCTACCAGAGACTGTTAACTGTTCCTCGGATTAGATTAAAAACGAGAGGAGATCGAGCTTTTGCCGTTGCTGCACCAAAACTCTGGAACAGCCTCTCCCTGTCCTTACCAGAACTGCCTCTTCACTGCATGAGTTTAAAGCAAAACTCAAAACGTATTTTCTTTTCTTTGGCTTATAATTGTAGTTGATATATGCTGTGTCTGGTCTGTGTTTTGTTTTGTAATCTATGTTGTACTTGGTGCTAAATGCTGAAGACGTCTGATTTAGTGTACAGCACCTTGGTCAACAACTGTTGTTTTTAGTGGTGCTATATAAATAAAATGCAATTATTATTGCAGAGATGGGGTTTGGGCATTGAGTGCATCGTGTACGTAACTAGATTTTTTGATCCAGACACTTTTTTATTGTACCTACCTTTTGTCTTCTGCATTCTCCGAGTCTTTACCCATGTCTCCTGTTCTTCCCTCAGATTTATCTCCCAGAAACAGTCCCACTGACCCAGCCCCAAACCCTATCTAATAATAATTAATAAAGGCTGGTTTCTAAAGTATTTCTTCCTGCCTTTATGTATTAATGTTCATTGGTAGCCTAAATGGGTTCCATTCAGACCTTAACATTAAGTCTTTTACTGTTATATGTCAACAAGATTCAACAAGACATTTTCACCTGTTTATACCCAATGTTTAGATTTGTTGTGGTATTTATGCAAATTAGCACATATGTAATTAGATTATGCGCCGTTTGTCCATGTTAACAAACAATTTCAATAACTTGTAATACATTTTTTGTTTGTGATGTAAGTAATCAACTCAGTAATTTTCATGGTGATATTTAAAGGTTAACATTTTTACCCTATTCATGTGAGAAAGAGAATGAATATGCGTATGAATAGGCTATATTTGGGTCTTTTTCGAAACTTTCCCCTAATGGGATTCTTAGGGGCTTTTTTCCCCTACTCAGGACATATTGAGGATACAAAATCAGTTGAGTTTGCTTCTGTTGCAATTTGTTCAACCTTTTTTCATAAAATGACTGGACTAAAGCACCACTCAACCGTTTGCAAATGGTACAGAATGCAGCTGCTAGGCTCCTTACTGGTGTGCGCAAACAAAATCACATTACTCCAATTCTGAAATCTCTGCACTGACTCCCAATCCGTTACAGAATTTATTTTAAAGTCTTGATGCTTGTTTTTAAATCCCTGAATGGATTGGCTCCTGTATATATGACTGATCTATTATCCAGTCACAATTCTGGAAGGTCTCTTACGTCATCCAACCAGAGACTGTTAACTGTTCCTCGGATTAGATTAAAAACGAGAGGAGATCGAGCTTTTGCCGTTGCTGCACCAAAACTCAGGAACAGCCTCCCTGTCCTTATCAGAACTGCCTCTTCACTGCATGAGTTTAAAGCAAAACTCAAAACGCATTTTCTTTTCTTTGGCTTATAATTGTAGTTGATATATGCTGTGTCTGGTCTGTGCTTTGTTTTGTAATCTATGTTGTACTTGGTGCTAAATGCTGAAGACGTCTGATTTAGTGTACAGCACCTTGGTCAACAACTGTTGTTTTTAGTGGTGCTATATAAATAAAGTTGAGTTGAGTTTATTATTTACTTCTTGCTTTTGTTTTGAAGCTATATTAGTTTATATATTCATTTCATTTATTTATATTTATTTCAAAAAGTGCTTATAATAACATATGTAATTAAATAAAAAAAGTAAAAAAAACGATGCCATTAAACAAATTAATTAGATTAAGAATACCCCTTTTCCACCAAGGCAGAGCTGGTGCTGGTTCGGAGCCAGAGCCTAGTTTCAATTCGGTTCTTTGGTTTTCCACACGCAAAGCACCAGCTCCGAACCAGGAAAAGTGGTTCTTAAGTAGCACCAAATCATTGCTGGTCTAGAACAGAGCCAAGTAAGAACCACTTGCGTCAGGGGCTGGGGGCGGGGTTACCGTGACCAACAAGACGAATAGAAACTTGTGACCGCCATTTTTAAATAGCAGCTAGTCGAGCTAATAGCAGCTCGATTATAAATATCCGTCTATGTAAGTTACGGCGAGCTGCACAAACGCGTTGGACTCCGATGTATTTTGTAAACCCATGAGCATCCATAGTATTGCAACGTCCGTTATTGTTGATGGCTTGTTCGAGATGCATCGGAGCGGCGCGGACCGATCGGAGCTGCGGGAGTGTTTGGAGAACATACGACTCCTTGTGCTTTTAGATCGCTATCGCAGTGCTTTGATGTCATGCGGAGATCGATCTGCGAGAAGCCGATGCATCTCGAACAAGCCTGGCGTACTGTTTGGCGCTACCGCACTAGCGTTGCTGGGCAACATGAGACGTATACAGTGACGTAAGATCTGGCTCTGTTGTGGCTCTCTAGCCGGTGGAAAGGCAAATCGGTTCTTATTAAGCTCGTCAGTCGAACCCACTCTGAACCAGCTCTGGCTCTGGCTCTGAACCAGCACCCGGTTCTTGTTGGTGGAAAAGGGGTAGAATTGATTTGGAATCGGATCATGACTCCCAGAATCGGAATCGGATCAGATCGTGAAGTGCCTGAAGATTCCCAGCCCTATTCGTTTATGGATTTGTTTTACTGGTGCGCAGAACAAAATAATCTCTTTTCAAAATATTGGAAAGCTAATTAAATACAATCCACTGAAAAAATGTTCACTTTACTGAGTGACTCTGCCTATAGACTGTGTTTAAGCAGCAGGTTTGTGTTCTGATACCTCTGACAGCCCCTCACACTGCACATGTGCCTGGATCCACTCCAGCCGGTCGGAGTTCTCTTTCTCACGCACGCCTTCGTTGACCTGCGAGCACAGCTCTTCAGCCTTCTCCAGAGCCAGCCGCAGGTGACTGTGGTCCGGATGGCTTTCTGGAGTGTTCTCAATAATCTGTGTGTGAAGCGAGAACAAACATGAGACGATGCTCCCAGATACATGAAGCCAAAGGGATGTGATGTGAAAATTATGGAAGCTTGTTTCCACCACGGAATAAAAAAAATAAAGTAATTGCGACTTTTAATCCCTCGCAATTACGAGTTTATAAATCACATTTCTGAAAAATAGTCACAATTGACTACAATTCTAAGAAATAAAGTCAGCTGACAATTGACTTTTTTCTTTTTAAAATTTTACATATCATAATTCTGACTGTCTATTTTGCATTTGTGAGTTTATATCTCAATTTTGAGAAAAAAATCACAATTGGATACTTAAACTTGCAATTCTGAGAAAAAGTCTGCTGTTTAGATCCCACAAGTTTATATCCCACAATTCTGTCTAAATTAATTCTAAAAAGTCTGAGTTTTGAGACAAACAGGTAATTGCAAGAGAAAAAAAAATCTGAATTCTTTATGTGCTTTTATAGATGACAGAGTTGTGTTTTTTTTTAGTGTGCTGTTGGTTTGTCATATAATAGTTAGGAAATAGTCAATTAACTAGATTATGAGCATGTACGTACATTTTTGATGATGAGCGGGTATCGGGTGACTCTCTGCATGGGTTTGAGAAGGAAACTTGACAGAGGCATTCCCTTACAGCGAGGGTCCATCGCCAACCTCTGTAAAACATGCAAACATGCATAAAAATCCATGCAACATCATGGGATTTTCTTCCGAAAATATAAAATTATTGTTAAAATGCTTTAAAATAAGGTGTATTTACAATTAAAATGTGCAAACAAAAACACAACAAAGAGGACAAAAAAAAAAAACTTAAGTGCCACAACATATCACTATGGATTAACCGGATGACTGTTCGCCAGTCTCACCTTAACAAAGTCTTTGAATTCGGGCACCTCGTCCGTTTTCTGCTGAATGAGGGTGGCGCCGTTGAGCTGGCAGCTGCAGAAGCGGATGTACGGCTGCATGTGAACAAGCTGAGCGGTTAGGATGTCACCAATCATCTTCACCGGCATCCGCTCACCTGACATCTTCTTTCTCACCCGCAACGCCCTGGAGAGACAGTTAGATGAGGCATTCTGGGTAAGCCACGTAATGCTCATTATATGGAATTACATCCGTTCTATTATTATAGTTGTCGTAACATCTGTTTAATAGAAGTATGAATATTTAATTAACTGACATGACATTGCATTCAGATTAATGCCTTTAGAGCAATAAATAAAGAGGGAGCTTTAATCAGGAGTTGAGTGCATGGTGACTAATGATGAGGTAAAGGATATCCACTGTATTAACCAACAGGTGGCGTACTTGAGCAGTTTGATGTTGCACATGATCAGCTCTTTCCAGTTGACAAAGATCATGGCCACCTCCTTCTCCGTCAACAATTCCGAGTCCAGAAGAGGCTTCTGGAAGGTCTGAAAGCAAACCATAAATATATATGTATAGATTTTTTTCCCTATATGAAATTCTATCTATTAACTACATTGCAAACTAGCATTATATGGATAATACACATTCATTAAATGGCATCACCTCAGGTATTCCTACTTCCTGACATGACTTTATACTGAACGTCATACAGACAACAACCCTGACTAGGCTGTTGATCTTTGCCAGTCTACAGCTGATTAAAGTGTAATTTCCTGCGAGTTTTACCTCAGTAACTAGCTGCAGGTCATTGACATAGTTCTCCTCTGTAACAATAAGTTCATGTATGTATCCCTGTCTCTTCCGTTCCACTGGCGTCAGCATGTCAAGCAGGTGGAGGTCGGCACACCCTGTGAAACGCACAGAGGTCATGCAGTCAAATCTCATGCTTAGATTCATACATACAATTTTTTAATGATTAGTACATTAATTCAGTTACAACAAGCCGATATTACAGTCACACTTTATATTAGGAGTTTTTAACTACTATGTACTTATTGTGTTGATGTTGTATTGCAAATGAGGTTAGGGACAGGTTTGGTGTTTGGTATGGGTAAGGTCAACAGTGTAATGGATGAAATTACAGAAAATAATAACAGCTGTAATTACGTGCAGGTGTTTTGTTTTATATAAGTACAATGTAAAAACATTTATGTACACAGTAAGTCCATCGCATCAAATGATTAATTTAAATGTTAGTACATAGCAGTTAAAGACACTTAATATGAAGTGGGACCGATATTACTTTGGTAAGGATAATGCTGGAAATAAATGCTGATTTGTTTTTTCAAATTTAATTTTAAGTAAGGAATAAAGTACGATCATTACCTTTAAATAAAGGGCCCGACATGCTTGTAACACTTATAAAATAAATACCTGGACATGCAACATTGATTTGAGTTGAACTTACTTTATTATGTGAGAAGAAAGAGATGGCGGAGTGATTGCGCCTTGCTCAGTTCTATAAAAATATTGGACGGCAGAATGCTTTGATAGTCCAATCAGAATCAAATGAAAGCCGTTTAGGAAGGCAAACTAATTGTTTGTTCACTCCTATAGAATATGCATGCAGGTATATTGCTCTAGCAATTCTCATTTCGTGCCATATGAGCAGCTCATGAATTAAATGACAGCATTAAGCATTTAATAAGTGACAGTCATTTCCTCTGGTAGATGATTAAAAATAAATAAGCCAGTCTGCAGTTGCCATGGAGTTCTTTAATGGTTACACATTTTTTATAAAGGTGGTATGACACTGTTTTTAAAGCTAGGAATTGAAGTATATAGTTGAGTTTTTAACTGTACATTCATTTTATTTTATTTTTGATAAAATGCTTTAATCAAGTACAATGGTTAATGTTTTGGACATTGAGGTGAGATATTCAGAACAAATGCATTTTTTTACACAGTATTGCAAATATCCGATGGGAAAGAAGCAGTTGTGCTTCTGTAGTCCGAGGATGGTTATGTTCACTTAAAAACAAAAGAAAACCTTGCAACAGATTGATCACGGACATGATGGACAGTCCATCCAGCCAATAATAATAAAGCAGCACACTGTGGAACCAATAAAGAACCACACTAACATGAAATCAATTTGGAAGGAATTTCATGTCTTGTTTCTCAGCACTAAAAATTACAATACTGTTATGAGGCAGATAAAAAAGAAATAAAATCAGAGTTCATGTGTTGCAAGTACAATATCATAGGAGTAAAAATTAATGCCATGCTTTTTTCCTACATTGGATGAACAAATTGCCCAAACACTTTTTTTTTTTAGTTCTTATATGTTTAAGAAAATTCCAGTCTTTCATGTTGCATCTGTAAACATCTATTTAATCATAAGCATTTGTAATTAGAACGGTGTTAAGCTTATATTCAGTATGTTATTCTCTTTCCGTAATGCAATTTGGGGTTTCAGTCAAAGCATGACAATTAAATTTCATAAAATTTGGACTTTCTAAATGCTCTTTACTCACTA
>NW_027508908.1:5402500-5715000 GCF_051911475.1 Siphateles boraxobius | reverse complement strand
CGGATCCGTGATAAGTATTGTGATCCGTCTCGCCACTAGTGTAGTTGCACTGATCACTTTGAGGGGGGGATAAATTTATCCCCACCGGGGATAAAAATAATTAAGCAGAGGCAGGGATACATTGACCAGAAAGGGGGGGAAAGTCCCACGCATTCCCCCCCGGCAAATCGCGCCCTGAGTGTAACTAACGTAAATCAAGCAAGCTAGTATGCATATTGCATAGGCCACGAAGTGTTGACGAAATAACACAGTAGCTGACCGGCGGGAATAATATGGAATTTTTTTACAGAAAACTTCTTGCACAAAATAAATTCAAGTACTTTCAAGGACCTGTATCTATGTATGTTTATTTTCAAAAACTTTCCAGGGCCTTGAAATATATTTTTCATATTCACAAACTTTCAAGGATTTCAAGGACCGATGGGAACCCTGATTAAATGTTTTATTAGTAAATGTTTTAAGTAAAAGGTGTGTGTTGCTGTGGTAGAAAGTGTGGATGCACTTAATAGCATGTCTCCGAGTGTGTTTTTCAGACCTGAAGTTCTCCTTCCCACCATCCTCCTGGGTTTTTCTTGCGAATGAGAATGAGCTGGCCTGGTGCTAGGGTGAGCTGCTCCGCACCGGTGGCTGTGTAAGGGGCGATCACCTGGGCAATCTCTGAACACAGACGAAAAACAGGTAAAAGGAGAGAAGAGCTGAAGCATTGGACCGATCTCTAATAAAATGCTGTTATGGTCTAAATTTGGTTAGAGAATTCAGTTATGAAGGCCACAAAACTGATGCTTAATTATTTATTTTTTTAAATAAAACTTGAGCACCAGCACTCACCTGGTTTCTTCCCTAAACTTCCTGCTTTCCCAGCAGATCCCAAACCCTAGAAAATAAGTTGAAAGAACGCTATGGTTGTACTGGTCTATTTGGTTTTTGACTACAGTAATAACTTTTTGAATGCAATTGTATTTACAAATAAAGTACTGCTTATACATGAATATCAGTCACATGACCTCTTACGTCATCCGCTCTTTTTCCAGTTGACTACCGCCATCTTGAGTACATGCCGAGTACTGTCTACAATACTGACGGCATTAGCTAGGAAGCAGATTTTCTCTGTTTGTTTCACTTTATACATAACCAACTTTGTTTATGTAAACCCTGTGTTTATTTGACAGTATTCGCGCAATAAGACTAGAAAGATAACTTCGTTCAGTAACCTGTCGCTGTTGTTAGACAGGCTTAGTGCGCGTGCGCATCGGGTGTACGCGCTCAGAAAAGCGCTGGTTAGAACCGCGCATCAACACGTGAAAGACTTGTTAGCACATGCAAATAATGAACTTATGTGAACTGCATTGTCCCGTTCCTTTGCGTTAACATTTGATGTGAATATACGTCGCGTTGTAGTCTATGCTGAGACGGAGGCGCCAGAACTGCAACTGATAGAATGCGCGATACTACGACATTTCTTCAAAAGCAGATGGTGGATATATTTTAATCCACGATCATAAATCGTGATATCGCCTACCCCTAAGCTAGCCAAGTAAACTCATTATCATTTACATCCACTCACCACAGACAACATGAAAACTGCACAGAGAGTTTGCACACACAAACCCCTGTTATAACATAAGAGCGAGCAGTTGCGGCCATGGTTGGGCATATCATTGAAGGATTTTGACTGAATGCGCGCAAAGTGCGCTCCCTTAATAATTCCTAAAAAGCTGACATCAGTTAATCGCGATCTCACATCTCGGTTAATATCAATTAAGCTGACTGCACAATGTATCTTTCATAATATATACACTTTGTTTGTTACAATTAGGGGATTTGTCAGCATACAGAGCTCTCAACAAAAAGTCTGTTTTGAGCATAGAGGTTTTGAGCGGTGAGGGGAGTCTATCTTAAATGCTTCTGATTGGCCTTTGCGTTGAAGAAATCAACACGTATGTCTGTGATTGGCTACATCGCTCAACGCTGCAAACGTGTTTTAAAAGGAAACTCTGGCCTGTAAATCGTTTCTATTTTGTTTTAGTTCTTGTTGCTTTTCTGCAAAAATGTATTAGTTTTTATGTTTTATTCGTAGATATTTCTAGTTTGCGGGAGTCCTGCGAATCGTTTTATTCTCCCTGCAACGCGCACACACACAGAGAGTGCATTGCCTCTCGCACTCGGCCATCAAATCTAGTCCCGCGCCGCACTCTTTTGCATTGGGAGTGCACATCTCTAGATCAAGGGCCCGGCCCGAGGATAGTGACGGGAAATATCGGCCCGCAAGTTCGGGCTCGGCCAGAGAATAAGCTCTAGTTCCTTTGCGACTGACGTATCGATCTTGCCGAATCAGGTACTCAAGATGGCGGAAGACAAGTTTTAGAATTCAGTGACGTCAGTGAGGAGACGTTGGTGACATCATCTGATATTCATGTATAAACACTTCAAATTAAAAAAATTCAAGTTCTGTTGAACATTCTAATGCAGTACCTCTGAATCTTTAGGTTTGACATAATTTGAAGGGAAGACTCCGGTCTTCCCGCCCACAGTGCCAGTCCACCAATCTCCTTCTTTCTTTGTGACCGTGATGACATCACCTTGCTGGAAGGTCAAGTCACCCTGCTCACTGCTTTCATATGTATACATGGCCACATACTCTGTGATAGACAAAATCACACAAGAGTTTTAGATACAAAATGATTAAGATGAGAGAGGAAGTTATAGATGATCCATCGAGTTGTCGCTGTATTCTGACCTTCTCCGAGATCCGTGGGTTTGTTTGGAGAGGGGCTGGGTCTCTTAACACTGGGAGGGCTGTCCGAAGAGCCAGACTCAATACTGAAACATGAGAACAACAGCATTCATACAGTATATTCAACTTTATAGTCCGGATGAAACACCTAACCAAGCATTCAACATCACAGTCTTTGGAATAAAAGACAACAGGTACTATACAATGGAGTCTGGATTAAAATAAATATAATTACAAATATCAAATATTATGAACTTCCCTTTCAATTAAACAATGACTTTTAATTAAATTCCATTTTTCTAAGGCTTTATTTTTATTAAAAAACTGGACTTTGTTTGTTGTGTTTATTGTGCTAACCTCGAAAAGTAATAAACAATATATATTACAAATATGATTTTGTTAAAAATCTATGATATTTTGCACAGATAAATTCACTGTAAACTGAAATAAACATTTTAATAGGCTAATTTAGTGAATTTAGGCATCAATATTGATTGATGAACTATCTATACAACTATAGTAATGATATAAATCGCACAGATACACACCTCATAGATTTCCGGACGGGCCCAGAGATTAGTTTGACGTAAGATTTTGGGAACCAGCCTCTCTGCCCTTGTACCTCTCCAAACCACCACATATCCTGCTGCTCCAGTACGGTGATCACGTCATTTTTGTTAAAGTTCAGGTGATTGTCTTTCTTAGCTCTCCATGGGTACAAAGCCTGTGCCTGCAGACCCTCCACTTTCTCACCCTAGAAATAAAAATCAGAGTTTTCAAAGTGAAACCAATAAAAAGATCAGTTTTTCAAAAATACTCCAGTACCTAACCATAACTACCATCTTAAAGTCCTCGTATGCTGCTTTTTTGGATATTACCTTTCAAGAAGGTAATATCTGCACAAAATAGCTGTTTGTGAAGAAGTTTAAAAGCTCAAAGTGCACACTAAATTGAGTTATTGTCTCCCAAAAGAAAGAACCGATTCTGAACTGCTGAAATTAGTTGCCAGCTTGAGTCAAGTCAAGTTTTGATTTTTGTATCTGTAGGTATTTGCTAGAATCCATAATACCGTGTATCTGAACAAAATGTCCAGGACCTCCAGCAAAAAAATAGGCCCACAACATATAAGATCCAGCAGTATATTTAACTCTAGGCATGGGTACTTTTTATCCCTGTTTGCACCAAACACATCTGGATGGTTTGCTGCCAAAAACCCTTTTTTGTTTGATCTGACCATAAAATCCGGTCCCTTTTGAAGTTCCAGTCATGTCTGAAAACTGAATATGCTGGAGTTTGTTTTTGGAGGAGCGAGGAGGATTTTTCTTGAAACCCTCCCAAACAACATGTGGTGATGTATGGGGTTTGATATATTCTTTTAGGCTTTCTGACCCCCAAGACTCTAGTAATCTCTGCAATTCTCCACCTGTGATCCTTGGAGAGCTTTTGGCCACTCACACTTTCCTCCTCACCGTCCATTAAGGCAATATAAACACACGTCCTCTTCCTAGCAGATTCGTAACATCTTTAGTTGGTTGAAACTTCTTAATTATTGCCCTGATGGTCAAAATGGGGATTTTCAATTCTTTAGCTATTTTCTTACAGCCACTTTCTATTTTGAAATGCTCAATCTTTTGATGCACATCAGAACTATATTCTTTGGTTTTACTCAGTTACTCATGATTAAGGGAATTTGGCCTTTGTGTTTCCTCATATTTAAACTCCTGTGAAACAAGAATTCATAGCAAGACAATTTCATGTTCCTAGTCACTCAGGTGTGCTGAAAAAAGGTAAATATTAATGAGAATATACTTTAGAGATATTTTACTCGTAAAGAATTCTAGCGGTTCCAATAATTGTGGCCAACGTGTTTTGTAGAAAAACGTTTGTTTCATAATGTGATTTCCCCCCGTTTCAATTATTTTACTTCAATGAAAGGTTTGATTTTTGCTAATTTTTTTAATGAAAGATCAAAAGGATAAACAATGCAGATTTTTTTTTACAGGCATTTTTGATCATATTTACCAGGGGTGCCATTAATTCTGACCACCACTGCAGGTTTGTAACAAACTTGAATAATGCCAGCCTATGGCCATAGGCTGCTGTGAACGTCTACTTTGCCCCGCCCTCAAACACTGTAGTTATAGCTGAGGCCTGGTAGAGTTTGGTTTGTGTTGTCGAGAAGACACTGTTTTCTGCGCTGTGAAAGCAACAGACTGGGCCATGTGACCAATCAGAGCAGAGGAGACTCTCTCTGAAAGGAGGGTTCAGAGATCTAATCATTTATTAACTATTTCAGACAATGATAGAAAAGAAATGTAGAATGTATATTATGCATTATATATATTATGGGAAACTAAAGTGTTTTGACCTTGGATACATTTAAACCTATTGTAGGAGAACTAAACAAAATTAGAAACCTTTAATATAGCATAATAGGAGCACTTAAACAAATGATGAATGCTATAATTCTTTTCATATGCAGCAGTAATGCAATAGCCTGAAAGAAAGAGGCCTTATACTCTTGAAAATATTGTGCAGGATCGAGCAATTTAGCATCAATACAGATTTACTCCTTAGTTGAAGTTGGTAAATTGTAAGAATTTTACTGTAAATTTCCCAATCACGCAGAGGAGCCGTATTTGAGAGGGAATCTCATATGCGTACCTGGCCGAGCACAGGTGAGGGTGAGGAACCGGAAAGCGTGGCAGGGGTGAAAGCAGAACGCTGTCTGATCTGTCCCCCACTGGGCACTGACAGGGACGGCTGAGTGGGCTGTGTTGGCCATGCATCCCATCCATCACTGTCCTGCTTCTCCCCAGCAGAATTAGATGGCCATCTAAAGTCACATGAGCACAGAATAAAAATGGATGCAGACAAAACTCAGGCATATTTAAATGACAATATTCTGCCTGAACTGAGAAAATGGAATCTGTAAATATCCTCACGAACAAACTACTTACGTAGTGCTGAAATCTGCCCAGTTACTGGATGTTGAGGAAGAGGTGGGGCATGGAGGGGGAGGGGCTGAGGAGGGCGGGCCTATCGATGCAGGCTCTGTGGAGACTGGCTGTATGGGTGTGGTTGTGGTCGATGAAGAAGCGGATGATATATGAGAACCCAATTTAGGGGTGGAACTAGAAGCAGCACTAGTCCTCAAACTAAGAGGAACTTCAGATTCTGGAATCTTCTCTGCATAATTGGCAGGGAACCAGCCAGTCTTCCCTTTAATCTCTCCTCCTAACCATCCAGGTTCACCTGTCTGAGACTCATCCACCTGAAAAGAGAAAGCAAATGAGAGACACAGAATCAGGATGTGAAAGGACACAAAACAATCTAAAATAACTGAGTGATGAAAAATCACAGGGAACCACAGGATCTTCATTGTGATATGCATCAGAGATCTGAATACAAACACAAGAATCAGAATACAAAGTGACTGTATGTAATAACAAAATAAAGGACTCATGTTGATTGAATACAGGAAATTGTATTGCCTTTCTGAGTGAGCTTATGCCATATATAGCAAAGCCTCTGAAATCTTGCAAATGACTCAACAACAGACACACACATATTATGATCTCTGTACACAGGGTGTGTTTTAGCCCAGTGACAGATGAACAATACAGAAAATCATCAAAGACAAAGACAAACTAGAAACAAATAAAAGTGCACGAGGAGCAGAAAACCTCGACTTACCCACTCTCCCTTCACCTTCAGGCAGAGTGAGCAAAGGGAGGACAGAGGCAGGGTCAGAGGTCAATAAATGTGCACACTAACTGCACACGTGCATTCTCTCTTTCAGATGAAGAAACAAATCGCACACTCTCTGACAAGCACACATCAGAACATAAACACACACACACACACACTCTAGGACTGAAACTAATCCTCAGATTTCCCAAGAATGTTATTGATAAGATTTTTCTATTCTTAATTACTGTAAAATAATATAATATTTGTATTAATTGTTGTTTTAAATCATCTATGTACACTACCATTCAAAAGTTTGTGGTTGGCAAGATTTTTTTGTTTTTTAAAGACTCTTTTGCTCACCAAGACAGCATTTATGTCATCAAAATACAGTAAAAACAGCAATATTGTGAAACATTACAATTTAAAATAACTGTTTTCAATTAGAATACATTTTAAAATGTAACTAATGGCAAAGTCATCACATGATCCTTTCGAAATCATTCTAATAAGTTGATTTGCAGCTCAAGAAACATTTCTTCTTATTATTATTATTGTTGAAATTATGCTGTTATGCTGATTACTATTTTTGTGGAAACCGTAATAATTTAAATAGAAATCTTTCATAACCATATAAATGTTTTTACTGTCACTTTTGATCAATTTAATGGTTCCTTGCTGATAAGTATTAATTTCTTTAAAAAACGAGTCTTACTAACCCCAACTTTTAAAAGATAGTGTATGTCTATCAGAATAATTAAATAATTGAAATGAAATTTTACGAGTAGAATAATAACTAGTTGAAACCTTAATACACATTTTGGTATTAAAAAAGTGTGAATACACTTTCTAACAGTTGGCTTACCATCACTATGTCTCCAGGAATGATGGTGATCTCATCGTGGCTGCGGGCCTCAAAGGGATACAGTGCTCTATAGAAGACCACCTTTACCTTCTCCTGACTAAAACCAGACACTGGGATCTTATCTATAACACAAAAACATGAGTTAAGTCGATTTATGCCTTTTAGGGTAAGCTTAAAACATCTCGATATTGATAAATAAATAAAAAACAGCTGCAAAACTAATCCAATTTATGTCTGGTTCTACAATCCTCTTTTTCCTCACCTGTCATAGACCAGGGGGAATGAGCCTGTAGTTTTCCCGGTATCGGATGCTGTGTGAAGAGTTTGGTGAGGTTCTCCTGAATTTCACCTCTGCTGTGGTTCTCCTCTTCACTCACTCGGCTCATCCAGGCCTGAGTCACAGGAGGAGTGGGAGCTTTACCCAGCCCATCGTCTCTCCATGCTGGAGACACACCATCATCTGCCCCCGACAACCTGGAGGAAAGTAAGAGACAAAAGGAATGCCTGTTAAAAAAGTTAAAGTGAAGTTTTTCCCGCAAAGAATAGCCATAGAAGAACATAAAAATACCTAGACTCTTGTAATTCTGTGGACTTCCTGTCATGGGACGGCTGGGTGATGTCAGCCTCCAGCTCCTTTTGTTTCTGCCTCTGTTGTTTGTTGTGGATTTCTCTCAGCTCCTGCAATGCATGATGGGATATTGGAGGACAGGTAAGGGGGAATATAGGGGGCAACGGGGCTCTGTTTGCACTCTCTCACATTCAGACACACTCAACACGTTCACAACTGCGCCCTGCAAGTGCTGTGTGGACAATCTGTCTCAGTCACATAGACTTTATTTTTTATTTCTGACCATCTTACTAAAGTATTGATGTCAAAAGTGTCAACAGTCTATTCCAATCTATTCAAAACATCCGGCCATCTCTGAGCTTTTTAAATATTTAAAAAAGGAAACAAAAAATAGCATATACAATGTGTGTGCTTGAATGTATTATGTAAATGTTTATAATGTTAATAAATGGCAAATGACCCACTGATGTAAAAACTGACTAATATTTAAAGATTGCATGCATAAATCGTACACTTGCATGGCACATGGTGCAAACTGCATAGCGATTGCGTTCATGATGGCAGGCTGCAATGCCTGCTTGATAACTTCACATGAACCACTGGAGTCACAAGAGAGGAAACATGGAAATCTCAAGAAAAGAGGACTAATTCAGCAGACCAATGGAAACACTGCAGCTTATGTAATGCCATACCATTCCAACAATAAGCAAGATCTTTAGAACACCATCAGGATACGGTTGAGTCAGATATTATATATGTGTATGTATGTCTATATATATATATATATATATAAAAATATTGAAAATATATATATAAAGATTCAAATGACAGATCTATGGATAGCATATACTTTTATGCTCTGGGATCTCTTAAGTTACATTTCTGCTCAAGATTTAATGTTACATAAGCACAATTTACATAAATAAGAGCTATTATAGAAAGATCACTGCAAGCGGTTTGGTAATAGACAGACTCTAGAAAAACAGAGAGAGTTAGCCATTCGAGTGCAAAACATATACACGCACCAAAGCAGAGCCAACGGATGTGAGTGTTTAGATTTCATGAACCAGACGTGCAATTTCTAATGCATTTGTAAATTCACACTGAAGTTTGCTTCTGCAAACAAGTTAATACTATAAAATACACTATTCATTTTTTAAATGTATTTTTTCCTGGGCAAGTCTATATAGCATATTCCTGATCACACCAAGACCAATGTAACTAAATTATAAAAATTATAATAATAATAATAATAATAATAATAATATGTAAAAAAATGTATCAAAAATAAATAAATATTTGCATTAAAGACTTTTATATTATGTCAATTTCTGAGGAATGTTTGAATTCCAGAATGAATTGTTCAGTATCCAACTTAATAAATAAATGTTTTTTTTTTCACTAGCTAGTGGGGGAAACAACAACAACAACAACAAAACAGAACACTGGAAAACAACATGTCTCAAATTTGGTGCAAAGGAGTTCCTGAGAATGCACCGTTTTACTTTACAGCTAGTTACTCTATTTTGAAAATGTTTTGGCCACAATTTTGGAAACCTCAAAATTATGTTCTCCTTAAATGACTAGAATTGTAAAATCACATTAAAATGCATGTAATAGCTGCTAAGCTTTTTAAGTAAAGACTTCAAAGAATGTATCCCCAAAAAATGTTAAAGTCCAGGTTCATGCACAAGGTTGATTTTGGAATTAACTGACACACATGGCTTAGAAAAAAAGTAGCAAGATCAAACGTAGGCGTTAATTACGCTGATCTAAAGACCAGCCTCAGATCAGTGTGCAAAAAGGAATAGCTTTCTACCGATACGTGAAGGTTTAGAATAGCTACAACGCTGCCTTTGATGGGCTTCTCAAAGGGAGCTGGAGGAGGTGCAGTGAGACACACGAGCAGGGGACACGGTGTAGGGAGAAATAAAAGGTCAGGGGGGAGGGGGAGGGATGACCTGGAAGTAGAAGTGTATATGCTTCAAACAGGCCATCAGTGCTGCGAGACAGTCCAACAGCACCTCGTCCACAGAGCTCCCTGACTGCAAGAGACACAGAGCCACCCATACGGTCACACCACCATCATCATCATTGTTATCATCATCAGTGTTTGCACTCTGTACTAATGTGTACTCAGCTCTACTCAATGCAGAGCTTCTTAAAGTTAATAATCATTTTAAGTATAGAGCGTAAGACAAACGGACTAGACAACATATTAACCAAAGCAGAGCGACGAAGCCTATTGCTCTGTTAATTAGTGCAAGCTACAGGCTTGGGGATAACAATTCTCCAAACTGATTATTTCAGGAATATTATAGATCAGGGCTCGACAATAAAGATAGACCCATGTTACAGGGTCAGTATGAAAGACTTGAGTACGATCAAGCGGAAGATGCACAAAAAACAGCGAGATGCGATACAATGACCAAAGAGTTCTGTCTAGTGTATGTCCGAACCAAAAAACAAGAGCACATCCTACATATACACACCCTTAAACTCTGCTGTTAACATGACAACTTGCACACATCTTCTTTTCTATTCCCACCAGAATTTTTTTTGGTGTGATTTACGTATACTAAACCATCTGCGTTCATGTAAATACTGCAACTTTGTGTGCATTTGACCATTGAAGCGTGTGCTGTTTAATTGCTGTTAAATGGGTAATTATGCTGTATAGCAAAAAATGCAACATTTTGATTTTACATTGTGTTCCATGATCGTCGAACCGCAAAAAAATTGGAGGGACTGGTTTTCCAATGGTTCGTTACAGGACTCAAAACAGAGTCCATGATACATTTCCTGCGACTGTTATTTTTTGTTAACACATTATTATAAGTAAACACTTATTTATTCCTTTTTTAAGGGATTATTTTATATATTCATTGTTATATAGTAGTAATTATTATAAGGTGTTTTTTGTATTATTTTAAGTATTTTAGTCATCTATAATGAAGATGCGACTGGGGCAAAATCTGAGCAGATAAAATATCCTTATAGTTGAGCCCTGTTGCTGGCTTAGTAAAGGGAAGTAGTCAAGACAAGACACAACTGGAAGTTGTGACAAGGTTAACGGCATTTTCAGGTTGTCTACCTGTCGCCCACTCTCCTCTTCAATTAGTAGCTCCGACTGAAGGTTCTCCATCCTGGCAGCGTGGGTCTGATAGAACAGCCCCAAGGACTGTCCCAGCACGAAGGATAAAGCGGAACAAGCCAGAACAAAGAGGGCCAGCCAAGTCGTATAAACACGGAGGAGGGGGGAGTTGAGAGGGATTCGGCCAGGATGGATGGAGGACGATAGGGAAGACGAGGGACGGGGTGACAGAGTGAGCAGCAGGCAGATACAGTGAGGATCAAGAGATTGTGTGATGTTGTGAAAATGCTTCTACTTTCTCTCTCACACTCTCTCTTTGTCTCATTCTGAATGAAGGCACATTAAGGCAAAATTAAGTGTGTTGGTGTTCTGTTGGTTTTATCATATACATTGTATGTAAGTTTGGGTGGAATGTCAACGAGATCTCATTATGCACTCTCTCTTACTTCCTCTATCATTTGTACAGACACACACAAGGTCCAAAGGTAACAAATTGCCTCTCCAGGGGAGTGGCTTTTCCCCCCAATATTTTTCTTACGTGCCATGAAACAGCTGTTTGCATTTTTAATAAATAAATAAATAAATAAATAAATAAATATATATATACACACCACCATTCAAAAGTTTGGGGTCAGTAAGATAAAAAAAAAATGTTTTATATCTTTATCCTTCAAAGTAAAGTAAAGATACAGTAAAGACATTTATAATGTTACTGAAGATTTCTATTTTATTCTATTATATGCTTTTGAACTTTCTATTCAACAATGAATCCTGGGAAAAAATATATCATGGTTTCAACAAAATGTTAAGCTTTGCGTCACAGGAATAAATCAGTTTAAAATAGAAAACATTTTTTTTTAAATTGTAATCATATTTAACAATATTACTGTTTTTACTGTAGTTTTGATTAAATAAATGCAGCATTGCTAAGCATAAGAGAATAAATGTTTCAATGGCATTTAAACATCGTATACCCCCAAACTTTTGAATGGTGGCAATTATATATAGGTTTCTATAAACACTATAAACAAGTATTATGTCACAGCTCTAATAAGCTGGTGAATGAATACAATTGAGTAACTCTCCAAAGACAATTTTTACTTGGATTTTGCACAAATGTTAATTTTGCACCCTGTACACACACACAATGCAAAATATAAAAGTATTGAACTTCTAGGACTGACTGTCTGTATGTGTTTTTGTGTGTTTAGGTATTTCAGGGCTTCAGTACCTTCAGCTGTGTGTTGAAGGCATCTATCTCCAATAGTTTGGAACGTGTCTCCTTCTCCACAGCGTCCAGCTGTTCTCTAAGCTGCTGTTTGGTGGATTCCTTCATATCAATTGCCCTCTGAAGACTGGACAGAGAGTCCCCTACAAAGTAGAAATAAACAGACAACTATTAAAGAACATTTCTGAGATATTAACATCCTCATGAACCATTCTGCAAAAAAAAGGAAAAGCTTTATTCTTCACTTTGTTACACTGATGTAAACAAAAGGAAGTTTTAACCATCAATATACAATCACCAAAAAAAGCTCAATGTGCAAAATAAATGGTAATATTGTTCTAATAATGCATAATTCACCAATCTGATTACGTAGTTAATAAGATCAGGACTGTTTTCATACCTCTGTGACCTAAGATGCTGTTTTTGTGTTCAATGAACAACTGTAGTTTGTAAACTTGTTCTGCAGTGCCAGATGTGACCAGCCAGCAACTACTTTACAGATTACAGTGATTACAGTACATTGTTTTCTTAAATGTTGCTAAAGCTTTATGTGGGCGTGGACTTTGAACAAACAGTGCCCAAAGAAACATAAGGTCACATGTTTGGGTCCAAACAGTGCATCTGTGCCATCAGCACAAAAACCACAACAAGTACTAATGGCAGCTGTTTACCACGTTAACTAGGTAGCAACTCAGGACGAGCAGATACCAGCTTTACTTTTTAATTCAACATGTTTTTGTCACTTTAGACCATGTATACTTTACAAACACACAACGACCCAAGCATTTGTATGCTATTGCTGTATTTTGAAGAGATGCAAATATAAAGCACTTTACTCAAAGAAAGACATACTAGCAAGTGTGACAGTAGGAGAAAAGCAGCAAAGTATGCTTAAGTTAGGCTGAATTGATTGGTTCACAGAAGTTCACAGTCTGGAATACACTTTCACTCCAACTAAATTCCGACGTCAATTGGATTCGGGATTGCACCAAAAAGACTAGTCTAGAGTTTTGGATCTTTAAAGCAGTGTTGAAGAAAATGTCCTTACTGTGCAGACTGTTCTGCTGAACCTGCTTCAGCTGGTCATTTAGACACTGTTTATCAGGAATCAACCGACTCAACCACTGCTGAGACTCCTGATGGATACAAAAGAGAGAGAAATCACAAAATATTCCGATTACTTTGAAAGACTTGTGTACAATGCAACTTAAAACTAATATCTTGTGTATACATATACATAAAAAAAGAAGATAACTAGCCTAAAGTTCTTGTCTGCTTATGAGGGGTTTAAATTCCCTCTTCTATTCCACACACTCACCCAAACTGGAGAGGAGAGACCTTTTCAAATAGAGTGAATGCTGAAAGGACGCTGATGATGCTTTTGAATGAAGCCAAAGAAGGGAGAGATGAGGAAAGAGAGAAAAGAGAGAAAAGGGAAGAAGTGCACACCTGCAGCTGCTGTTGCAGGCTGGTGATCTCTGCAATGCGGAGCTCTCGCGTCTTATTGGTGCTCTCGATCTCGTGTCTCTGAGCCGAGAGACGGAAACGAATGTCCTGCAGTTTACCATCCAACTGAGACTTCTTATCATTCTAGATAAGAGCCAAAAAGAACACCACAAGTCAATCTATTAAACTCACATTAAGCCCCTCAAATAGATTACAACTCCGTTTGGTGCCACTAACGGTACAGCAATCACAAATGACAACTTTAAAAAAGATTTTTTAACTGCTTTATCAATGTGTGGACATCTGATATATGACCAAGCTTGCATATTTAAATCCGTTAAAACAGTGAAGTGTAGTGAAGTATAGTGTACCAGAGCCTCCAGTTCAAACTCGAGTGTTTTCTTGCGTGCTTTGAGCAGGACGATGTTCTCCTGTTCTCGGTTTCTCTGGGTGAGCAGCTCCTGTCTGCGCGATCTCTCCCACTCTAACTGCCGCTGACGCTCCAGCTCCCGCTTAGCAGCCTTTGCAAACAAAACACACTTAAAAGGTTTACAAATGCTGTTGATAGTGCTAAACATGCACTGAATTTTTTGAACGCACCTCTCTTCTCTCGATCTCCTTGCGTCTCTCCTCCTCCCTCTGTCGCTCCTGCTCTCTCTGTCTCTCAAGTTGTTTGTCCAGCTCCTGCTGCCTGCGTCTCTCATGCTCCATTCGTTCTCTTTCCTTCCTTTCTTGCTCCTCTTTCTCCAGCGCTGCCAGTCGCTCCTGCTCTTTTCTCTGCAGCTCAAGCAATGCCTGCCGACGTTTCTCCAGCTCCAGGTTCCCACGCTCAAAGTTCTCTCGTTTCTTATCCTCAAATGTGACTGCGGGGAGGAATGGAGAATTTTAAGATATTTACATACAACATTTAAATGTTTCAAAAGACTTGTAGAAATCTTTGACCCCCATTTTACACCTTGCATTAACATATGTAAATAGTATTAGGATTGGGATCACCGAAACCAGTTTCAGAGGTGGTCATGATAGCTTCTGACCACATTCACTGAAAATGAATACATGCCAATGCAGTTTTGTTAACCATAAACAACTATGCAAGTTATATGTAAAAGGTTGCACTACACATAAAAGATTAACTCTCACTTTGACAGGTTGGGTTGTAAATTTTCCGTCATGCTCTACTTTTAGTATGTCTTCTGATCTGGTCAAATAAAAGAACAATATCTCATGAATTATTCCACTGGACTATACCTGGAATTTCTTCTCCCTAGATCAGGGGTCACCAATCTCGGTCCTGGAGGGCCGATATCCTGCAGGGTTTAGCTCCAACCAGGTCCAACACACCTGCCTGAAAGTTTCTATTATGCCTAGTGAGATTTTGATTAGCTGGTTCAGGTGTGTTTAATTGGGGTTGGAGCTAAACTCTGCAGGACAGCGGCCCTCCAGGACCGAGATTGGTGACCCATGCCCTAGATCCTCAATCACATCTCTATCAGGGTGCCTTTATTTAGAGAAAGTAACTTTAAAACTTCTTTCACCCATTTTCTTGACTTCTATTGCCCATTAGCATCACTTTCAGTGATACTGTTTGTAATGTAGGTCAAAGTAAGCCAGAAACCTGATATTTTATCAGCCAAAATGAGGGAAAGCACTCTAAATTATCCATCAATATTTTTAAGATCTTTTAATGGTGGAAAATTTACAATTAACAAAACCTCTGTGCCGTTTTCCTTTTTTGTCTCGAAAAGTGGTATCAGATCTCACAACACATTCCGTTGGAAGGTGTTAATGCAATTTAAAGAGCTAAATCCAGTTAGAGACTACCCAGATACAACATGCATCAATACAAGAAAAAGGGGTGGGTGGGGGGTGGCTTGTCTATACGTGTGACCTGAGACAATGTGCAGTGAGACAAATCTCACTGACAAATAGTTTATCAGTGAGCGAGACGAGTTTCGTTTTGAAAACTGGTCAGTATTTACTCTTATCCCCTGACCTGGAAGTTTTTTATCTGCCTCTTTCTCCTCCTCCTCAGGCTCATCCTGGGATCGTAGGTCTGTCGAATGGATACTGGTCAAAGACACACCGCTACCAGAACGCACTCTCCTACACAAACAGGAAGGATATCAAAAACATTTACATTTAGAACATTCAATGAAACCTGACCTCTAAATGTAACAATTTATGTAACTATTAACTTTCAAATAAATTAGCAGCTATTTTTCAACAAAAATTGAAGCTGATAAACGGACTACTAAACCTTTGAATAAAACGATAAGTGAAAATGTGAAGTTATAGATTTGTGTCGTCAGTTGAAGTCTCTCACCTGAATGTCGGAGGTATGAGGTCAGGGGTCAGTAAAGGGGGGAGAGGCAGACCAGACATGGCCATGTCAATCAAGTGCATGGCCAGAATAAACTCTTCTGCAGTCAACTTCCCATCCTGATCTATATCTGACAGATTCCTATACAGAGAAACAAGTAGATGTTATATGGAGTCAAAACAGCAATTTAATCTTTCCTGTCCACATGTGACCAGATCACCAGAGACGGATGTTAACATCAATGTAAATAGGGCCCTAGGCGATACAAAGATCCCAAGAACAGCATGTTAAAATAAATCAGATGTATTCATAACGATAACCAGACACCAATTCTTATGTTTACACTGATCCACATTTCAGAACTCTGAGCTTTGTTTGAGTTTTAAATGCGAGACGGAGACACAATATGAAAAATGTGTTGGATCCGTACCATATGGTGGCCAGCTGAGCCTGTGGTAGACTGGACTGCATTAGAATAGTTCTGGCTTGTGGACCTGAGGCAGAAGAGGAAGAGAGAGAGGAAGAAAGAGAGAGAGAGAGAGAGAGAGAGAGAGAGAGAGAGAGAGAGAGAGAGAGAGAGAGAGAGAGAGAGAGAGAGAGAGGAAACAGAAGTGAAAGAGTTGAGCAAGTTGAGTCAGCAGCCTTTGTTTGCTTTAAGCTGTACTAAGTAATCACTGAGACACATCACAAGAGCTTTGAGCTCGTCAAATACATTGACTTAAGTAGATTATTATATTTTCTAAAGAAAATATGGACAAAACAGAAGATTTATTTGGAAATAGAATTCAAATAGAAGCAAGTTTAAAAATGACAAACTATAATAACATTGTTAAATATACAGCAATGTAGCGTATAAATTTGATATATAAATAAGATGTGGGCAAGGCTACTCTGGTAACAAAGCTGTCTTGATGCCAAAAACCTTCATAGAAGGAGCAAGTTTTCGTGTATACAACTGTGACAATAAGCACTTATCAGGATCAACTAAATGCTGGATAATCAAAAGCATGTGAAGAATGTGTAGTTCACAGAGAGAGAGGCTCTTTAAAATATGTCCAACAGTTTTACACGCCAGTCTGTTATTGTAAGGGACATCAACGTTACATTTTTACGCTTCTAAACATGACGCTTAAGAAAACGAACTATGATTGGATGCTTAACATGTCAGTCAGATGGCCTCTGGGCAGTCCTTGGCCAATGAAAGTTGCAATGGAGTCTATCAGTCTGAAGATCTGGCTACAAGAGCCAAACAACAAAAGTGTTCAATTGCCTAATGCTTGTCATGTGTCTTTCTTTGTGTGACCATACCTGTGAGATAGCCACTCATCATTTTGTCATGACTGTTGAAGAGTTGGCGGTACTTGAGCCGAGAGGACTGAGGCACGGCCCAGTCAGTGGGCGGAGGAACTGCTGGAGCACTAGAGAGACAATGTTTGTGTTAACGTCTATGAAATTTCTGCAAATACAGTGTAAGTGTGTGTGTGTGTGTGTGTGTGTGTGTGTGTGTGTGTGTGTGTGTGTGTGTACCTGGGTGCCTCTACAGACTGGACCTTCTGTAGCTTAATACTGGAACGATTGAACGAAGAGGTTTTGTTGAGTGCAGCAGCTGAGAGAAAGAGAAACACCCATAAATTTTTCAGCAAAAGAAGATAAACTGCATGAGCTGGTCTGGGTAGTGCGAGTGTGTATTTACATTACCTGGATGTGTGAATCCACTAATGGGTTGTATTATAGCGGGTGCTCCGTTGGCAAGGGATGGAAGGGGTGGTGTCACCGATGCTACCAGTGGAGGAGACACGCCTACTCCTGGCACTCCTGGAGGCAGAGGGGGCAGGGACACTGCTGGCAGGCCTGGCATGGCACCCATACTGGGCATCCCTGCAGATGGTAACCAAAGACATAATTGAATAATAATTGATGACATTTTTTATAGAAATAAATAGTGGGACAAACAACATATGCTAATAATGTTGATGTACTGCTAAATTAATTTACTTATAACATTCAATGAGCGACTCTAATTCTTTGAGTGACTGAACCAGGATCCAAGACATCGCCCAGAACAAGGGGTCTGCCATTAGCAGAGAGGTCTTGTCTAATGTAGACATAGACCAGTGGTCAGTTGCATAAACTGCTTAGACAAGTGTAAAAAGTTAGTCATCTAAATTGTTTCTTCAAGACTGGTCCTAACTTTTAAAAGTCAGTTACATAAAAAGGTATATTTGTCTAATTAATGAATTAATTGTAATGGCGCTTTTCCAATACCAGTACCAGCTCAACTCGACTCGACTCGGCTCGCTTTTTGCTCCATTTTCCATTGCAGATAGTACCTGCCCAATAGTACCTGGTCGTCATAGCGACGCCGCAGGAAACTGCCGTGATGTAATTTTCAATGCGACACACACCTGCTATCCACACACAGGACAATGGAGGAAATTGAGTGTCTGTTTTTGATCCTCGGGATGTGGCTGTTTCTCACACGGCGTATCCATCCGAGTTGCCATGGGTAAAGTTATATCTATTTAAAAATCACGCAATCTCTGGCCAAATTATTTAAAAATGGCGGGGTTATTCAGGATACTCCGTCTGGTGCATGCAATGATGACGCAGTTAATAGTGACGATTCTCTCTGACCAATCAGCCAGCAGTCTGCCGTGTTTATACGTCACATTTTAGTATCGCCTCAGCTCGGTCAGAACCTCGCCGGAGGTGAAACGAAATAAAGTACCCGAAAGCAGGTACAGGTAAAACTTTTCAGAGTGGAAAACCAAACAAAGGCGAGCTGGTACTGTGTAGTGGAAAAGGGCCATAAGACTGATTACCACTTTGTTAACTGCTCGTAGGTCAAACTAGTTCTTAAGACACCGTCTTTACATAGTGGCTACGTTTTTGCAACTGACCCCAAGGCTGGGTAACTTTGGCCCTCGAGATCCACTTTTCTGCAGAGTTAAGCTGACTCTGATCAAACTCAACTGTCTGTAGCTTTCTAGTAACCCTGAAGACCTTGCTTAGCTTGTTCAGGTGTGTTTGATTAGGGGTGAAGCAAAACTCTGTAGGAAAGTGGACCTTTAGGGCCAGAGTTGATCTAGACTAAAAGTTTGCATTTAGCATTCAGTCTTTTCTAATATAGACCTAGTCTACACAATGATGTCTAATCTAAATCAGTGGTTCGCAACAGAATTAATGTATATATAATTATGTATCATTTCTTTTCACCCTCTCATTAACTATTGTTTTTCTTGAAGAACATACAGAATGAGAGTTAAATTAAATGTAATATTTAAATGTAATATATCAACACTTCCACTTTCAGCAGAATAACAGTAGAAATATCTTATTGGATGTGGAAGGCCTTTGAATATTTGTGTTGGACAATGGGTGGGCCCTTCGAGTCAAAAAGGTTGAGAACCACTGATAATAAATGGTCTTGAACTAGATTTGATATGTCCCAATGATATGTGTTTTCAAGCCATCAGAATGAGAGTGTTTTTACCAAATGGTATGGAGATGGGCTGCTGCTTCATGGAGGGGGGCAATGAAGGAGGGAGGGGGTGACCCTGCAGCTTCAATTTAATCAGCTTCATTGCGATGGAAAATTCAAGCATGTCCATCTTCCCATCATTGTTCATGTCGGCCAGAGCCCTGTGAAACATTAGGGTGATGTGTTACATTTTATGATGTTTAGCCCATCTTTATTGCATAATTTTGAAATAGTCTCATGTGTGTTATCCTGGTGTTTTGTTTTTGTGTGTATGGCCCTGTGCACCATCTATATATACGAGTAGGAGTACTTTGCTACCAAGTTGGTACTGAAATTTTAATTTCACGATAATGTGACGATACCAGCCTTTCTGAAGCAATGGTAGTACTGAGTAATGGGTACATTCGGTACCCACTGATACGAGGCTGTTTTCAAAGCCTCCCGTCAGTATGTGTAAGCGCTCTGTGATGAGTATCAAAGGTTTCCATTTGATCGTTGTAGCCAATCACATACACATCTGTTGAGCACGTGAATGCAATGGCCAATCACAGAGTTTTAAGAAAGAATCCGCTCAACACCTCTCAAAACACCAGAATTTTTGTTCACCGCACCCATGATTGACAGCTTCAGTGATCAAAAAAAGAGGCATAAACAATTTCAATAAAAGTTTTGTTTTTCATGCTGCTCAGTACACTGCAGTTTCTGGATTTACAACTGTATATAAATGACCGATTGCATCCGAAACCGCAATGATTGACAGTGATATAACCACAGCAATAGACAGGATAAAACAATCTTAATACTTTGTCAAAATAGATGTGCATTAAATCTAAGGGTGTTAATGCAAACTAACAGACCTGCAAATAAATTTGTAAAATAGTTCCAACTATGGTACCAAAATTGGTACAGAGAACCATGAAATTCTTCTGGTAAAGGTACCAATTACTGGAATTTGTGTACTGTGACAACCCTAAATACCTGTATTGACAATGGCCTATGGACAGGCCATATATGATGAATATGATGAAAACTGTGGTTTCCTATGATACCACCAGTATTATTATGGTGGTTATCAATGTGTTTTACAAGATCAAGAAAAAAGATTGAGGTATATCAACCTTGTATTATTTAATGAGATATATAAGATTATAAGCTGTGTAGAATATACAAGCATCCCAAAATATTGGAAGCATTGTGATAGTATTTTTTGTGTGAATTTCTGGCAAAAACAGCTGCCAGTTTTATTTACTGTAAATTTAATGGGATATACTTTAGAGTATTCAAATTGAACAGTAGCACGTAGTGGATTGTTGAATGTAGTGCTCTGGATTATAAATGAATGTGTTATTTAGGAATTGTACCATATCTGGGCCAGGATGGGGGGAGGTAGACCTGACTGCAGAAAGAAATTCCTTGCCTGGTCACCTACAGAAAAAGAGAAAGAGAAAAATAATGAAATGAATATACTTAAATGTATAAATAAACAGTATTATGCATCATTGAATAAATGAACACAATGGAACAGTTCATGTCAATTTTAATTATTCTAGGTCAATTTTATTGTTCTAGTAAAACACTGATAACAATTAATTTTTACGTAAGCCTGTTTAAACCATCTTGTCAACAAACATGTTCAGGGTTTATTGACCGCACTTGAGTGACATTGCCCTACGGGGCGAGTGATCTGCCGGCTACAGTTTGAGTAAGAAAAGAAAGTGTGCTCATATGTTATCTAACCTAAAGTTTTTTTTTGTTTTTATACATAAACTATAATGAAAGATTACACCACAGCCTTGTCAACTAATAATACCACAGCATCCTAGATAACCTATGTTTTCCCTTTTACAACCTACCAGTCAACACACAAAGCAATGAAAGATGTGAATGTGAGAGTTTGTCCCTCTGCAGTGTTAAAAGCAAAATGATGTAGCAGGTTAGATGACACTTTCACCTTCCTCTTAACACTGTTCATCTTGATAACAGGTGTCTTCCTTGGCACACACACACAGAACGCCTTTATACTCTCAGAGCCAAAAACAGACTCAATCTCCTCCGTCTGCCTGTGGGCCACTCACTATTTCAGCCGTCCTTCAGTCAACACAAAGAGGCTCTTTGAGATCCACTGGCCAACAGGAAACTCACAAGTACCATCTCTTCAGTAGACATCCAAAGTCCAGCTGGGACAAGCTGGTTTTACTGTTTCGAGTCTTGTGATTTTGATTGGCCCTTTGGATTGGCATACATTGTACACAAAACACACTCCATGGTCTTTTTGTACAATGAACACTTCTTTCATTGCAATGTATGAACAGTTTTGGCTAGTGAAAATGTTCCAGAATTTTCATCAGACTGGCAAAATGTCTCCAAAGTGACTCCGATGAGAAAGAAAGCCTTCTATAACAGGAACAAACATGTGAAAGCATCAACTAGAGACTCCAAAAACAAACGGCCTCAGTAAAATTGACAGAGAAATTAGCTTTTCTGCAACATGCCACACCCTGATCTGTTTCCTTCTCTGTATTTTTTTTGTCTCATTGATTCAGTTGACATTACACTCTATCAACTAAAACATTAAGTAAACTATATAACTAAAACATTCAGTACATGTTTCCAGGGAATCAGAATTTGAACTCTAATACACCAGCATTGCGCAAACGTTTACACAAGCATTAGATGTTTGCTCTTTTGACTAATGTAAACATGGGACGGTTTTTACTGCAGGTCAGCAGCAAAGCCAGAGTTTGTTTGTTTCATCTGAGGAGGTACTGAGACTGACATTAACAGTTCTCAGGCTGTTTTTTATAGTACTTAAAGGACAGGACACTCAAAGCTGCCGGTTTTCCGTTGGCCAATGTTGGGCAGTGTGTGAGCGTCGGTTGGGCGGCAGTTTTTTGCGGTGTGTTCTGGATGTCGATTGAGCATGTTGAATCGGCACAGGAACATTGGAAAAAGAGATCACTCTGACTGGCAGTTACAGACTACTGCCATCTGTTGTGGACAGTTATTATCGCTCACGCAGGGACAGAACGTATGCTAGTTGGCCGTCAGCTGTAGTTTTTGCGATGTGCTCAAGCACAACTTTTTTGGCCAGACACAGCCGACACGACCATTGGCAGCTAATTCTTTGACGTTGGTTTGATGTGTACCGGCCTAATGTGAGTCTGACCGTAGACCATGCAAGTAGATATTTCCACCCATTATGAGCAGAAAACAGGAAGTGGTATGGTTTTAAAAAACTCATGAAGAATATCCATGGAATTAGGGTTGGGCGGTATTACGGTAATATCGTATACCGCGGGGTCTTAAAATAGCAACGGTATCAGTTTCAATACCGTCATTACGGGCACCTATATATAATATATAAATATAATTTATTCAATGCCTAAAAATGCTTATGTAGTTGTCATCAAGTGACAGTGTGGAGGAGAAAGAGAGAGAAAGAGAAGGGAGAGGCGGTAAATACTGACGAGGCAATATGTAAATGTTGCAATAAAAAAGGTGACCGCGAGAGATGGAAACACCTCTAACCTAATGTCGCATCTCCGAAACAACCACCCACTCACTGCTGCGAAGATGCATTTTGCCCCGAGTTCATTAAATAAGCGCATTAGTTTATATTTGTTAAAATATTATAATGTTATTTTCTTTACGTTGATAATGAAAACTGAACAGCACGAGTAAGATGGGACGCATCGGGAGTCAGACATTGACCACTTAATTAAGTTTCAATTTGTAAAAGGCCTTTCTTTAAAGTGAATTTCGTTTTGTATAAATTGTATCTTAATTTTAATATTTTTTAATCAACCAATTGCCTGGATTTAATAAATAAGAATCAAATATAGCAAACAACATAATCATGACATGATCGTGCGCTGGCGCGCCGCGGTCACTTGCATTGTAATCTCAGCATAAATTAACCGAAACTCAGTGTATGTCTCACAGACATGACAGATATCTAAATAAAGCTTGAAATGTCATTAAACGAAACAATTCAAAACGAAAAGAAATAGGCTAGCCTACTCTCTGATTATGTAATCCATGATGTGCATTTCTCTCTATCGTTCACTACGGAGATATCAACCGTCAATTTCTTTAAACGAAACAATTCAAAAGGAAAAGAAATATAGGCAGCATACTCTCTGATTAATCCATGATGTGCATTTCTCTCTATAGGCGCGTTCACTACGGAGATATCAATCGTCAATTTCTTTAAACGAAACAATTCAAAACGAAAAGAAAAAGGCTAGCCTATACCTTCTGATTATGTAATCCATCATTTCCATTTCTCTCTATATATGCGCGTTCACTAGGTGATGGCGATCGTCAACTTAATCTTTGCAGCATTGACAGAAAAGTTGTATTAATAAAAATCAATGGACGCGTGTCACCGGATTTACAAATGCACTTCTTGCTTGTTAATTTAATTTAAAATAATTAATAAAATGAATACTTTAATTTTCATAATTAAAATAAATAAATATTATTAAGTGTCCCATTTTTGCTCATTTATAAATAGTATTTATATCTACCACTCCCTCAGCGCCTGGGTTAAAAAATTATTTGGCGCCACCATATTATAACGGGCCACGTATTAAAAATAGTCGAGTCTAAATAGGGCTACGGCTCATATTACATTTAATGCCGTCAGCCGGGATCATACGTGCACGGGTTGGCCTTGATTTTTTTTTTTTTTTCGATCTGGTTTTCAGTTTCTGAACGGTGTAGGCACAAGCCAACAGTTTGGTGACGCTGCCTTATGTCATCATTTTTAATTAGTCACGGTAATACCGTATACCCCAGGAAAATAGGGAGGTTTGACGGTATCAAAATGTGGATACCGCCCAAGCCTACATGGAATTGTTATCAGCATGCAGGGATGTGTTTAAAAAAGGATGACGGGAAAGAGGGGGTTGCTTTTGTTTTTCTGTTCTCACTTTATTTGATCTATCTCTCTGTGTCTGTGTATCCTACAGAGAAATAATAGGCATAAAAATCAGACTACCAAAGTTCTATAACTGACTGCACTGCTGGTGGTCATTTGCGATTGCACAGAACTCAAAAAATGTGTTCACGTATTTCAGAGAACATCAAACTCCAAAGGGTTTTAGCAAACATCAGGACTAATGAGTGTTCTTTACTTTTCTCATAGAATGAAAACTGGTGATTACCTGTGATGAAGCCAGAAGGTGTGGGGGTCAAACTGTGGAACTGCTGGTCATGTTTGGCTCTCTCATCCACAGATATTACCCATGTCTCCGACCCCCCTACAGAGACAGACAAACATCAGTATGATGCTTCAACATGTGTTCAATCTACTAACATTTTTATTAAGCGACAGGGCAAAACTAATCACAAACCAACTATTACTGACATATTAGCTGTTGCAGCTCTAGATAATATCGTAATAAAAAGTTATATTCAAAAATGTAAATCATTTGGATGACTTATATGATCCCACTGAATAAAATCAGAAATGGAAACAGAAAATGAAACGCACACATAAAAACCTGCTAACCAAAGTGACAACAGTTCTGTGAGGGCGTTTCTCTTCAATTCACTGACTCACTTGAATACATTCTCTCTTTGTCTCTCAAACACACACTGCACTTCATACATATCCACCCATCCTCCATCACACAAACAGACACGTGTCAGTCAGCCAGTCAATGCATCAACTCACCTCCGAAGGGTGTGGGAAACTGAGCCATGGTTCAGTCCGTCAGCTGCCGTCCAGCCTCAAATTCCTGCAAAACGACACAAAGAAACCTTGAGCTTTCATTCTTACACTCATGCAACCTCTGAGAAACAACATAAAGAAACACGTTCATTGTCCTGAACACACAAAATCCTTCTTGTCAGAAAAAAAAGAGGAAAAGACATCTGAGTGAATTGCTTCTGACCATTAGAAAACTTGCTGAGAGAGGAAGGACAAAACAGTGAACTCCCCACAAATAAATTTCCGCTTTATCACTTAGGGTACATTGACACGACGACAACGTACTAAAAATGGAAAAGTGTTTTCCTTTGCGTTTTTCACATACAGACAACAATGTTGCCAAAACGATCCCTGATCAAACGGATCCACAAAAACACTGTAATCTGCTGCCAGGCCTGTAGTTGGCGGTGTCACATTTTTAAAGAAACACTACACACCTATAGACTGAACATGTAATATGCATGACGTCACAGTTTTCACAAATTCACGTTTTTGAAATTTACACAGAGTTGATGGCGGAGTCATTTTCATAAACTTTGTTTTCAAAACTTTGCGTTTTCAGGCCTCGAAAATGCCGTTGTTAAAATTAAGTCAAAATATCCCAGAACCAGTTGTCGCTGCTCAAGTCTGCAGGCTCAATCGCAAAGCACATCTGTCAATCATGAAGGTACACCCCGTTTTTAATAAAACCACACTTATTGAAATAAAAATTTACATTTTAGCGTGTCAGCATGATGATGAGAACCATCATCATGGTTCTCATCATCAGAAACGATGACAGAGATGACAGAAACCATCTTCCAGAGAAAAAAATTATATTTCAAGTGTAATTGTATCATATTGTTTGACTCAAGTCCCATTCAATTACATTTAGAGGGTGGGGTTTATGACCTAAAGCCACCTCCTGGCCATCCACCAGGAAGCAGTCGAAACGTTGGTACTTCCGGTTTCATCACAAATTTAAAAGGAATTAATTGTGATACGCTTATTTGAGGGGATGTTAGTCAACATTAGTACAGTAATCTTCATCAGAGAAGTTTAGTGTATAATATTTTCCTCATTACTAGCTCCACTATAACCCACCAACTGGTTTATATATATATATATATGTGTGTGTGTGTGTGTGTGTGTGTGTATGTGTGTGCACATCCCTAACCTGCGTTTGTTGTAGTTCTCATTTACAGTAAATCTGAAAAATAACCTCAGTAACACACTTGGACACAAAACGGTGAGAAAGTAAGAGAACTATCTGAAGGCCTCATACTGGAAATCTCCCAGCTGTGTAAACGCACTGCAAGAATTCTCACACACACACACACACACACACACACACACACACACACACACACACACACACACACACACACACACACACACACACACACACACACCTTGGACAAAGTATTTTAATCAGTGCCAGACTGTTCTCTCTCTCTGTCTCTCCCCCATTCTTCCTCCACTCTTTTCTTCCTTTCAGATCCTGCATAATGGAATTCATTTCTCTGCTCCACAGGGTCCAATCACAGCGCAAACTGAAAGGGTTTTACAAATAAAATAAAGAAAAATGATAATCCAGTCACTGGGGAAAACTGTTGTAGCAATACTGTATGTCAAGCCCAATGAAATCCATTTATTTTTCAGAAATTCCGTTTTATTTTTTATGGATGGTTAAATTAAATTTTATTAATCTAAAAGTATGTCTAATTAATTGAAATCATGAAACTTATACAATTTAACAACAATTTATTAAAAGTTTTATTTTTTTGTCCGACCAACTTCTGTTTTACGTTTTCTGGATTGCATTTTAATGGTTTAATTAAATTTGAATAATCAAAAAGCATGTCGAATTATTTGAGTTCACAAAAACAATTTATTATTTTTTTCCAGAAATTCTGAGTTGTGTATTTTAATTTTTCTGGCAATCAAATAAAGGCATAAAACAATAATTTAATTTATCTTTTAATCGTACAGTATGAAATTAAACAAACTTTTTTGTCAGACAACGTGCTGCACAACAGAGCTTTACTGTTAAAATTATTGCATAGAAGAAAAATTGAGATTATTTTTTAATCTCATTAATCTCATTGAGATTATTGAGATTATTATATTATTAAGTTTTAATAATTTATAATTGGTGTTAGTATTATAATTACATTGAGATGTAGCTAAATTCTACTGTACAACAGTAATAAACCGAAATTTTATTTTGACCGGTTGCAGTGAAGACCTTTGAGTTTCAGTGTGCTTATATGTCTATAGTTTTTCTCAAATAAAATGGTAAAATGACGAAGCTGAAGTTCATCTATTCATGTCCTCATATAGTGAAGAGGCAGAGGCTGAAAAAACACACTTCAGTGTGTGTGTGGTAAATTAAACCTTGCGTCTGTGCCATTCATTCACACAGAGACACACAGAACATGCAGGATTCATTATATAAATAGTATTTTTGCAGTTTAATATAAACAGATAGTCTGTATCACGATTTGAATTAAGTGTACTGACTTGCTTTTTATTTGTTTATCATTTTTTTGACAAATTCCGCGAAATTCCACGTTATACAGTAAATTCCGGTTGTTTTTTTTCTTGACTCTGCGATACCGTCCGCGTTTTGCGCATCGTGGAAATCATGTATCTAGAACAATAAATAACAGCTCTTACTTTACAATAGTGATCAAGATAAAGTCGCCATGAAATCAAAATTGCCCATTCTTTTTTTATGGAGTATTGCACTTTTATGCAATAAAAGTTTTATGTTTTTTTTATAAATGATTGATCTGTGCACATTTTTTTAATTCATGTGCCCTCATAATCTTTCATCAAATTAACTTCCCTTCTCACTTGCAATCACAATGACATTTCTTCTCTGACTCATCCAACATGTTTTGTTCGACAAGCAGTTTCACTAAGATATACATCACGAGAAAAAGGAAAAAGAAAAAAACATAATCCTAAAGAGGTGAGATGATACACAAAGTAATATTTCAATTATTAGAAAAATTAGAACGTACTGTAAATAAAATGTGATAAAAACCAGATACGCACTAGCATGGTTACTCACCTGCTGATAGCTTTCAATGACTGTTCGTCTGAAGGGCTGGCAGAAAGCAATGCAGAAACTGAAGTTGTGTGGAAATCATAATGTTTCATCACTCTAACCAACAGATCACAACACCCTGCCCTTCAAAATTCGAAATATGCTGATGCGGGAATGTGCTTCATTTTCACTTCACATACAGCATCTGACATTTGATTATGAAGCAGTTTCATGCTGAACAAAACTAGAGTTTACTAAATATCAGTACTATCTGAAGTATTCATTTGCGTGCGTTTGAGCAGAGTTCTATCATAAGCTATATAGTTTGTGAATGACAGTTTCTATAGTTCACAATTTTTCTTATTTTACCACTATTTGCGGAAATCCATTATGTCTGAATGTCTTTGGCTCCAGGGAGTGTTTGTACTGTCTGAGTTCTAATCTGAGGCAGTGGGGTATTTCTCAAGATGGAGGACTAAGCTCTTCACAGAGCCTTGACTCAATACTGAAAACATCAAGTTCCCCTGATCAAACAGGACACTGGTGACTCACACGCTCTCTCTCACTGGCAGAGTGCAGTGTCAAACACTGCAGTGCTAGTGACACTGTCACACAGTAGAACCGGCCCTTGTCACAGCCCTGCTAATGACCGTAAGAGAGTGTGTGTGTGTGTGTGTGTGTGTGTGTGTGTGTCTTTGAGCATCTGACCTACTTTTTCCTGTCACCCTTTTTCTGATTCAAATGAAGCTTTTCCCCGGGACAATTCTCTCAAACACAGCCAATCTGAATGAAAACCCAGGAAGGGGAAACGTTTTTGCAGAACACAGTAGAAACACAAACAAACCAATGCTTTCAGAAGATCTGCGTGTCTCAGACGAGTTTAGATTTACTCTTATTCATGACCAACCTGCCTCACTGATCCAAATCCAAATCCGGCACAGTGAATCAAGACATGCTCAATAGAGGGTGGGGCAAAGGGAGGTGATGTCATAATGCAGGAATGCCGTCACTAGGTGAGATGAATCTGGGTGAGGAAGTTTAATGGATATAAAGCACTGCAGTGATGATGTATTTTATCAGGCAAACCTGAAACCCGGATCTCTCTGGTTCCTTCGACAAAAAAACCCAATACGATTTTTACATTGTCTTCTGGATTATTGCACAAAATAAACTTGCCGACTAACAAAAGTATATATGATCATAACGAGAATCTTGTTAATTCTAACACAACTTTTATGAATTTAAGCATGAAATACAATCAGCAGAAGTAAAAGGCTAAACATAGGCTATAAACGAACTACACCACGATCACATGACTTAAACATCACCATAACTAAGCTCCAGACAACTGAGTCATGGTTAAAAAACATTTTCCCTGAAAGTTTGAGTTAGAATAGTTTGCAAACTAGCAAGTAAATGGGTCTTGATGTAATTTACACATACGCGTGCCTCATTTAGCCACTTGGTAGCAACCACCTTTTCAAGACAAGTAAAAGCTTGAAAACATTCACACGAGGCTTAAGGCCCGTTCACACCAAGCATGATAACTATAAAGATAACGATTAAGATATAATTCTAAAAATCTCCATATTAAAGAATAACAGTTCACACCACAACTATAACGATAAAGATATGAGGAACAATATCGTTGGGATCACTTTCAGAACGATTTTTTTCCAGCTATCGAACGATAAAACACTGACAGCCAATCAGAATCCATTCTAATTTAAAGGTCTCGCGCATTTAAAATGGCAGATGACATTGTAGAGAAGCTAATTGTCGAGGTACAAAAAAATCCTCCACTGTTTGACAAGTCAAACCCTCTTTTCAAGGATACACTAACAAAGATGGATATATGGAAAGCAATCAGTCGTGTCGTGAGAAGTATTAACGATGAGATAGTATGCAGTTTAGCATAGTGTAACAAAATTACCTCAGGTAGACTATCCAGCGCTAGTTTTGACAACATTGCTGAAGTTGCAGTGAAAAAGGCGTTGTATACATAAAGGTGTTGACTAGGCGATGTTTTATCCCATCATTGACTTCGTCAACTAAATTCACAGTTAGATTAGATCGATTACACTAGACTTGCTAGATTCACTGTTTAGATGCGCTCGGGACATAGCTGGCTGAGGATATCTGCTGGCAAAGACGTGTAAAGGCAATAAGAACAGCAAAAACATATTCAATGACATGTTGTAAACAACAATTATACTAAAATGTAATCTATAACATCAGTCAATATCATTAAAGCTATTGCAGCGCGGGCGTGCTTTGAATAAAAAGACCGTTATCGGTCGTTGGTGTGGACGCATATAGTTATCTTTATCGTTATCGTGCTTGGTGTGAACGGTCCTTTAGGCCTGTCGCGATAATCAATAAATCAATTAATTGCACGATAAAAAAATGAGCTCAATAATTTCCATTTGCATGCTTGTTTGTTCTCCTCGTCTCTCTCTCTCTCTCTACCAAAGAGGCTGGATGACAATATTAACGCTGACCGCCACACATTGATTTTCGAATGTTCTTTTTAAATATTATTGTGTTTTTTTTTACTGAGCCTATTTACAATCGTATTTGATTGCAACGTGCCGTAGCGCAAGCACTACCTCTCGCTCGTCCCTCTCTCTCGCGCGCGCACTCTCTCTACCTCATGAGGCGCCGTCTAGGGCTTAAATCAAACTTCATTCACGCACAAATATGAAACACTTGCATACACATAAGTAGTCAAACATACATGTACTGCTGAATGCTCAAACAAATACATATGAAATGCACTACGACACACCTAAAGTCACTCACGCAAACTCACACACGAGAAATGCGCGCACACACAAACTCTCCACGCACATAGCCTACTCATATGAGACGCGCGCACACACAAACTCTCCACGCACATACTCATATGAGACGCGAGTGCGCACGCACGCACACACACACACACACACACACACACAAACTCAATGAGACGGAGCACACACACAAACTCTCCGCGCACATACTCATATGAGACGCATGCTCACACAGTACAGAGTCCATTGCTTTTATTGTTTTTGGTTGTTTTGTTCATTTAAATAGTCTTTAGAAATAAAAGTTTATTGATCTTTGGAAAGGTATACCTGCATTATATGCCATTATCATTATTTTAGATGAAAATGGTCTCAGAACGACAATATTATCGTTTATTATCAACATTATCGTTTATCGCAATAATTTCTTGGACAATTTATCGTCCAGCAAAATTTGTTATCGTGACAGGCCTGACGAGGCTATCCATTCATCAATCAATAACA
Source organism: Siphateles boraxobius (assembly GCF_051911475.1). Lineage (NCBI taxonomy): Eukaryota > Metazoa > Chordata > Actinopteri > Cypriniformes > Leuciscidae > Siphateles > Siphateles boraxobius. The sequence goes on along the minus strand of NW_027508908.1, from coordinate 5,683,531 downwards.
GATTCAGAAGCAGGATCAGTCTGACGGACCAAATCAAGTCCCATCCTACATTTTTTCTCGTTCGAGAAGCCGTTTAGTCTCCCTCACTCTCCGAAGTTACAACTTCACCCTGAACAGAGACAGCGAAAAAACACATGTGCAATTCACACAGACAGACACACACACACAAACGCATCCAGCGGTGGATTCATTAGTCAGGTGATGCGAGAAACCAGGGGCAAAGAGAGTGCAAGTATTAATAGTGTCAACATCACACTCACACTCCTGTCTGCATTCCTTCCAAGAAAGCTTGGGGTCCTACGAGAACAAGTCAGCCAAACACACCCACACGTTTGCATTCCACACAAAAGCAACAACAGGCTTTCCTGGACCATGTTTGACTTTGACTGAAAAAAGTAAGTACAGAGAAACAGTATTTAAACTTCTACCCACAGGTCACTTTCATTGCACATTTGAGCCTGAACAGTCGCTGAATGAATCCAATTTCAACCTTGTCAACATCAATACCTGATACGGGACTAGAAAGCAAAGGAACTCGAGAAGAGCAAATCACTGGTTTTCTTTAAGGCATGACAGAAAGAGATGTGGGAGTCAGTCTCACTAGTCTTAGAGAGTTCAAATAAAATTCAGACTCAGAGATGCTTATGGTTCCAGTGACACCCCCAACAGCTATTTTCACTACTCAATAAATCACACACAATGTGCACTCCACCCATATTTAATGCACTCCAGACACATGCAGAGAAATCCAGCTTAAAATGAAGTGGAACTTCAAGCTTTTATCATCACTGATAGCAAACCACCCAAAACGATCTTTCATAACACGCTGCTAGGCTAGTAAAAGATTCAGTATCGCAACCTGTTCTCTTCACTGTTCTCAAGTTTAAAAACAAAAACCACAGTCCAAAATCTAGTCTCGTATCATTTGTTCACTTCCATCTTGAAGCATTTAAAGAAAGGCCATAACCCACGGAGTCAGAAGTGCTTTCTCGGCAGCTGAGGTAGGCAGAACAGCTCAGCTGTAACAGCGAGAACGGATAGTACTTCTTCAATGGATTTTATAGAGCTTCGTCTGAGCAGAATCTGAGCCGGGATCAGTCGGTAAAGAAAGAATCGGCCGGGATACTAAATACAACAGCTTCCGGAAGAGGGCCTGTATTGTTGTGCTTCTGTCCAATGTTAAGACAAGGTTACAGACAGTCACTGCTCTGTACAAGAAGCCACACACCCTAAATAGCCAGACTAAAGATTCATGGCTGATCTATACCTATATAGGTTTACTACAATAACAAAATATGCATTAAAATGAGGATAAACATAGGTATATTGTCAGTAACAATTTATATGCAGCAAACCCGCACAAAGAGCAAGCAACTGAAGCAAGTGCTTTATATCAGAAAAAATATTAACTATATTATATTGTTATTTTTATATTAAAGTTGGATATTTAAGTATATCCATTATCATAGGGCGATATATATATACACACCATATACGTACCGCATTTCTCAGTGGCTTGATTGCTTATATTGTCACAAAATGTAAACTATATTATTGCCCAGCTCTAATCTGATAAATGTGACAAAGGCATTAAGATATTATAAGCATCAACAAACATCATGATATTCTATAAAGCTGCTCTGAAACAATAGCCGTGTTTCCACTGTCGGGCCAGTGGGAGCCAGTCCATTTTTCGCCCATCAATGCAAATTTATCCGTGTATAGAAGGTATACACGGATACAGACGTACCAGTTCGGCCAGATTTGGCTCGAAGTCGTTCATCTTCGGATGTGGCGCCGCGCGCGATGTTACAAAAAGTGCTATGCCCGAAATGGGGTCTTGCGCACCCAACGCGCACGACCGCCCACACCGCAATGACGTCATTTTGCCGCGCGAACCTTCGCGCTCTTGCGGACGCGTTGAGTATAAACAAGGCTTTACTTATTCAGTCGCCTCTGTTTCTGTTTATTTGGTAGTTACAGGACATATTTACATCACATTTAGAAAGAATGATAATTCCTACAAATATGCCATCAAAAATACGACTTGAGGAGCTTTAGCACTCTCTCTCAGTAGACTACAGTTATATTATCAGTCAGAGAAGCAGAGGAAGCTCCCGAAAAAAGAGTTGCTTTATTTTATGATAGTCCGGTAAGAGACGAGACTGAAGGATACAATAAAAAACATGATTGTGATGGCCTTTATGATTTGTCTAATTTCTTCAAGTGTTCATATTTACCATGTTTACTAGCCTATAAATGGTAATGGTTAGCGTGCGTAGTCTTTTGCATTGCGTATACATATTTCCTTATAGGGTGATCAGAATTTACATCGGATCACAAACAGAAGGCCTTCAAACATGAAAGTGAGTTTTGAAGTAAATTATTTTAAAAGTCTTTAATGCTGACCGTGGAAACGCGACTGGCCCTTGCACGCCCGTTTTTGGCCCGAAAGCGGAAACGCGGCTAATTTATATGTTGTGCATTGTGAAAAGCGCTATACAAATCATTTTGATTTGATTTACTCGATAATCCAACTGTAGTTTGACTTGGCCAAGGATGCATTCATATTAATCAGACAGTAATCACAATGTTGTATAACATAGGCCTACATATTATTTCATCGCAAATTATGCATTTAGAAAATGACAGACCCTGCCCTACAGAAGTATATTCACAAGCTATAAACACAGCTTTACATTAAAGCCCCTGAGGAGCAAAGCAAATACACTTACAGACCACCATTTCTAATTTGTTCAGCAAAAAGCAGGCAGGAGTAACTGAAATTATTCAGGCCTTCTGGAGCAGAGCATTGGGGTGAGAGATTGAGGGTCCAGCTCTCTTCCTGCTAACCTAATTATCTAGACAAAAAGCTGCTTCTGAGCCAACGATCGCACAAAGAGAAACAAATTTCAAAGTGAGCAGCTAAAGGGCAGCGCGTACATCAGCGGTGAACAAAAAAAGACCAGCCACGCACACACACACACACCGCTGGCCTATCATCCATCCTGCTGAGATCGAGCGATGCACAGTGGATTGAGGATCTCTTTTATCTCACACCCCAGACTAAATCTCTGCTGTACACCTGTGGGGGATGGGGAACAGAGGATAGTGAAGAGACAGGGAGAGAAAGTGGCCGGATAAACTTGAGGTTGCAAAAAACAGCCTCTAATGACTCATGAACTGAATGGCCTAACAATAAGCTCCTCTTGAGCCTGCACTTAAAACAGAGGCTTTCAAACGCTCCATTATCCTCATCTAAACAAGAATGGAAGCACCACTGACACTGAGCATGTTCACATGAACATTACTTTCAGATTAAAGGCCCTTTTCTAAATTAAATTTTGATTGAATGTCATTCATACGCATGCAAATGCGGGACACCAGAAACGCAAGTTTTGCATTTCACGGTGTTCCAATGGTCAAGTTTGGTGACTGAGCTGTGAATTCTTATCAGGTGAAGATGTGTGACCAATAGAAGACCGATATGACCGATAAACAGAGTTACAACACTAACTGCAGGTTTGTAGTGTTGCAGGAAAGTGGAGCAGGTTGTATATTTTTACATTTTGGGATTATTATTTGTTATAGTCTAGTGTCAACTACTGTATGGCATAAAATGTGCATTGCTTCCATTTTATTCTCATCTGGTAATAAGGGAAATGCTTTTAGCTTGATTGGACATTTCGAACAGTAGTCTAATCGACCCATTCATTTTCATTCATCTGCAAAATATCGTATATAAGACTCTTATAAATGCTAGGCTACTTCATTTAAAGATATTAAAGTAATAGTTATTAAAATAAAGAACTTCTCACGCATGAGATGTTTTATGCATTATGGAAGTTAAACGTTGCCTGAAGGAACTAAAGTAAACACGTTTATACAGTTCGAATCCAGACTCATTATTTAAAATACACGACACCCAGAATTACTTTGATTTCTTTACGCGAATATAAATTGACATTCGGTTATGATGGGTATTTTTTACTTTAAAAAAAAAACTGATTAATACACATATGCCAGTTTTCTCCGATTTCTAGAAACCAAGTTTCTAAAAACAAGCTTAATATGATTATGTCAACCAGGTTGATGTTTTTATACTAATATAAGATCAGAATATGACCAAAATTTGGATTATTATTGGAATATTATTAAGCACTCAAACAGCCAATTGTAGAAACACCTCAAAATTCAGATGAACTGATATTTCAATCAATATTGGTTAAGATGTTTATGCTTGGACAACTCAATCTTTAAAAATTTGGGAAGATCCTATGTTAAGATCTGCTATTAAATCAGCCTGAGGTCACATTTTTGAGGCATTACTCAGTGTGGGAGGTTTTCCACTTTAGTCATGCGATCAAGGAGTGTCTCTATAAACCAGGACCTGACCAGGTTTACGACCATACTGTTTCAGGCCAAAAAGCCTCCAGCTGCATTTCTCATAAGATCTCATAAACCTCCCTCCAGTCCAATCTGACAGTGTTTACATACTACACATGATAGTGGCTTTAAGACAAAGCACCCAAATCCACGGCCAGCCAGCACTACAGTATCTGAGTCTTAATCACCTTCCTTTAGACATAATCACAGGAGAATAACTTGTGTTTCTCCTGGCCAACATGTACTCACGTGTGTATTGACACTGCATTGGAGAAGAGATGGCTGGATATTATCCATGTGTGGAGATGAGACCTGCAGCCATGTGTGGAGATGAGCTGTATCTTCATTATTCAGCAACACCAGCACATTGACTAAACTCAATGTTACAACATCCTACATATAACACACATCACCTCAGCCCTCTCATGGTCCTAATAGGCCACTAGGTCCATGCGGTTTTACCACAGAAATCCTCAGTTTTCGAGCTGCTGTCACTGATAATATCACACCAGCAGCCGTTAGCCGGTGTGCTAGCTAAACCAGTAACGTTAAATCAGAGCTGAGCTTTAGCTGCAATCTCTGCGCGAACAGGGAGCATACATAGGCCTATTTCTATGAATAAACGACTAGGGGATAGTAGTATTAGTGTTACTGAGCTGAAATAACCGTTGAAGTGATCAATGCCTCTCGCGAGCGACTAAATTCGCACGAAAGCGCGCGCTGAAATGCTGTGGATTGCTCGCTCGCGCAGCGGACACAGTCACTGTCAAAAAAGGACAATCGGCCTGACACACACAAACACTCTTACCTCATCATTCAGTTTCCATTATATCTCCAACACTCTGTGAGGGAATAAACTACAGGAGCATGGGATGACAGGCGGCGGGCTCTTTTTTCCTTATTTAAAATGAGCGAGATAATTTCCAGGCTTATTTCGCTGCTCCTTCTGGCTCCTCGTTTCCTCCGCACAGCTTCGCCAGTAATGAAGTAAAAAGGGGGAAAAATGAAACCTTGCGGACGTCATTCAGGCATCCGTGTGTGTGCGTATAATGACGACAGAGGGCGCACTGTGGCCCAACGAATTCATTCACCAAGAACACTAGAGGAAATATGTTGTGTTCTTTATTAAATGTATTTCTGTTTAATGTATTTACAGCAGTTTATTGACGTTATATCTTTTTAATCTATAAATACTACGTTTATAAATTTGAATATATGATAGATATGTAATTAATTAGTAGGATGGAAGGGGGAAGTACGACTCGTTTCCATTGACACACTTTTTTATTTGTAATTTTGTACGCTTTTTCTTTCTCAGTGCTGTCGGTTTGTTACGAATTGATCCTAAACTCGACTCGGGAACCGCCTCGTCAACGAATCGTTCATGCATCGTGAATCTATTCAACAGACTCATTTATAAATGACGATTCGTTGGACGAAGCAGACATTGCTGATTTATTACATTATTTATTTATTTAAAAATAAACTGCTACATTGATATTATTTAGAGTAACGTTATATCGGTCTCTATGTTGTAGATTTTCTGAGGACATTTATTTAGTTCAAATATGCGGTTATCTAACATAATCCCTCATTCATCTGAGCTGTTTGCGTTTCCTTTCTCTGTTTTTATACTTCTTCTTCTACTCCACTACGTCACGTGTGACGAGTCACGTGAAGGAAATGAACAAAACACTACCGCAGTCAACTACATGTTAGTATCTTCTATAATACTCTTACCTGCAAAAATATTATATAGCGTAACATAAGCAGACATTATATCACCAATTTTAGCGAGGCATAAAGGGTTATGCGTAGGAAAAGAAGCAGCTAACTTAGTAAGCAAGAGTAAGGTATTCTGCATAAATTGGATTTTATCATATTTAACTTGAACAGTTCAAGTGCAAAAGAGATTGCACATGCAATAAATGTGATGAATTTCTGTCGCGATCATTCTGTATTACATACTATTACAATAATATGTTTAATACAGCATTTCAATCAGCTTGTTGTCATTGCTTGTGCTATTCTTATTCTGTTATTTTTATTGATTGTGTTATTATTATTCCAGAACAGCTAGAATTGCCATGAAGGGACTTTACTGTAAACCAGGTGGAGATCAGGGTGATGTGAAGTTTGTCTTACAGGAGACGGTGAGAGTGCCTGAAAATGCATGGATTTACATATCCAAAGTATCCTAAAGAAATCTGTAATAAGGCATTTGAAATTGTCTGACGTCCTTTGCTTTTTTTCACAGAATGCACCCACTAACATCGGCAGCCATCAGGTCAAAGTTCAAGTAAAAATATGTGCACTTAGTCCGGTTGATTTCAAGGTAATATGATTTTCCACCATGTCTACAAGATCTTGAACGACGTCTAGTGATTTAATGTGATTGACCTGCAGAAGAGCGTATGGAGGCTCAAACTTCAAAGATGTTTACAAAACATGATGGACATTATTTAGCCCTCATTTCACAGACTACATTTTATTTTTTATGAATATTTGCATCCATCTCTTAATCTGTTTTTCAGCTGTACGAAGACCTCAGGCTTGAGAGCGAGAATGTCCCAGTTGGAAGGGAGATCACTGGGGTTGTTCTACAAGGTTTGCATGACTTCTTGTGTATTTGACGCCATTACATTTTACTGCTGATTACTAACCAAATAAACTTGACCGTTAAATCTAATGCGATGCATATCCTTTTCCAGTTGGACCCAAAGTGACGTTTTTCCAGCCAGATGATGAGGTTGTTGGTAAGAACTTTATCAGACTCTCTTTTTTATTAGAGTCTGCTCTATATGTAGATAATCAAATAAACATTTGCATGTCTTCTCAGGAATTCTCCCTCTGGATGCTGAGCAGTCTGGCCTTTGTTCCTTAGTGCTTATTGATGAATATAATTTAGGTATTGTTGTTCGCATTACAATCCTACCTAGTTCCTTAAAGATACACTGCTTCTCTGACAATGTACTTTTTGTTTTCCATATGCTAACAGTTCAGAAACCTGAGAAAGTGAGCTGGTTTGAAGCAGCAGCGGTCATTAAAGACGGTCTCAGGGCGTACACTGCTCTCCATACTCTGGCTCGGATGGCTGCGGGTCAGACTGTACTAGTTTTGGATGGGGCTGGTGTAGGTATCTGTGCAGAGCCCACCTTCCGGATGATTCCTATTAGTTTTAGTATAAGTTTGGGTTCGGAAGTTTCTAAATTTCATATGCTCACCAAAGCTGCATTTATTTGATTTAAAAAAAATGACTTATTATTACCATTTAAAATAACTAATTTCTATTGTCATATATTTTAAAAATAATTTATTCCTGTGAGGTCAAAGCTGAATTTTCAGCATCATTACTCTCCAGTCTTTAGTGTCACATGATCCTTCAGAAATCATTCTAATATGTTGATTTGCTGCTTAAGAAACATTTCTTACTATTATCAATGTTGAAAACAGTTGTGCTGCTTAAAATATCTTGGAAAATGTGATGCAATCTTTGATTTATAGAAAGTCCCAAAGAACAGCATATATTTGAAATAGAAATCTTTGGTTAACACTTTAACCCACGGTTTCACAGACAATGTTTAAGCTAGTCTCAGACTAAAATGCATGTTTGAGCTGTTTTAACTGAAAGTAACTTGCACTAACATATCTTAAAATATGTCAGTGCCATTGTTTTGTCTCAAGATGCACACCATTAATGTTTTTTCCCTAAGTTTGTGAAATGTCCTATTTAAACTAAGAATCCTGGCCTAATCTAAGCTCTGTCTATGAACTGGGCCTAAATATCTTTACTGTAACGTGAATAATTTAATGTGTCCTTACTGAATAAAAGTATTAATTTTTTTTTTTTTTTTAATCTTACTGACCCCAAACTTTTGAACGATACTGTATCAATGTTGAAACAAGTCAATTTTTTCATATATTGATTTAAAAAAAAAAAAAAGGATTTTTGTTGTTATCATTTAGTTGTCTTCTCATATCAGAATCAGCACAGCATATCTATAAGCATTGTTTGGCGCCCTGCATTCGATGTCTAAAATCATTATCGTACTTCCTGTTTTGTGTGCATGCAGCCCTTTGGAGTTCTGGCCATTCAGCTCGCCCACTATCACGGTGTGAAAGTCTTGGCTACAGCTTTGTCTCCGGACGACCAGAAGTTTTTGGAAGAGCTCCGACCGAGTGTGGGTGGGTACTAAAAGTGTGCATTGTGGAGAGGAATGACAGCCAAGATATTTTCTCAATGAAGTGTCAGTTTAGGAGGGATTCCAAGCTTGGTTTGACTTACCGCTTCACTGGAAGTTTTGATTCTTGAAAAACTTGGCATGAGTTATTCTGAAATCCCTGATAAACACCAGACAAACTGAAATGTCAGGCTGGGGAGCGAAATGGGGCAAATCTTTTTTTAATCTCTAGTTGTTATCTCTTGTAAAGTTATCTGTTCTTTTGTATTTACAGTGTTAGATGTGTTCTCATTTCACGAGCATATGAAAACCATCTTCACATTTTATGTATAAGCGAGAAGTCTTAAATCTACCAAAGTAGTCTAATCAAATGTAGAAATCTATAAGTTTTGATTGTTGCAGAGGGCATGTTCTCATATTTCAAAGATTCAAACCTCTTCCTTTCTTCTTTGTTCCTCTGAAAATCAAAACAGATTTGTCCTAGATTTTTTTTCTTTAAATTCACTCACATTGATTGTCAAAACTTTTCTTTATCTTCTCACTTCTACCTTGATCATTTCTTTGTCTTTCTTCGCCATGTGTCTTTCTTCATATTGTTTCTTCCTGCTGTTTGCACTTGCTCAAGGTGTGCAGGAATCACTTTTAGGTAAGTTGTGTACGGCAGAAATCTCTTCTATAGGTATATATCTATTCACACTAACATATTCTTTGATTGACACCATGTACAAGTATTTTAAATGTTTTGTTGATATTAGATGTTTTTTTTAGCATCAGTACTGAAATGTATATCTCTTCCTTCAGCTCGAGTGATCAGAGTGTGGGACTCAAAGGAGAACTTGGTGGACTCGTGCCTTGAAGAAACTGGAGGTCTTGGAGTGGACATCATCATTGATTCAGGAGGTTTACGGCTACTTTATATGACATTTCTAACCATTTCAACGTAGTCTTCTCATATCTGGTTTTAATTAATTATATAAATACTGACTTTGAGTCCTATAAACATTTGTGTTGCAAAATGTAATTTAATTTACACTACCTTTTTTTTTTTTTTAAAGAAGTCTATGCTCAACAAGGCGGCATTTCTTTGAAATGTTTTTTTTAGTAAAAACAGTAATATTGTGAAATATTTTTACATTGTAAAATAACCGTTTTCTATTTATATATTTTGAAATGTAATTAATTCCTCTGACGGCAAAGCTGAATTTTTTGCTCCAGTTTTTAGTGTCACATGATCCTTCAGAAATTATTTTAATATGCTGTTTTGGTGCTCAAGAAACATTTATTGTTATTATTATTTATTATTAGGTTGAAAATAGCTGTGCTTGATATTTTTGTGGAAACTTTGATGCACTTTACAGAATATTGTGATTGATAGAAAGTTCAAACAGCATTTATTTGAAATAGATATCTTTTGTACAATTGTAAAAGACTTAAGTATAACTTTTGCAGAATTTAATGTGTCCTTGCTGAATAAAAGCATTCATTTTCTTTAAAAATAATCTTACGTGACCCTCAAACCTTTGAATGGTAGTGTACATTTACACTTCTAATGTCATGTTAATTTTCACATAGTTCAGTTTCAATTAGCAGTGTATGATTTTGAGCCTTTCTTGAACAGTGAGACTCTATGAGGAGGAGGCAGAAACTCAGAGGCATCGCCCACATAAACATGACCTCCTTACCCTTCTTTCAGTTGGAGGTCATTGGGTCACCACAGAACAACACTTACAGGTTAGTCGCTCCCTGTTCTCTTCAATATACTTTAACATTCAGCATTTTGTCTTCATTTTATCCATCAAATATTGATTGACTTGCAGCAGGTTTAGATACACTTAATAAAATCATTCTTATCCTCTTTTCCAAGCTGGATCCTCCTGACAGCCACATTCTTTTCCTGAAGGCAGCGTCTCTCTCGTTCCTTAATGACGAGGTGTGGACATCATCTCGTGCCAAGCAGGGCCGATATCTTCGTATCTTTTACTACAAACTTAATTAATCTGTAACTGAACACTGGCTCTTGATTGGCCCAGTTATATCACAAAGCATTCAGGCCTCTGCTTTGTTTATCAGCATTGAAAAGTCAAAAACTCTCAAATACGCATTTACACTGCAGGTCTTGATGCCCAATTCCGATTGATCCGAGTTTTTTGAAGACCATCTTACATCATCTTTTGATCTGTCCGCTCACATGGTAGAACGAAATCCCCATTTCCGATTAATATCAGATTTATATGACTCAGGCCTATAATCGATCTGAGAATATCAGAATCCATGTGCTTTTTTCCTTACACGTTCGTGGGTCATATATCCGATCTGTGCCACATGGGAGGGAAAAATTGGTATTGGGTCACTTGGACCATGTAATGTAAATGCAGCCTATGTTTAAGAGATCAAGCTCAATCTATAGTGTAGTTTATGTATTTAACAAATGCTTTTATCCAAAGTGACTTGTATGCATTTTCTTTTGTAAATGATTTGCCATGAAGCCTCAATATAGACTCTGGCTCTGATAGGCAGATCTTTTTTCTTTAGACAAACCACTAATGTTTTACTCTCAAGTGGAATGAAGGAAAGAGATCTGACTAGATTGTATCAGACATTTTTTTTTAAAATCGCTATATGTTGCAATGAGGTCATTGGGTTCCTCAGTGTGCATATGGTTTTTCCATGCCCATTTGATATATTTGAGACCTGAGGGTTTTCTCCCAGTGTCCTCAGGCTACTGGAACGATCTTTTCAACAACATGCAAGACACATGGTTTCCGGTCAGTAACTGGGTTATTCGCCTTTAGTCTGCTCTCTCTCAGATATCTTGAAAGATGTGATGGATAAACTAAGCACAGGCACTTTCAGGTGAGAATGAGGAATAAACAAGTGTGTGAAAGGAGCAAAAGGTTGCGTGAATGAGAGTCTGTACAGGAGGAGAAATTATGGACTTAAAACTGAATGTATGTGGACTGTGTCTGTAATGCAGAGAGGAAAAGTGTGAAATCATCTTTGTTGAATTTGACTGTTGTCTCCACGCAGGCCGCAGTTGGAGCAACCTGTGCCTTTATATGAAGCCACGGTCTCCATGGAGATGGTGCAGAGAAAGCAAACAAGGAAGAGAATAGTTGTTAAGCTTTAAAGAGGACTGAAAATATGTTTTCCATAATAATGTAAATTGTAGTCGTTGTTGTTATTAATCTCATGTTGTCAGTTGCACTTTTATTGTAAACATTAAAATTCTTTAAATGGAAATCAAGCTCCTTGTTTTCCAAAACAATAGACACATCACAAACCAAAAACTATATATATATATATATATATATATATATATATATATATATATATAAAATAAACATTTGAAATTGATATTTTGTGAAATATTTTGGCTAGGAACTTTAGCCTAGTTATGACATACTTTAGATGCGATTCTCCCCTTCTCAAGCATTCCCAATGGATTATTAACGCCACCATCTGATCCCATTTCTCTTGCCCATTAATATGGGCAGCTTTGTGTGGAAAAGGACAGATAACGCTGACCTAGAATCCGGCATCATTGTTCAGAGGTATGCATTTGATTACCAGTGGTCTTCTATCAAAAACTCAGCATGCAGCTCATTTGCTTTCAATAGAAGATTGGTATTTGTTAAGATCTCATTATCCTAAATGTCCCCTTGTCTTCCTGTCCACAATTATTATCAAAATTGTCATACAGGAAAAAGTTCACCTAAAAAGTTCTACTCGCTAGATGTTACTAATATGTTCACGCAGATCATTTCCATGCAGTGAAAGTGAGCATTGTTCTTTTCGGACAAAATTAAGATAACTACAACGGTAGAAAAGACCAGCATGAACATTCTTAAAAATGTTTCCTTTCGAGTTCCACAGAAAAAAAAGGAAGACATACAGGTTTGAGTGTTTAGTTTTTGGGTGAACTATTCTTTTAAATATTTTAGACTCCATATTTCCTATAGCATTAGAGATGATTGGGTTAAGGGCTGTAGTGCAATGGTTAACCGGATCTGTTGGTTCTGTACTCAGTCTTGGCTTGCGTTTAAAATCTTGGCAGTGACAGCCTGAGGAATGACCTACTGTTACCACAGTGACTATTGTCTCACTGTCTATTGTTTTGAAGAACCACTTGTGTGTGTTCCAGAATCCTTTGCTCCTCTAGTCTCAGGCTCTCCACCACACACAGTTGTTCAAGGCGAGACAGGTTTGCACCCTGTTTGAGCTGCGATAGCTGTAAAAAATGGAAAGACTTGGGCTGTAAGTGGTTTCAAATCTTTAATTAGACACAGGAAGCATTAAGAATGAATAGATTATAATTAGACTCACCCTCTCTAGTGCTTTGACATTGCCATCAGTGAGGTTATTGCAAAGCTTTAGGGCAGACTGAATGCACCACTCTTCCCTATCCTGGCTCACTGCTGCCCCCAAGAGGACACTCTTCCAACTACTACTGCAGACAACAGCATTAAGTGAGTTTTGAATGTATTCAAATAATTGTCATGAAATAAAATGTATGCAAGTAAAAGCAATAACAATGACAAGACTGTGGCCTGTATTTTGCATGATCACACACTCACACAGTCAAATTTCCACTCATACAAACAATGTGTTTAGGATGATAACTTCTCACTATTGCTCAGGTGTCAAGGACAGCAGTCTCAGTGCAGTCATCAGTCGCCAGGAAGGGCCATCCATCCCAAATGTCAAGTTTCTGAAGAGTGAGAACATATGGGAACTGAATTTGCTGTTCTATACACTAACTGTACTGTAAGAACTGGCCTCTGTCATAATGAACACATAATGATGCAACAGAATTTATTAGAACTGCTAAATGTCCCCAAGATCATGAATTTAAGTCAGAGTTCGAAATTAACACTCTTCAAGAACTGCAACATTACACAGTTATACATCAAACTGTAAGAACAGTAATGTGGCCTTTTTATGCTGCATTCCTTGCAAGCTATTTTTTTTTTAAAAATGGCAAAGGTTAGTTGTCTTGACAACAAGCAAGAAAGGTTGACACGAAACACGATAAATATCGAACGTCCGGTGAATCACCCATTATAAAAACAACAGAACAGAGCATCTGCTTGCAAAAAGAGAACGTGATAGCTCGAAATAAAACGAGAATCATCAACATTAGCTTGGCCTTTTCAGAGATGGCGAGAACTGAGGGATTTGAATTGTTTTAAAAGCGACGAGATTACATTTTTATTACTCGATGGGTGAGTAAGGTATTTTATTGAACAAATAAATTGCCATATGTAAGTCTAATAGAGATGATTGTAAAGCATTATATTTGTGAAGGGTCATTTCATTATGTTTGTTGTAGTGCTGTGCTGGAATTTATTTTCAAGGAAGTACCGTGTCTATTAAAGTGTATAGCAACACTAACGTCATTCAGCTAGTCAGCTTGAGATCCTTTCCATCTAAACTAGTTATATCGCTTAAGCCTAGTATTAAATGTTTTATGAGGATTAGGATAACCATATTCATCCGCACAGTCACGCAGAGCCGAAGCACAACCAAAACAATGTTCCCTTTCGAGAGGTCTCTCCTATTGCATAAGTAGCTTACGCTATGGGAAAACTCCTTTTCTCGAGAATATTGAAGTCTTTATGTAAAACGCATTGCAGCTGCACAGCTGACAGCAATGAACGAAGGCAGCTCGGTCATTGGCTGTGCTGCGGCAACTTGCTCGAACCAATGACGGGGCGACTCTGAATGCGCGACCAATGAGCGCGCTTCGCGCCCGCGCGCGTCAGAGCCCGCCAAGATGGGCGTGGCCAAGAGCTATATATTGGGCGCCCCGTCATGAGAGTTCTTTAGATTTAATCTCCTTCAGCGAACACCTTCTTCGCTGGATCCTCCGGATTATTGAAGCTTCGCCGTCGAAAAGCATACCAGCGGGATTTGCTACGAGGACGTCGGCACCTTCAGCCGCCTTCTAACGCGATCCTACTGAGCCATCCGGCGTACTGCTCACGCAAGTATTTACATCTGTTCGCTCTGCGACACTTGTAAAAGAGCAAATTTTCCAAGGCGTTGTTTCAAATGCCTTCCTGCGCGTCGTGCAGAGACCTTCTCCCGGACGGGGATCGTCACATCATCTGCGCTCGCTGCCTGGGCCGGGACCACGCAGAAGCTGCTTTGACCAAGGGCGGATGCCCCGAATGTGACGACCTGGGTCTCTCCGCACTGCGGGCTCGCCTCGCCGCTTTCGCCGTGAGCGAGCCCATCGCCGCCATCCCTCTGTTCGAGCCGCGCACTAAGAAAAAGCGCCGCTCACAGAGGCTTCCTGAACCTGAGCTCAGTGACGTCACGCCGAGCCAGTCTCCGCGTGCTTCACCGCCGCTCTTGCCTTCCCCACCGCCGGTTCAGTTCACCCAGCCGGACCCACACCCCTCTAGCAGAGCGGTGGGCCTTGTGACTTTCGGCGCGTCCGAGGACGACGGGGGAATGGATGACAGCTTGTCAATCGACGCTGCATCGGACGACTGGCCGGGCTCCACTCTCGACCCCGCCCCGTCGACGCTAGCTAGCGCGAGCGGGGGCTCCACCATGGATAGCGAGATTATCCGCGTTCTCTCTAAGGCCGTGGAAGACCTCGGGCTCGATTGGTCTTCTCCCGAAGAACCAACCCGGAGCCGACTGGATGAGTGGTTTCTGCAGGGGCGCCAGCAGGCCCCTCGGCAAAGGCCTTCTCCCTTCTTCCCGGAAGTTCACGACGAACTCACCAAGTCGTGGAAAGCCCCCCACTCTGCGCGCCTAAAGCCTTCTTTTTCTTCCTCGCTCTCCTCTGTGGACGGCGCGAAGGAAAGAGGCTACGAGGGAACACCGCCCCTCGAGGAGGCCGTGGCCAATCATCTCTGCCCGCCCTCCACCACCGGATGGAAAGCCAAAGCTTCCCACCCCTCGAAGCCCTGCCGCACTACTTCAGCTCTCGCCGGTCGCGCCTACGCCGCCGCCGGCCAAGCTGCATCAGCGCTTCACTCTATGGCGGTACTTCAAGTGTTCCAAGCCAAGCTTCTCCGCTCTATGGACGAGTCTGGCCCCGAACCCGAAGCCTTTAAGGACCTACGCAGCGCGACTGACATAGCCCTGCGAGCCACGAAGGCCACCGCCCAGTCTATCGGCCGTGCCATGGCTAATTTGACTGTTCTCGAGCGCCATCTGTGGTTGACTCTGACTGAGATGAAGGACGCGGATAAGGCGCCATTTCTCGACGCGCCTATCTCCACCAGCGGGCTGTTTGGACCGGCGGTTAAGGGTTTCGCCGAACGCTTCACTGAGGCCCAGAATGCTTCACAAGCTATGCGGCATTTCCTGCCCAAGCGCTCCAGCTCATCGCAGAGCAGACAGAGGCCGCCGCAGCCGCAGCGGGCTAGAACAGCCCCCACCGCCTCTCAGCCCGCGCCTCAGGCTGACGCTCGACGCCGCTCGCGCTCTCACAACCGCAAGCCGCCTTCTGAGCGACGGGGTCCTCGGCCCAAGATTGTGCTGAACCCCGAGCCTCGAAAGCCGTCCTAGCCACAAGAATGAAAAGAGAGAGTGCGTGTCTCGCAAAAGCCGGACCACTCTCTCTGCAAAAGCTCAAGCATTACCCAGTCCCCTTACAGGCGGCTGGATATGTTCATACAGCAGTCAATGGGCCAGTCACAGAGCTCGCTCACCTGCAAACAAACGCCGTTTTTACGGCGACGCACAGAAAACACAAAAAGAGTCTTTTTCTGCCTGTGTCACTAAGGGTTCACATGTCCACAAGGTGTGCATTCCCAGATACTGTCAAAACAGTGCCAAATTCATTCCCAGCTCAAGCTGCGCACCCCATGAATGTAGATCACGTGCCTACGGTCATGTACGCACCACTACACACAAGCACTGTTCACACAGTTATAAATTCATCCCCAGTAAAAGCGGGAAACATTATAAAAGTGACGCGTGTGCCTACCACTGTTTATGCACCCCCACTTATAAACACCGTCCTTACAGTGTCAAACACAACCCCAGCCCAGGCTGCGAGTTTTACAGACACAGCGCGCGCTGCTGTAATCACACACGCGCCCATTCACTCAGCTGCTCAGCGCGCGCCCGCGCCTCTGAGAGCTATGAGCTCAGGCGATTCGCTGGCCGGGTCCCTGCGTCACAGCGGCCCGCCCCTAGCCTGTATTCAGCCCATATCTGTACACGCAGCGGCATGGGAAAATATTCCAGATATGCCGAAATGGGTATTGAATATAGTAAAGCACGGATACTCGCTCCAGTTCGCTCGCAGACCACCACGTTTTACGACTGTGGTCGAGACGAAAGTGAGAAAAGAGTGCTCACATGTTCTACGCACCGAGGTGCGCAAACTAATAGAAAAGGGTGCTGTGGAAACTGTTCCCCCCTCTCTGAGCGAGGCAGGTTTTTACAGCCGCTATTTTCTCGTCCCGAAAAAGGATGGCGGTCTCCGCCCCATCCTAGATCTCAGACACCTGAACAAAGCACTAATGATTCGCTCGTTCAGAATGTTAACAACCAAGCATATCCTCGCGCAAGTACGCCCAGGAGATTGGTTTCTCTCAGTGGATCTGAAAGATGCTTACTTTCACATTCCAATAGCGCCTCATCACAGGCCGTTTCTGAGATTCGCTTTCGAGGGACAGTCGTACCAGTACACAGTACTTCCGTTCGGCCTGTCCCTGGCTCCCCGTACATTCACGAAATGTATGGATGCAGCACTTTCCCCCCTAAGGCGAAGGGGAGTGCGAATACTGAATTATCTCGACGATTGGCTGATTCTAGCACAATCAGAGAGTCAGTTAATAACACACAGATCTTGGATTATCAGCCATTTAGAATGCCTGGGTCTAAGAATCAATTTTGCAAAAAGCATACTATCTCCCAGCCAGAGGATTTCTTTCCTGGGAATAGTTCTAGACTCGATGCAAATGACAGCGCGTCTCTCATCAGAGCGCGCGCTCACCATCCGGCGCCTTGCAACATCATTCAGGGCGGGTGCGCTCGCCCCCGTCAAGCGGTTTCAGAGGATGCTCGGTCTCATGGCCTCAGCATCGGCCGTACTCCAGCTAGGATTGTTGCATATGCGCCCTCTCCAACGCTGGCTCAAGAGCCGCGTCCCTACTCACGCGTGGCGTTCGGGCCACCTTTTAATCAGAGCGAACCACGGCTGTATAAAAGCCCTGACGCACTGGAAAGCCGCCGACTGGTACCAGTCAGGCGTGAGTCTGGGTGTGAACACAAGGAGAAAGATGATAACGACAGATGCCTCCAAAATAGGTTGGGGGGCCCTTTACGAGGGCAGGCCTGTCTCCGGCTTTTGGTCAAACCCGGAGAAGCGCCTACACATAAACTGTCTGGAAATGAAAGCGGTCGCTTTGGCTCTCAGAGCCCTGCTCCCACAGCTGAGAAACGAACACGTCTTGGTCCGAACGGACAACATGACGGTAGTATCGTACATAAATCGCCAGGGTGGACTCAGGTCGAGCTCCATGCATTCAATGGCCAGGAGACTCATTTTATGGTCCCAGCACAACTTGCGCTCGCTGAGAGCAGCGCATGTGCCAGGTGCCCTGAACCAGGGGGCGGACATGCTATCCAGAGACAAAATTCTCCCAGGAGAATGGGCTCTCAACCCGCTGACGATTCACTGGTTATGGAAAACCTTTGGCAAAGCGGAGATCGACCTCTTCGCCTCCAAGGAGAACGCGCACTGCCCTCTTTTCTTCACGAAAAGCATGGATGCGCTCGCCCAGAGCTGGCCGAGCCGTCCCTTATATGCCTTTCCCCCGATCGCGATGCTACCGCAGGTCATCAGTCGGGTCAGAGAGGAGAAAGACGCAGTGCTGCTGATAGCCCCACTCTGGAAGAACCAAACATGGTTTCCAGATCTGATGCAAATGCAATCTGCACCACGGCCGATTCCACTGAGGCCAGACCTCCTCAGTCAGGCCAACGGGATGATATTTCATCCCCGCCCCGATCTGTGGGCCCTTCATGAATGGCCCCTCAACGGGTTCCCAGGAACCTCACGAGCGGAGCACTAAAAACCATCGCTGAGGCGCGGGCGCCCTCCACGAGACGCTTATATGCCCAGAAATGGAAAGTGTTCAGTGTCTGGTGTAATGCCAAGGGCCTGAACCCTGAAACATGCGAGATTACGAACGTACTCGCTTTTCTACAAGGGCTTCTGGAGGCGGGCCGCGCCCCCTCCACGCTCAAAGTATATGTGGCGGCCATCACAGCATCACACGACCCTGTAATGGAACGTCCATTGGGAAGAAACGACCTAATTATTCGTTTCCTAAGGGGCGCTAGGAGGATGAACCCTTCACGCCCCCCCTCAGTGCCGATCTGGGACCTAGCTACTGTCCTAGACGCTCTTAAAGGGCCTCCGTTCGAACCACTCCGAACCGTGCACCTTAAACAGCTCTCGCTCAAGACTGCGCTCTTGCTGGCACTCGCCTCGGTCAAGAGAGTGGGCGACCTGCACGCGCTTTCGACAAGCGCTGCCTGCCTAGAATTCGGACCTAACGACTGCAGGGTCGTCCTTAGACCGAAACATGGGTATATTCCTAAAGTGCTCACCACTCCCTTCAGAGCACAGGTTATCTCCCTAACTGCGCTATCGTCCCCAGCAGACGAACACGACGCTAATCTACTCTGCCCCGTTAGGGCTCTCAGAGTGTATTTGGAGCGTTCTGCCCTATTCAGACAGACAGAACAACTGTTTGTATGCTTTGGCGGCCGTACGAAAGGTTCCGCCGTTTCAAAGCAGAGAATCTCTCACTGGATAGTTGAAGCTATAGCGCTGGCTTATGAAGCTAAGGGACTTCAATGCCCCTGGGGAGTCAAAGCACACTCCACCAGGAGTGTGGCTTCTTCCTGGGCATGGTCGAGCGGGATACCGATCGAGGATATTTGTGCGGCGGCAGGCTGGGCCTCACCGTCCACATTTATCAGGTTCTACAACCTACAGGTCCCGACACTGCATTCCAATGTACTATCAGCATGATGCTAGTTGAACTACGAGTTCGTATCTAGATTATGTATGTGCTTGTGTCACACTGAGCGCCTTCTAGCCGCTCTGTATTCTTTCCCACATATAAAGCTCGCCTCTGCCGGCTAGTTGGATGATAACTTTGCTTTTTTAGCTCAGGCACCTGCCTCTGGCTATCATAAGGCGAAGTTCAGCACGCACGGCGTTTTGCATGGTGTTCCCATAGCGTAAGCTACTTACGCAATAGGAGAGACCTCTCGAAAGGGAACGACTCGGTTACTAACGTAACCTCGGTTCCCTGAGAGGAGGGAACGAGTATTGCGTAAGCTGCCGTGCTTGTGCTTGGTTAGTTCGCTTCAGTCGTTTTAACCTAAAGAACTCTCATGACGGGGCGCCCAATATATAGCTCTTGGCCACGCCCATCTTGGCGGGCTCTGACGCGCGCGGGCGCGAAGCGCGCTCATTGGTCGCGCATTCAGAGTCGCCCCGTCGTTGGTTCGAGCAAGTTGCCGCAGCACAGCCAATGACCGAGCTGCCTTCGTTCATTGCTGTCAGCTGTGCAGCTGCAATGCGTTTTACATAAAGACTTCAATATTCTCGAGAAAAGGAGTTTTCCCATAGCGTAAGCTACTTACGCAATACTCGTTCCCTCCTCTCAGGGAACCGAGGTTACGTTAGTAACCGAGTCGTTCTCCTGTGTAAAAAAGACCTTTAAAAAAAGGTGTGCTTAATAGTTTTGTGGAAACCATGATACCCAAAAATGTCACATATGATTGTTATTGACATAATATATCTATTACTTACCTTAAAAAATCATTGTCCTTCAGGTAGAGTAGTTTTTGTGTTAGCTGTTTGTCTCTTTCGTTTAGACACAACTTTAGAGTTCCTACAATAACAACAAATAGTGATTGATACAGGTTCAGAAAATGTAATATTTCAGTATGAATGTTGCTTACCTAAATCCACATATACTACGCTGTGGGGGTTGCCAGGAGCAACAAAGCCATATTCCAAAAGCAGTCTGTGGTTATCATGAGGACCGTAATTGATGAATGCTTGCTGGAACTTCTTACAGCCTTGGACACTTTTAACCTCGTAGCAGCAAGTGTCTTTGTTAAAGCCAGCTTCAACCTGCGCACCAGGGGAAGTTCAAAATTCTCCTTACTTATAGCAATGCAACTTTATTGTTTTGTAAGAAATTGCACTACCATTCAAAAGTTTGGGGTCGGTAAGATTTTTTACAAAGTAAATGATACACCATTAAATTGATCAAAAGTGACAGTAAAGACATTTATAACGTTACAAAAGATTTCTATTTCAAATAAATGCTGTTTTTAAAAAAAAAAAACTGTCTAGTTATCAAAGAATCCTGAAAGAAATGTATCACGGTTTCCACCAAAATATTGCACAACAGTTTTCGACATTGATAATAATAAGCAAAACAAGATATCACAATGATTTCTGAAGCATCATGTGACTCTGAAGACTGGAGTAATGATGCTGAAAACACAGCTTTGATCAGGAATAAATTACATTTTACAATATATTCAAATAGAAAAAAGGTCATTTTAAAAATATCAATTAAATGCAGCCTTGGTGAGCATAAGAGTGTTATTTTAAAAACATAAAATCTTACTGACCCCAAACGTTTGAACAGTTGTGTATTTCTGTAAGATGCTCTTACTTGGACATTAGGACAGTGGTTGAGCAGGTCAAGGTATGGTGCAAGTGCATAGACATCTTTCTCCCTGGAGAGATAGTTGCTCCGATCATGCTCCATGTACACTGTACGCGTGTTAACGCTACACCAAGCCCACCGCATTGCATCCTGGGTAAACAACTCCTCTGTGGGCTGGTTGAAGAGTGGCTGGAGGGAGTTAAAAAACATCAGGGAAGAGCAGCATAGTTCCTGAAACTGTTCTTTCTGCTCTGTAGCTTTTTTCTGGAGACTCCTAGGCAAAAGGCTTATGATGTCATCAGACAAGTACACAGGGCATGTGTAGGTCTTTGGGAGGATATTAATGTAGGGACTCCACTCTGATGCATCTCCACGATATCTCTCAGCAATGAGGAAACAACACAGAGCCAGAAGAGGAGATATGGGAGGATGCCATCTACAGTTAGAAAGAGAAAATATTTTGGTGCACAGAAAATCTTACATGGTCCTCCAAAAGGATTCATTTTTAAATGTTGTTTTGGGGTGATATACCGATCCAAAAACTACCTTTTAATATAGTCACCCATGTAACTCTTCAGAACTGTGCTGGATGTTAGTAAGCATTTCTCAGGTAAGGAAATCACCATGTCTTTGGCCTGAAAGGGTGACAAATATATTTTCAATGTGGTTTCAGATATTTGAATCCAATCAATAACATTTCTTATTATTATCGATGTTGAAAACAGTTTTTACTTCTTAAAATGTTGTTGGAACTGCTTACCCAAAACTTTTGAATGGTAGTATTTCATGCTATATATTTTCAAAAATATGAAGCAACAACTGTTTTCAACAGTGATAAAAATAAGAAATGGTTATTGAGTGCCATATTAGCATATTATAATTATTTGACACTGAATACTGGAGTAAAGGTTGCTGAAAAAACTACCACAGGAGTAAATTACATAGTAAAATATATAACAAAGGAAAAGAAAAGATAGGTTAGAAAAGATAGGTATTTTAAATAATAATAATATATAGAGTAATAATATACTAATTTTAATAATATTTTTTGTTAAAATAAATGCATCCTTGTTGAGCATAAGTAAAAACAATGTTTTTAACTTTTGACCTGCAGTATATAGTACCTTGATAGTCTGAGTTGCCATAAGCCCCCTTCCAGTGTCTGAGGAAAAAATTATAAGTTAGCATAATCATTACATAAGTGTGAAAACTATCTACAGCGGTTACTTGCCATGGAAGTTGACAGGGATGAGAGACTGTGAGGTGAATCCTCTTTCTTTCAGCCATCTCCTCAAAAGAACAAACTGTACTTCGTGAGTCAGAGTAACTAGGACCAAAATACATACAAAACATTTATTTAAGCATTATACACACTCTAATACAAAGTTACAATATATCAGCATAGAAACCGAATACCTTTGGAGACATGAGACTCGTGTTTTTTCCGTCTTTTTTTCCTCGCTCTTCTCCCGGTACGGCACCCAGATTTATTCATCTTAAAGTTTCCACATAACACCTACATGAAGCTTGTCATTCTAAACTTCAGTTAGAAACAAAACACTCATCCACATGGTCAAAAACACAGCCGGATCACGTGCTTAGGTCTTCGTTACGTCATTGTCTTAGTTTTAACCAATCGTAGTATGTATAAAAAATAATTTAAAATATTGACGTTTAAAAAATAATTCAAAGCACTCCAATTTTTTTCTCGTTCGGTAAGTAAAACTTGATGCACATGACATAAATATCAAACTGCGATGCTTATGAAAGCGTATTCCTCCGCGCATGCGCAGTAAGCAGCGACACACTAAAAACAGGCAAAAACAAAACTGGACGGACAAGAACAGGTACGTGTTTTGTTGTAACCATGCATACGTTTTCCATATGCATTCAAATTCGTTGTTTTATTGATTAGGCTGTTGTTTCTGTTATGCCACAGGATATCCAGTTATTTTCAGTTTATTTTCCATTGTAGACACATTACAGCAATGAGCAACAGTAAAGTAGCTCTGGTCACGGGTGCAAATAAAGGCATCGGGTTCGCAATCGTGCGGGCAATGTGCAAACAGTACGCCGGGGACGTTTACCTGACAGCCCGAGATGCTGGTCTAGGAACCGCAGCGGTGGACAGTCTGAAGAAGGAGGGGCTGACTCCTCTTTTCCATCAGCTGGACATCAATGACCCAAACAGCATCCGCAAAGCACGGGACTTCTTCAGAGAGAAGTACGGGGGCCTGGACGTGCTCGTCAACAACGCTGGGATCGCCTTCAAAAGTTATTAAAGACATTTTTTAAGAGTACCTGGAAACCTTACTTGAGTAAAACTACAGATACCTTAGTGAAAGCAGTATCTTGTATTTTGTAAAGGATTGAAAATTACTCCTTTACAAGATACAAGTCACCAATTCCAATACGACTTGAGTAAAAGTCTTAGGCCTGGTTTCACAGACAGGGTTTAGATTAAGCCAGGATTAGACTTTTGTTCAATTAAAACACTCAAGTAGCTTTTATAAACGTGCCTTAGTAAAAACATTACTGTTGTGCATCTTGAGACAAAACAATGGAACTGGCATATTTCAGTGCAAGTTGCTTTCAGTTAAAACGGCTCAAACATGCATTTAGTCTGGGATTAGCTTAAGCCTTGTCTGTGAAACTGAGCCTACATTGAAATCCAATACTTTAACCCCCAATGATGCACTAGTCTTCAACAACTAAGAGACATGCCAGTGGTAAAACAAGAAACAGTTCATCTGTGAGGAGAGCAATCACATGTTTATTTTCTGAAATAAAAAAACTGAACACTTCAATGTAGCAATAAATCAAGGTCGACACAACAGCCTCTTAAAAGTACACACTCAAGTCTCAGTTAAGCTTAAGGGCTCAAAAAGGGCATAAGTAAACCAATATACTTGAAAAAGATTGCTCATATATAAAATACCTGCGATTCACAATGATCAGCTAATGCAGTCACATTCATGTAATGTCATCTCCTTGGTGAGTACTGAGCAAAACGCACAAGATATAGGACACTCAATGCCGATGTAGATGGCGATTTGGCTTTTTTTGTAGCAGAAATAATCTGCCAAAAAAGTTAGGCATCATGCAAAATGTAAGGAGTAATTGCATTACTATCTCAAATGTATTGGAGTAGAGAGTATATTCTTATTCAAAAATGAAGTCAAGTACAGAGAAAAGTTGCTATTACATTTGTAAGTTTTATACCATTCCGATGAAGTAAAAATTCAAAATGCTAAATGGCTTAGTCTAAAATGACAGAAGATCACCAGAGGGTTAACATTTTTCTCATAATTTTGTGTTATGTGTAAAGAAAACAATGTTTGATTTCTTCATGTCAGATGCGGACACAACTCCCTTTGGGACCCAAGCAGATGTGACGCTGAAGACCAATTTCTTTGCTACTAGAGATATGTGCAATGTGTTCTTGCCCATTATCAAGCCAGGAGGTAAGTCATATATCAGTTATGCCTTGCAGAACCTGCTTGTCAGGTGGTTTTTCTCTTCTCCTCTCTTCCCTCAAATGCTTTTTTGATTGCTTCTAGGTCGGCTAGTGAATGTCTCCAGCGGAATGGGCTCAATGGCTTTAAGCCGCTGCAGTCCAGAACTCCAGGCCCGTTTCCGAAGCGACGACATCACAGAGGAAGAACTGGTTGGGCTGATGGAGCGATTCGTTCGTGATGCTCAGGAAGGGGTTCATTCAGAAAAAGGCTGGCCCAGCACTGCGTATGGGGTCTCCAAAACCGGCCTGACGACCCTGACTAGAATCCTAGCCCGAAATCTGACGAAAGAGAGGCCTGGAGATGAGATCCTATGCAATGCCTGCTGTCCAGGATGGGTCAGGACTGACATGGCTGGACCAAATGCGACCAAATCTCCAGATGAGGGCGCCATCACTCCAGTGTACTTGGCATTGCTGCCTGCAGGGGCCAAAGAGCCTCATGGGCAGTTTGTTTCAGAGAAGAAAGTGCAGCCCTGGTGAGAGAAAGAAAGAGAGAACAGGTTGTGTTTGTTTGTGTTGAAAAGATGGAGTCAAGTTCAGACACATTCAGACTAACCCCTCCAGTTTCAGACAGTCTAGTTCTAGAAAGTTTTGGACTGAACTAAGACTTCAGGTACTCAAAAAATACACAAAGTTACTATGTGCATTGTGTAATTTCTTATTATTGTAAATAAAACACAAAAAGCTTTAAAATTTGAACAAACCTCTACTGAATAGACAAAAAGTATACCCAAAAAACATTTAAAGTACAATTTTGTTAAAATGCAATGCATACACAGGAAAATGCATCATCATCTGGAACCTGCAGTTTTGTTCAAATGAACAGACCAAAATGTGTGCTCAAAGATCCATATTGCAGGATTTATGTGTTCATAAGTTTAAGATCAATAGTTTAGAATATCAGCTTGTGTATGTTAAATATTTAATGATGCAAAATGCAAATACAATGTCAACTACATCAATTAATTCTAAATGACAAATTAATTTTACTCAGTGGATTATAACGAATTTTGTGAATGTGATGAATGTTGTACGCATAAATAATAATTTCATGAATCTGGAAGATTTTGCATTACAAAAATAAATAAAATTCCATGATCTTTCTCACCCAAATGTATTGCTTTCTCTTAAAATCCATGGAAAAAAGTGCTGGTTTGGAAGAGAATATCCAGAGGTAGACAAAGTACACAACAAACTAAAGATTTTTACTTAAGTAAAAGTACTCAAGTAAATGTCAGTGCATTGTTTTATTATTGTTTTGCATTGTTGTATGCAATACTTACAGTACCTTATGCCTCTGAATATATGCCTGCCTACCTACCCTCATATCAATATCAAATTTATTTCTAGAACACAGTTCCAGTAGTGGGATTGAATGTGAGATTGAATAAGTGCACTCAATAGCGTCCACAATGGTTTCGGACACTTAAAATGTCTGTTCCCTCAAATAGTGCCATATTTAAAGTTTTTTGGCGTTTAGTATCGATATGTTAGCCTTACTGTTATCTATAAGCTAGTGTGCTCCAAAACAATGACACAATTCGCATTAAGAAGACCAAACACAATGTTGAAAATGAAAATCAGCTTGATTTCAGAATCCCACGTCATATTGAAGTTAATCTCCAACGTTGGACAGATGTGGTATTGTGGTTGAAAATAAAAATAGTGCTGATGTTGCTAGACTTAATTTCCAACCAAAATGCAACCCCTGCACCCAAAATCATCCCCTGACTGACAACTTTCTACTCAAGGACCTTGGAAATGTAGTGGAGTAAAAAGTACTATATTGTCTTTCAAATGTAGTGAAGTTAAAGTAAAAAGTTTCCAGAAAAAAATATTACTCAAGTAAAGTACAGATACTCAAAAAAGTGTACTTAAGTACAGTACTCAAGTAAATGTACTTTGTTACTTTCCACCTCTGAGAATATCCAACATCTTCGCCATGTATATTACAGAATATAAAAGGGCATTTAAAGCACCTGCTGAAATAATAGTCGCATTTCCAAGACATAAATAAAAGATGTGTCCGGTTAGTGATTATACAATCATAGCAGCATTTATTGCTCACAACAATAGTGTGTGCGGTATATATCTGGACACAGACAGCAAAAGCTCATTGGCTCATCAACCCTTCTCTGCAGCTTTCTTCAATATCTTTCTGCAATATGGCCACCAGAAAATGTGGCACTGAGCACAGTAATTAATTTATAATAAAAAAAAATGTAGATTCGCTTGCTATGATCTATAATGATGATTGTTGGATTCAAAAAGGTGAAAAATGCAGTCATTTTGACCTTTTTTGTTTTATTAACAATACATATTTTTATTGTTATGTATGTCAACATATTTTAATAATAATTAACGTTCTACCTTAAAATCAAATTCAATTGACAATATCCTTAATTTTAAAAATATATTTAAATTTTAATTGCAAGATGTAGCTATGATGATATGCATAATTTGCAAAATGCTGCTTTTAAAACGCAATCCTTTTGCATGCTTCTTTTTTCCTAATCACCACCTTATTTTCTTTATGTAGATCAGTCTGAAATTCCTAGTGTTGACGTCAGTATTAAACAGTATTATGTTTAATTCAAATTTAGATTACTTCTTATTTATTCTTACGGATACTTGTTGATTTTGTTTACCCTCTAAAAGTTAATTAATGCATTAACTATCAAATGTAGGCTACTAACATGTTTAAGGCTGCTGTTATTCATACATGAATCATGACTCCTGCCAGTTAAGGATCGCTCTTCATTGGTTCATATCTTCACTAATAATGAGTTCATGTTGAAGTAACTATTAATTCAGGTATTAGTATATGATTATTCATGCCCTTTTATTGTAAAGTATTACCGGGACAATCGTGGTTCTTTACAGGAAAATAAGGGACACTCAAAATATTTGAAAGCGAGCCAGACCCAAGGCCTTTTCATGTAATGCCCTCGTCTTCAGCCAAGATGGCCGCCGGCCCAGAGTCCCGTCCCGTCCCGCCGAGCCCGCCCGCCCAGAGTCCCGTCCCGTCCCGCCGAGCCCGCCTGCCCAGAGTCCCGCCCACCGAGCCCGCGTCTGAACCCTATTTACGGGGCTATGTCCGAAATCGTCCTTAATACCCTTAAATAGGGCAATACTCCTTTAAGTGGACTATATTAGCGGACTGATGTAGGGAATAGTGATTTAGGGATTAGGGGACGATTTCGAACACCGCCCAGGAGTCAAAAAAGTTGCAAGATATGTTGCTAGTAGCTTTTTTTGTGTGGAGAAATCTTGCATAAATCTCATTAAATTAGCAACACTGCATCAGATGCTCCAGTTTTGGTCAAACTATTTCGTGAAAAGTGAATTGTGTTACAGATGCTTATGGCCCAGATGCTCGTGCCAGACAGATCTGGACACGCATCAGAGGACTAGTCTGTCTCTCTTTTATGGATAATGGGGAGGGTTTGACCAGAGCCAGACTGCACAAGATGCTCAGGTACAAAGCACAACAGCATGCCTGTCCTGTCATTTAAGCTGATTTATTATTCATTTTAAGTACAGCAAGTGAAACGTGTGTGAAATGGACTTGTAATTACTGATTGCTATAATTGCAAGAGAATCAAGAACTCTTAGTCACTTAATTCAAGGGATTCACAGTGGTCTTATAGCATTAGCACTAAAAGCCTATAACTTTAAACCAACACTGAGCATTAGGGCCCAAAGCCAGAACAATTAACAACACCTAATTGGTTTTGTAATTACAATACTTATCTTGCCTAGTTGTGAATGAATGGAGCTGTAAACTTTTGGTGATTATTAAGTATTTATCAGTCTCTTATGTTCATCAAGGCTGCATATAATTGATCAAAAAAATACAGTAAAGTCATTTTGTGAAATGTTTTACAATTTAAAGTAACTTTTCTATTTTAATATATTTTAAAATGTAATTTATTCCTGTGATTTGGTGCTGTTGAAAACAGCGGTCACTGTTATTTTGCCAAGGAAGACAAGTTCCTGGATCAGTCAACATAAATTGTTGTTTCTGGAACAACAGTCCTGTCCGAAAATTTAGTCCTAAACCTAAATCTACCCATAACGTTTCCCTAAAATCAGAGGGAAATGAGAGGTGATGTAGAAGTACCTAACCCTGGTTGTAAGCCTAAACTTGACATAAACCCTAAACTTGACATAAACCCTAAACTTGACATAAACCCTATACTTGTCTCTTAAAACTGATTGGTTGATTGTAATGTTGTTCGAAAGTGTAAAACACATTTTTTTTTTTTAATGTTTAACATTTGTGTATATATAGTGCATAACACATTTTCCTGATGGAGTTGGAAAAAAAGATGGTTTAGTGGTTTAGTTGCGTGATTGATTCTTTGTTTTTGTAATGTAGGCATACTGTAGCATCTTGTATCTGAAGCCTCTCATGCAAATCATTATTCGAGGGTAAAGAGTGAAGAGCCAGCTGATATCCAAGAGTCTGGCTTATATTGCGCAGTACAACTACAGGCCGTCATTCCTTGTATCTTTACAAAATAGATTGTTTTTTTGGAGTGCACACATAACATTACCTTCTCAACATTTCTTAACGCATCACTTTCGGATACAACACCAAAAGCCAAGAGCATTAGGGGATTATGATGTGTCATAAGAACAGACTGATAAAGCCGTACGTGAAAGTGTGCTGCCATTGTAAGGTAACCAGAAATTATTGCATCTTTCCTCTGCTTCCTTTACCCATCAATTCAATACTAAAAGCTGTGGCTTGCTTTTATAACAGGCCGAAAGAAAAGGTGTGTGGGAGTTATTGGTGTTATAGAGTGCAATTTTCTTCAGCCCACTCACAACAAACAAGACTTTGATGACACCTGATAAATACAGGTGAGTTGAACAAACGCTGTTTATCACTCTACCGGCATGTACTCCAAATGATGCCCTTGGGCTACTTTCATGGAAAGGCGCTATTTAAACAGGAAGATCATGCACAACCTCATAAAGCTGGAGGAGAGCTGGAACGAAATCTGCTACAAATAAAAAAGAAAGATGAAACAAAGTGAACAGTAGCAATAGAAGATGTGTTGTGTGTATTGCCATTAATAACCTGTCAGTAACACGCACAAAGAATAGATAATTTAAAGGAATAGTTAAAAAACCCCTGTTATCATTTACTCAACATTATGTTGTTCCAAACCTCAATGACTTTCTTTCTTTGGTGGAACACAAAAGCAGTGTTGTTACTGTTAGTCCCTCTGTGAGAAAATCAAGTTTTTAATGTTGTTTATATGTCTGTGGTGTTTTTAATATGCTTTAAGACAAACCTCAACTATATGAAGTTCTGGATAGATATTATGATACTCTAAATATCTTGAAGGTTTTGAAGCAAACAAATAAAATATCCTGTGTCCCAGATGCCAATGCAAATTGATTATTCATCAAAAAGCTATATTAGAATCTTGTCTTCTCCTTTTAGACTTCAAGAGCGACCAGGAGCGTTTACAACCAGTCAGGCACCCAGACATCCACCAGCCTCTGTTTTGTCTGGTAAAGATGCAATGCCAGTATGCCACATAAAAGCCATACTAAAATAGCTTTCAAACACCTTACCACTTAGTTTGAAGAGGCTCTGATGTGGCTTTTGGTTTTGTTAATGACATGCCTCATTAGAGGCACCTTACACTTAGGCTTTTCATGATAATCAGTGTGTTTTCATCTTGTTTTCTCTCAGCTGAGAAATGCAACATTTGAGCATGTGATAGTGTTTTCTGCCATGGTGATATCTGTGTGAACAAACAAACCACACAACAAACTTGAGTGTTATACACATTTTCACTGTATTTACTGTAACTTATCAAGTTACGTTTTATGACAAGTTATAAAACAATGTAGGCTACTCTACCATTTGAAATTTTAAAATGTCATTCATTTCTATGATGGCTGAAAGCTTCATTTTCAGCAGCCATTACTCCAGTCTTTAGTGTTACATGATTCATCAAAAATTATTCTAGAATAAGTATAATTCTTTCAAAAAAAAAAAAAATCTTACTAACCCCAAACATTAATTTAACATGTTTTAAATGTATTTAAAGGTAGAGACTCAATTATCCTTTTCAAAATGGCACATCTACTTTCCCTACAGGAATAGTCCTCATTTGCTCACCATGTCACAGACATTTTTCTAAATATCTTCTTTTGAGTTCCATAAAAGAAGAAATTTGGAACAACATGAAGGCGAGTAAATAATGACTGCATTTTCATCTCTTTTTTTTGGTCAACTAGTATTCATTTTATGTAAGGACTGTCTTCAGCTGAAAGGTCCCCTTTGCCCCTCATTAACCTGACCGCTGTCTCCAGGTCTCTAAGAAGGTAGGAATATTACAACTGGTGATTATTCATACATATTTCAGTTGGACTTTATTTTGCTGTACATGCACTTACATAAAATTACAGCATCCTTACCTAACAAAGTATTGGACAATATAAGGTAACTGCATGAGTTAAAGGGATAGTTCACCCAAAAAGGAAAATTCTGTCGTCATTTACTCAACAACATGTTGTTCTAAATCCGTATGAGTTTCTTTCTTCTGTTGAACACAAGAGAATATATTTTAAAGCATATCGGTAACCAGACAGTTGATGGTAGCCATTGAATTTATAGTATTCTCTCCTACTATGAATTCAATCGATAATGCAACTGTTCAAAATATCATCTTTTGTGTTCAACAGAAGCAAGAAACTGATTTGGAACAACTTGAGGGTGAAATAAAAAAAAGTTTAATTTTTGGATGAACTATCCCTTTAAGGTTAGGTTTACAGGGTTGGCACCTATAGTTACTACAGAGTTATTGTAATTACTACATGACGTACATAGTATATACATGCGGAACAGTGTAAAATAAAGTGCTACCCATATTTCTATTGTAAATATGTGTCATTTAACTTTTATTTTTATTTTTACAGAGGCAAACAGACTTTTTTTTATCATAGAAAAACACACGCCATCCTCTCTTGTCCCCCCTCTCACCGAACCCCAAGTTCTCTCGTCGCAGACTCACTACTGGCCCACTTTGAATAAGGAGAGAAAGATTCTCACTCAGTCTGACATACTCGCAACCAAAGCTGAGAGCGGAATGATGGAAGGATTTGAGTCGTATCAGGGGCCCGCTGCTGCAGAGACATGTGAAAGAGATGCATCATCTGGGACAGGGAGGGGATACAGCTCAGCTGCGGAGGACATAATTGAATTGCCCTTGAAAAATGAGAAGAAAGGGGTGGTGCATCCCGAAGGTCATGTTGGTGATGAAGAAGAAGAAGAGGAGGAGGAAGAGGGATGGAACTTGACAGAGGTGCAACAGTGGCAGGAGGAGATAATGGAGACAGTGCCGACAGGAACTAGAGGGAGAGAGCACAGCGTCGCCCTGGTGGACGAAGAGCTCTGAACCCACCGCAACTTTTTGGACTTCAAGAGCTTGGCTTCAGAGTCATTTTCTCCATGGGCTTTTGCCTGGGATGGACTTTTCAGAAGAACGGGCCTGTCTTTTCCTGGAGGTTTCATGTTTTTTGGAGTTCCACCACGGCGGAGATTGAACTCGCTCCCCCAGCCAGAGTGGGCCCTCTCGGGGTTGGGTCACTGCCTTGAAGGCCCTAGAGCTTTGAGACCACTGCACCATTATGGACTCAGTCATTTTTAAAGCTTGGCATTCCACCTTGGGGCGTTTGAGCTTTATTCGTGCCCAGGAGAGTTGCACCCAGCCTGGGATGGACTTTAGAGGAAAATCAGCCCACCCTTTCCTGGAAGTTTCATGTTTTTCAGAGCTCCACCGCGGTGGAGATTGAACTCGCTCACCCAGCCAGAGTAACACGCACATCTCTCTTACAGCGCATATATCACAACGAGTCCTCTTTCACTGCTTATTGAGCTTGAACAGTTAAAAAAATTACTTGTTTTTAAACCACAAGCCTTAACTCGTTCAAATGATAAGCTTTTGTGACGGCGCAGCACGGGTACGTCTCATGAGCGTAACTGCGATAGAGACGATAGTCCAAAATTTCAAAAGCAGCCTCACAGAACACCATAGCAACACCCACAACAACCTAGCATTGTCTTCTGGAACTACAAAAGTCTATTTATGCATGTTTTCCTTAAATGTATTGAATTTCTATGTGCTGTTTCTAGGTGAAGAGGGTAGAGGAAGACCAGCCTATTTCTGCCCTGTGTGATCAGCTGAAGTGTCAACTGTCAAAGCTCCTGGGAACAGAGCAAGAGAGGCTAGGAAGAGAAAGACTGAGGACACTGCGTCTAAACCTGAGCCATCTGCTGGTGTCTTTCATTCCTTCTCTTCATCTTGAGCATGTGGACAGCAGTGATGTCATAGATACGGTCCTGGAACACATCACATAAAACAATTTCTCTGATTTTTCAGAATGTCTGTCAGATTGGATTCTAAAGATTTACACCTAGAATTTCTTGTGTTGGTGTAAAATTTGAGTATTGTTGTAACTGGGTATACATGTACTACTGTCATATTTACATTTATTAGATAAATTTAAAATCTAAGTGTTGGAGGAGACTATGAAAGCCCATTTATGCTATATATATAAATAAAAATGCATACTTTGATAAATCTTAATTATGACATAAGTCCCAATTATGACATGTTGAAATTGTGAGATAAATTCAGAATTATGACAGACTAAGTCATAATTAGTACATACTAATTCAATTAACTGGTAAAAAGTTGAAATTATGACAAAGTTTTTATCTCATTATTTTGACTGTAATCCCATAATTAGGGATGCACCGATACCACTTTTTAAGGGTCGAGTACGAGTGCCGATATTTTTTTCCTGGTACTCGCCGATACCGATACCGATGCCTGTTGTACTGGGGGGGTTCTCGTTTTATGTGGCAATTTTCTAAGAACAACACAATGAGACTAATGAACAAATCAGCATCTTTATTTTCAACAACTTAAATAAACCTAAAAAAATAAATAATTCTTATTGTGCTTATCACAAATTTTCAAAGCCCAAATTTCACAGTGTCCAATAACCTCCAAAGGGCAAAACCAAGGACATAATGAATGTAATTTTTACCTGCCTGTCACAAAGTTGTCAAAGTGCTAAAGAAATCACAGACAACAAGACAATCAAATTTGTCATAAGGTGCCAAAGAAATCATAGAACAAATGTTTAACATAACACTGAGTAACAATGTAATCACAGCCGAAAGTGTAAAGTGAAATATTAGAGTGTACTATTAAATCTAGCAACACTATAACTGCAGGAAGAGTGTTCATAAGAATTAAGAAATATAAGCTAAGGATATACGTGAGGTATCGGTCTTTGGTATCGGGGTATTTTTACGAGTACGAGTACAAGTACATGAGCTTGGTATCGGGCCCGATACCGATACCCATAATTATAACTTAGTATGTCATAAGTATGATTTTTTTTTCTTATGTGGTGGAAATGGGCTTCTAGATCACTAGAAGAAAATTGATTGGGGTAAATCAATTTGAGAAAAAATCTTTTTAAGAGCCTTTCTAAAAGAGGCTTCACCTGTTTTTTGTTTTTTTCTAGCATTAGCTGGGGTAGCTTAAAAAAATTAAATAATGTAACAGAGTTTTTCAGTGTGATATAAGGTGAAGAAACCAAATGTATTGGACATTTCTGTTTCCCCCCCCCACAAAGTACATTGGAGCTGGTCTTGCATGCCTAGAAAATAGCGAAACCAAGATGGCCGCCAAGTGAACCGACCTGCTCCAATAAAGATTAATATGCTCACATTCAGGTACCAGATGTTAATTTCTCATAGATTTAGTCACTTCTCATAGATTTTTTTCATTATGGCCTCTATATGTTTTCTTGCTCTTTAACACACACACACACACACACACACACACACACACACACACACACACACACACACACACACACACACACACTCTCTCACTTTTAAAGACATCTTCTAATAAATGCATAAAAAGGGCACTCTGTGACCTCAGCAGTGACCTATCGTCTTACATCCATTTGCGCTGAAAATAAAACCTATAGATGTGACCTGATCATTAAAAGGCTTTTTTTATGTTCACCATCACAGTCTGCCAGGGAGAGACTGACATAAAACATTAATGAATACCCCTATGAATTAAAGGTCATAACTTGATGGCCTTCTCAATCAGGCCCATTTATTTTGAAAGATTTTTGAAGAAAGTAATTAATACTTTTATTCAGCAAGAATGCATAAAATTAAAAGTGACAGTAAAGACATTTAGAATGTAACAAAAGATTACCGTTTTTATTTTTATAAATGCTGTTCTTTTTCAAATTCAGCTTTGACCTCACAGGAATGCAGCCTTGGTGAGCATAAGAGACTCCTTTGAAAAACATAAAAAATTGTGTCGACCTCAAACTTTTGAACTAGTGTACATACAGATTTTGTTTCTCGATGTTAATACAACGTACTAATCAGGCAAGATTGCCCCAGCAGATGTTAATTCTTCAGACTCTTTTCAGGCAAATTTCATGCAACACCTGTCAGTGTTATAAACGGACGACTCTTGGGAAGCTTACATGACTGTCTTATTGCAACCGGGCTCATTAAATGCTTAAGGTTACCAAAATATTACACTGGCCCTGCCAGCGCATAACAGTCAGATGTAATGTCTTGAAGAGCAGTGGCATGGCTGTGTCATAGCCTGGTAATACTGTAATTTAAAGGGGTCATTCGATGCAAAATTCACTTTTATATGGTGCTTGCATTTAAATGTGTCTTTTCAGTGTGTAGACACAACCACCATACAATGAAAAAAATCCATTCACTCAAATCCTTTTAATCCTCAAAAAACCTAAACAGTCTCAATAATCAAGCTGTTTGGATTTTCTGACCAATATTGCTCATGCTCCGCCCACGACCACTGACGGACTGTCCCGTATTAGCATATTTCCCGTATTAGCATATTTCCGCCCTCAGCCATTTGTATACAGTCCGCCAAGGCAGCACTTTAAGTGTCTTGTGTGGACACCCCCATGGAAGAGAGGGCTGGGGTGAACAGTTGCTCATTATTATTTAAAGGGACATGCACCAAAACGGGTCTCTATGAACAGAGCTGTTTTTGAGGAGGTAAACACGGTGTTGTTTTGCACAACCATTAAGGAATTTTACCCAAAGTATGTTACAAACTTTACATGAAGACCCTAAAGAATCATATCAATTTGTGGAAAATGGGCATCCGATGACCCCTTTAAAGGACTAGTTCACACAAAAGTTGCCATTAGATTGTCCTCATATTGTTCACAAACTATATGACTTTCCTCCTTCTGTAGACACAGGTGTTTTTTTTAAACTAGCCACTATTTATAAATATAATGAAGGTGAATAAGTTATAGGACTGTCAAGCTCCAAAATGAAAAAGAACCATAAAATTTGGTCATATAATTAGTCCATATGACTCATGCATTACTGTATATTCTGAAGCCAACCAACAAAATTCACCAAAAATCTTTCCATACACTCTTCAAAATAAAGGTTCCAAAAGAGGGTTTTCGCAGCGATGCAATAGAAAAACCATTTTTGGTTCCCCAAATGACACTTTACAGAACACCATTTCACTGAAAGAACCCTCTTTTCACTATAAAGAATGTGGAATGGAAAGTTTCTGTGGATGTTAAAGTTTCTTCATGGAACTATCAATGCCATTAAAGAACTGTTATGGTTCAAGGTTCTTCGATGACCTTTGGTTCAGAAAAGAGATTTTTTTCATCAAGAACTTTAATTCCCTCACTGTATGATTCTCTCGAAATAAAAAAAAAAACATCTAAAAGTGACAGGTTCTGCAGAACAGCATATTGGTTTTTTTGTTCTATTGATGGTTGGAAATTCCTAGAAAGTAATTCCTGGAAAGTAAAAGGTTCTTTCTTTAGGTTCTAATTGGAACCTTCATGTATAACCTAATTGGAACCTGGTCTTAATAACCACACTGGGATGATCTGGACATTTATCTTTTGACATTATAAACATTTTTCACTTGACTTTTTACTTCATGCAGAATGTTGGTGGAGGTCAATATGAAATAGACTTGGGAACTGAGAAATAAAAGACACCCAACCCAAATCCTGAAGTCACCAGGTCCAAAGGTCAGCCATTTTTCTATACTTGCAAAATTAGAAAGGTCCATTTCTTACACGTTTACTATTGTGATGAATCCCAAGGGTTATGTGATTTTCTTTAATCTTTACCTCTGAATACTGTATGTTGACTTATTGCCCACACGCTGAGTCATATCCGGGTATCAAATTGTATTTTAATGAAGTCACATTTAGTGGAGTTATTTCAGATTACATCTTATCAGAAAGCTCAATTTCACTCTTCAGATCAGTCCATCTCAACTTGTTCTAGGCCTGTGAGAGTTGTGTATATATAAAGGGTGGTGTTACGAATGCGTTGCGTTGACAGTTTTTGGTGATTTCTTGTCATCATATCTTTTTAACTTAATTTTTATCCAAGATAACAGAGTTAAGATATTTTCATGCAATAATTCATTCAAGTGTGCCCTTTTAAAAGATAGGAAGTAAACCGGTCCCTGAGGAAGCAAGATTGTATTGACTCCGGACCGTACCTGGTAGTATTGTTTTACTTGTGCTTTTGTTAGTTAAAAATAGAGATGCAAACACTTTCCACCCATCAACAGTTGCAAGCAATTGCATCTAACTGCAGGTGTTGTAAAATGTGAAAAATATTAATACACTGTAAAAAGAAATGAATCGAATGGTCACATAATGCCATTTTTGTACAAGTTAATATGAATCTTTAGGGTCTAAATGAAAACTTTGTAATATACTTGTATTAAAAATTCTCATTAGTATTGTAAGAAAACACTCATTTTACCTGCTCAAAAACAGCTCTGTTTCCAGCACGCCGTTTCAGTGCATATGCCTTTAAATGATAATGAGCTTTGTTCACTCCGCCCCTATGTTCTGTGAGGCGTTTAGACAACGCACGTGGAGTGTTTCCTTGACAACAGTTAGGGTATATTTTGGAGTAAGAATGGCAGCGGGAGTCTCTGAGGACACATCTGTGCAACCGTATCAATTTAAACCGGAGTCAGATCCGGAACAAGATGACGGCCCAGGGAAAGTTCGACAATTAAGGCTCGAACAGGACGTTTCTGAATGGTTGGTTAAGGTAATGTCACTTTGATCTCTTTTTGTATGTACTGGCAGTGTTTTTAATTACACATTAACCATAACCCGTTATTCATTATAAACGTGGGATTATGAATTATATTGAGAACGTCGAAACGTTACATTGAAAACATGCCGTAATATACCCTGAGTGTAAACATTAGCCGCATTCATCGTGAAGCGATTTGCAAAAATTAATATCTAAAGGTTAATAAAACGTTACACTCACTTCTTCTAGAAGTGCAGCAGGAACACGAATATTTGGTTACATTACCGATTCTTTTTTCAGGACCAGCTTCTTAGCAAAACCAGATTTACACTGACCCTCGTTTATATAAAGCAGTCCGGTGAGAAGTTGGAAATATTCCCTTCAAAAATAAAACTCATCCACTGCGTCTTCAGCGGTTCGAATTTAGGAACACCAAAATGACTGCTGTGTTCCTTATTACAGCCTAGATAGAACAGAACACCACAATCGCTTATACGCCATTCTGCTGCAGTGTATCAACAATGGCGGACTACGATGACAGCTCCTCAGGGCGGGTCTGTGTTGAAACCATAGAAACGCTGCTGTCAATTATCAATCGTGGGAGGGGCGTACGATTTATTGACGTCACTAAATCGAGCGGCTCAATTTGAGGCAGGGGAAAACATACAAGGAGATTAAAACAAAAACACTGGATGGATTTTTTATTATTATATGATGGTTGTGTACAGGCACTGCATATTTCAGTACAATCAACTTAAAAAAAGTGCATGTACCATTATATGACCCCTTTAAAGTCTTTCTACTTTAAAGTTCGGGTTTAAAATGTTCTATTGTTTGTAATTATTTGTGAAAATTTACTACACTGTAAAAAAAAGTTGCTGCCTTAAATTTTTAAGTACAATCAACTTGGATGTTTAAGTCATTTAAACTTAAATTGCATTAGACTGACTTAAAAAAAATTATTTAAGTTATATAATAACTTAAATAAAAGAAAGTTGAATATTGCTTAACCTGTTTTGACGAGTTAAAGCAATGTAAAAAAAACACATGTTGTCATAACTTATTGATCATATATTATTTTTACAGTTTAGCAGTTTTTGAATGTATATTACTAAAGAGTCTGGACCTAAATCTTGATGTTATTCATCTACCCAAATTCATTTCCCCAAGTGTCCACAAGGGGACGCTCAGTACTGCTTTTACACAGCTTTATCCTACATGAATCAAAAAGCTCAACAATATGCATGTTCAATCTGGAAAATATAAGCAAAGATTTAATTATTTACACTATGGTTGCTATAATTATTATAACCAACGAAAAAAAACACTGGAACAAGAATCAATGTGCAGTTATTAAATAATTTATTCTGATGATAGTGAGAACTGATGAGACGACACTATCCTTTCTTTCCAAACCTGAGAATCCTTTTCGTCCTCCTGTAGATGCCATAATGTGATTACACTTCTGTAATCTTTATATAATGTTTAAATAACAGACATGTAGCGTTTGGGAACGTTCTCGTGCCTTTCTGCTCCCCTTAAGCAGTAGCAGCATCACTTGGGAGTGAGAAATGTGATTGAATTCCTGGCTGTACGGTCATGTCACAGCTCTGAAGTCGTAATGAGGACACAACGGGCCACGTGCCTTCCGTCTCATATCTGTCTGTCTCTACTAGAAACACCACTAGAGTCGAGGGATATAGGAGAGAGCGACTGAGAGGGTGGAAGTGAGTTGAGAGAAGATATGGTGAGACATTAGAGAAGAAGAATAGGGTGTATTAGGGAGGCCGGGGCTAGTTGTCACACGTTATCTTTCAGAGTGGGCACACATACCTTATGTGTAGCAAGTCTTGTTTTTTAAAAAACTATTCAATATTTCCACCATTTCTGCCCAGTATAATTTTTTTTTTTACTGTTATTTAAAAAAATGTTTTCAAGGGTGACAACATGCCCCAATAGCAGGATGTGATGTCACAGTGGAACAGCCTATTGTAGTTTTTTTTAATTTCAAGTCAATGAGAATTTTATTTTTTAAAGAAAGAAATTATTGCTTTTTTTCAGCAAGGATGCATTGAATTGATCATTTGAGGTCAATAATATTTTTTTTCTAAATAAAGAAATTAATGCTTTTAATTCAATTCAATTCAAATTTATTTGTATAGCGCTTTTCACAATTACATATTGTTTTATTCAGCAAGGACGCATTGAATTGATCAAATGTAACTGTACAGACTTACATTGTTACAAAAAAATCTATTGCAAATCTTTGATAATAATAATAAATGTTTCTTGAGCTGCAAATCGGCATATTCAAATGATTTCTGAATGATCATGTGACACTAAAGACTGGAGTAATGATGCTGAAAATTCACCTTTGACATTACAGGAATAAATTGCATTTTACAATATACTCAAATAGAAAACAGTTCTTTTATTTGTAATAATATTTCACAATATTACTGTTTATTATGTATTTCTGATCAAATAAATGCAGCCATGTGAGCATTAGAGACTTCTTTCAACAACATTTAAAAATGTTGACAATCCCACTATTTTGTACAGAATAAGGTTTCATTTTAGCTGACAAATGTTCTATTTAAATATTGTACAAAAAATAGTGTGCAATTATGCTGAGATAACTAGCCCCTTTATCCCATTTCTGACACCACAAGTCAAAGTGGTGAAAACTAGAAACTTTGTCCTCTGAGGCCGTATTACAGAAACATCCCTTTCTTATCTGATCAGTTACCATGGCGATTTGAGTTAGGAGTCAGATCTTAACTAAAGATAGGAAGTTACTGTAATACAGCCCCTGATCTGCAGTAATTCTGTGTGTGAGTTCAGAATGAGAGCCATTATTACCTTATCCAGCCAGGATTCAACTACCTTAATAGATGGAAAATGTGTGATGTTAAAAGTTGCTGTTTGATGCAAGATTTCTGCCAAAAGAAGGTCGAGCTGGTCTAAAATGAACATACATGGTCATTACATCATCTCTTATCAAGGATACAATGAAAAGTGAAATATATCTTCATTTTATATATATATATATATATATATATATATATAAAATATCCTGAAGCAGTTTTTGAGGATGGAGAAGAGAGGATGAGTGCAGAGAAGCACTAAAGCAATTACATTTTTAATAATTTTTTGTCTTTAAACAGTTTATATTTACTTGAGAATGAAGATGTCGAGATAATTGGCATTGGCTTTCCCCCCTCTTGTTTTAAGCACAAACTTTGATAAATTTACTTTAGATCTATCCTTAAAACAATAAAAATGGCCAGCTCAATTCAATAATTTTTGCATAAGAGTATTCATTTCTTATGCAGTTTTACCTCTCAAGTACATGTATCGTTTTGACGGGTGTTTTAATATTATAATGGAAAATAAGAAAGTTTATTTTTGCACTGTAAAGGAGCCAAAGAATAGGGCGTGAGTCACTACCTGAATTTGTTTTTGATGTACTGTCCAAAAGTTTGGGGCCTGTAATTTTTTTAAAATGTTTTTGAAAAAACTCTCGTATGCTTACCAAGGCTGCATTTATTTGACAAAAATACAGTAAAAACAGTAATATTGTGAAATATTATTACAATTCTGTTTTGCATTTGAATATATGTTAACATCTAATTTATTCATGTGGAGGTAAAGATGAATTATCATCATTCCAGTCTCCAGTGTCACATGATCCCGTCAGATATCATTCTAATAGGCTGATTTGCTGCTCAAGAAACATCGCTTATTATTATCAATGTTGAAAACAGTTGTGCTGCTTAATATTTGTGTGGGAACCATTTTTCTTCAGGATTCTTTAATGAATAATGCTTCCTTAATGAATAAATGTATTAATTTCTTTTAAAAAAAGAACCCAAATATTTGAACGCTGCTGTTGTATTCGAAACATTCTTGCCTTGTATTTCCTTGAAGGAGTGCACGTTCCTTCTCAAGGTTCCTCTGATATGCGTAGACATATGTCACGGCATTGCCCCCCTTGACTTCAGAATGAAACAGCGTGTTATAGCAGCGCGCAGGAGAACGCCTGCTGATGCATCTGCCATCCCATGTGTGTTCCTCACCCAGAGCCGTCCAGTGTCTGATGCATTTCTCCTTCAGGCTGTGGCATGTTAGCGATCATCCCAGCCAGCATGAGGTCTCGCAGCGACGTCTGGACACTGTCCAAATGTGCAGTGGCCTGTAATGCAGTGGAATGTGATTGGATACAATTGCCTCGATTGTCTGAATGACAGCTAGAAACTGCCTAATTTTGAGCTCATTCTGTCCAGTAAATCAGATTTGCCATGAACACTGTCAACTGGCCCATTTGGTTTCATTTATAACACATTAACGCTAAGATTAACATAATGTGGGTGTCAGAAACTGACTTGTTTATAGGAGAACATTTCTAATTGCATTCATTGACTGAAAAATATATTTTTCAATGATTTTGAAAGAAGTCTCTTATGCTCAGAGTCACCAAGGCTGCATTTATTAGAACAAAAATACAGTAAAACATATAATATTGTGAAATATTATTACAATTTCAAAGAAATGTTTTCCATCTTAAACATATCTTAAAATGTAATTTATCCATGCGATTCAAAGCTGAATTTTCAGCATTATTACTCCAGTCTTCAGAGTCATGATTCTTCAAAAATCATTTCAATATGCTGATTTGATGCTCAAGAAACATTTATCATTATCAATTTTGAAAACAGTTTTTTTAATACAATAATAATCACAATCTTTTTGTGGAAACTGTGAAAGATATTTTTTTGACACAGTGCTAGTCTTTACTGTCACTGAAAAAAAAAAACCTTACTGACCCAAACATTTGAACAGTAAAGCTTGACTTGTGAAAACAGTGCGGGAAGTATGTGTATAGGATTGACTGAAATAATAAAGCTCAATTTGAACTGACTCAAGATCAGTTTCAAAGCATTTGTTTGGTGTAGAATAATGTTGAAGTGTAGTAGTGAAACAGATGTTATTACTACACAGGATAGAAGTGTGGCTCAAAAAAAACAAAACAGTTTGCTTTTCATAAACAACATTAATTGCTTTGACCCTAGCGCAGTTTACGGCAGCTGAGATTGTTGAAATCATAAATGCGGTCGTTACAAACCTCCAAGGTTTCTTTTAATAGCCTGGTACTTTGTGATAATCTACAGAAGCTATACTTTTTCCACATACCAAGCTATAAATCCACCACCATTCATTGATGCTGGGAATACTATCACAGGGGTGGTAGGATTTGTTTTGACGGTTGTTTTAAAGATACATCCACAAGGGGGTAGTTTTCTCACATTTACAGCACGTTAGTAATCAACGACTATGAGAAAATATGTGTAATGTGGCATTTTCAACATGGCATGCAAAGGAAGGTAGACGCGAGACTGAGACCCTCCCCCAGTGGCCTGGAATAGTTCAGCTCAATCACAGAGAGCTCAATTCTCAATGGAAGCCCGTCCCGTGACTCCGCCCCCTCCTGTCCTCCACACCAGCAACCAGCCGTTTGAATGTTAACTCTTCGTGTGCAAGCTGCTAAAAAAAAAACCT
This sequence comes from Siphateles boraxobius, assembly GCF_051911475.1. Classification (NCBI taxonomy): domain Eukaryota; kingdom Metazoa; phylum Chordata; class Actinopteri; order Cypriniformes; family Leuciscidae; genus Siphateles; species Siphateles boraxobius. The sequence continues at coordinate 5,640,052 of NW_027508908.1, read as the reverse complement.
TCCTCAGTATTTCTTTTTTGTTTTCCACTCTCTCAGGGGAAAAAAAAGGTACAACATCTGTCACGGGGTCAACACCCTTTCAAAAAGTACATCTTTGTACCTAAAGAGCAGCTTTATTGTACATATTGGTACCACAAGTACATATCAACACCTAAATTGTTGGCTACATTAGAACCTTTTTAAAGGGTACCATCCCAGTGACGGCTTCAGATGCTAAATGACAAAATTATTTATTAATATATTTTATTATTTATTAATGTTTTCTGAAAAAATAATAAAAATGAAGTGAGTTTTTAAATCATGAAAGATTGTTAGAAACCTCAGTTTTTTTTCATGCCAAAGATTTAAAAAATAACATATATTCAATTTCTTTTGAAAAAAAAAAAAAAAAACCCCGTTATATTCATCATCTGGAATGCAGCAGCGAGCTATAATGGCCGTGTTTTTTTCCTGGTCTTTTATGTTTGTTAGAGGTTGAATTCATATATCAAATACTGCCATATTACTTCTGATTCTACTTCTACTTCATAAATGATATGAAGATTATGGAAATCTATGGTTCAGATCCATCAAACCAAATGGAAGAGTCTTTAAGGTGAGTTCACTCCATGTCGTAATTACCGTAACCGATTCTGAACTGTAAAAAAGCTTCACATGCTTGTAGAACTTGCAATTACAATGTGTAAAATGGTAATTTTCTGAGAGCTATGACTTGTACCACCTGACCACTGAAGATTTAAGGTGGGTTGGGTTTGAAGCGCCGCTGTGCAGACCGATCGGTGTATGACATCAAATGTATGAGCTTTATTTACGGTAATTATGGTATGGCGTGAACGCAGCAAAAGTCACCAATGGAGCCTGGATATCCTCTCGGGGAAAAGTTTGTTCCTACGCCCAAACAAAATCTAACTGAAAGCTAATTTTTTAAGATATCAACCTAGAATTTAGAACACAAAATGTTCCGATTTTTGGCTTTGAATTTGTTGCAGTTTTTGCGTCGAACAGGTTTTGTTAAATATTTATTTTACATAAAATATAAAAATATAAAAAGTTCAAAAACTTAAACTTCTATAACTTTTTTAAATTTCACTTTCATAATTGTTTTCACATCTACAATAATCTGCCAAGTGACCAAACTTACACTGTTAAAAAAAAGTTGCTGCCTCAGTAGCCCCCTTTTATAATGTAAATATGATTTAATGTATTTGTTTTTGTTGAACCTTTAAAATAATGGCTTGGTGGTAAAAACTATGGTTAAACTGCGAGGAAGGCTGTTGGCGTCTTTGTGTCCATCTGGTTACAATTGCTTCTGATTGACACATATGTCTACTTCTCAGCTATTACCCCCTCCTCTTCCATGCTTATTTTCATTCCCTCATTTCGCTTCACTCTTTCACGTCCTTTACTACAGTGATTCCCAACCTGGGATAAGTGTACCCAGGGGATATTTAAGTAGATTCAAGCGGGTAAGATTTTCATTTTGCTTTGTTAAAGGGATAGTTCACTCAAAAATGAAAATTCTGTCAACATTTACGTAATATCATGTAGTTTCCAAGCATGGGTGACCATTTCTTCTGCAGAACACAAAAGAAGACAACCAAATAACACTGGAGCCCATTAAAAAACACTGAGACATTTCTTAAAATATCCACAGAAGGAAAGTACAGGCTTGGAACGACTTGATGGTGAGTAAATTATGACAGTTTTCAGTTCCTTTTTAAGGAATTGTTTTGTGTATAAGATTTACACAAATATTATGTGATGGACACTTCCAGCATAATATATGGGGCACTTTAATGGATTATTTATTTATTTATTTAATGGAATGGATATATTAGTCAGTCATGGCTAATTTATGCAGTGAGAACAGGTGTCTTCAAAAGGGTGGTTATAGAGAAAAAGCAAGCAATATTTGGCAGGTCATGTGATCTCATCTCAATTTGGCGGACCCTATACATGTAAAATAAACGGCTGTCATCAGGCTACCGACATGACTGGAGTCTGGACTGCACTTCATTTTAATTATCAAAAGTGCTATTTTCTTATTTGTAAAACTTTTTTAATGAGGAAATTATTGAAGATAACCATTACTAATGATAATGCTAAACAATATTTCATAGCCTCACTGAGCGGGGCATTCAAAAGGCAAAAAGGGGTTGGCAAACACTGCTCTAGTGTATCTCACTTTGTGGTTATCTGAAAACAAGCAACTTTCGAACTGTTTGTTTTGAGTCGGAGCAAGATGAGGGCTTCACTTTGAGGCATGATTTTAACGGCCCACAACTTGAGAACTCTTACCCCTCAGTTTGGGGTCTGGGATTCATTGTTCCTTAATCCTCCTCCTCCCCCCACCTTCACATCACCATTTTTTTCCTTCTCTCTCTCTCTCTCTCTCTCTCTCTCTCTCTCTCTCTCTCTCTCTCTCTCTCTCTCTCTCTCTCTCTCCCCCTACTTCTGCGGCCCCTGACCCTCCGTTTCTCTCTTTCTCTCCCTACTGCTATAGAAGCCAGATGAGAGCACGAATACCGTCCCACCCTACCCCCCTTCCCTTCTCACTTTTCTTGTCCCCCTCTCCCACTCTTGTGTTTTTTTTCACTCCCCGGGAGTAACAGAGATGGAGTGAAGGAGCGAAAGGAAAAAAGAGAAAGCTCCTGCATCCCACGAGCCCCCCAACAAGCCATTGATGTGTATGTTCACAAGTTAGACTTACGTAAACTCATCAGTGTTGGAGATCTTACTAAAAGTAACAAAGCAACTAATTTAAAGGTGATGTGTGTAGTTAGTTTCCCCTATTCCGGATTAATATTGAGAGCCAATTATAAATAATCAATAATCAAGTAATTGTAAGAGTTTGGGTGGGACTATCTGTTTATTGACCAATGGCAGATGGGGGAGTGTTTGAGGAAACCTGTGTAAAAACAGTCATTATTTTTCGGTTTGGGGATTTCATTAGTGTTTGAATTTATATGGTTATTTTGTCATCCAACATTAGAGTCCGATAGTCTTAAGGAAACAAACAAACAAACAAGAAACAAAAAGTTTCTCAGTCGTGTGGTACTGTCTAAGCAGAATTTCATAATTTTGTGCAAGCTTCTTTGAATCCAAGCGAACTGAGGCAATGATCATTCGCAATGTACTAGAATCTCTCTCTCTCTCTTTAGCAGCAGTGTAGGAGGTCTGATTCATTTAACGAGTATGTGGTTCGAACGAGTCATTTTAATTAAACAGATTAGGAAACTGATTCATTTGAATTTGGTTCTCAGTCATGCATGTGGTCGTTCTGTGCAGCATTTCATTATTTTGCGCACACAGCCTGAAACTGAGCAAACTGAGGCAATGATCCTTCGTGCTTTACTAGACTGTCTCAATCTGATTCATGATGAGCTGGTTTAATGAACTGGGTTAAAATGCTCATTTGAATCAGTACTCAGTTGAGCTTTTTAAAACATTTTTTTATAGTGAAACACATTGTTACACTTATAAATTAAAAGTTCTTTATTGGCCTTGTTGGTAACATGAAAAATCCATGAAACCTTTCCATTCCACAAACGTTTCTTTATTCTGGTAAAAGTTTCTTCAGATTGTTAAAATGTTCTTCTCACTAAGAAAAAATAAAAGGTTCTTTTAACTGTTCACTGAAAGGAAATGGAACCAGAAATGGTTCTTCTGTGGCATTACGGCAAAAAAACGTTTTAGAACAGTTATTTTTAAGAGTGTTTTATTTATACATTACGTTTATTGGTTTAGTGTTTAAAGCTTGTGTAGTTTCTTTCCCCAAAAACATAACTTGTCATTATAGCTTGCCAAGACAGTTTCAAAGTAGCTTCCCCAATGCTGAAGCTCACACTTCGAGATAGTAGGATAGAGAGATATGGGGCGTGAATGATGTTGTTGGGCTCAACAGCGTCCGGTAAGAGAGGGCTTGAGTCTCAGCGAGAGATGCGAGTTGTTAACACACGAGTGTGTGAGAGTGTGCGTGTGCAGTGAAGGGGGATGGCTGCCTTGTTTGTAGCTTGTCAGCAATTGCCTGAGACAAGCTTCCCCTGCATGTGTGAAAGCTGCTTGGCTTGAATGCCTGGACCGTACCAAGTGGCGGCAAAAGCGAAGGGGGGGACAGAGGCGAGAAAAAACGATCAGACTGGAGACAATAGGCCCCTGAAGTGTTCCCCCCAAGTTGCTTTGATGTTGTCCTAGTGTCTAGATGCTGAAGGGGACCGGGGACTGCAGGGAAGAGCAGCCCTTTGTGTGGATGTGTGTGCACTTTTTGGGCCAGCACGGACAAAAGGGAGGGGTACAAAAGCCTGGAGAGAAATAAGAGAAGAAACAAATGATGAAAACCCAAATGATCCTGAACGTGTTTTTGTATGGCTGCTGTGTGTGAGAGGGCACACAGAAAGGGAGAAGAGCGAGAGAAATAGGAGGAGACGCTCATACACGGGGGCTGATAGAGTGACAGAGAAAGAGAGGGGGTGAGTATACTGTATCTTCTTCTTCAGCACCAGATCACTCTTTTTTTTTTAAATTCGCCTTTCTTACTTTATCTCTCTCTTTTGTTCGAGGGGGGTGGGTGTGCGAAAAACGAGTAGACCCAGAGTTGGTGCCGAAGTTGTGCGCTGGTATTATTGTGGTTATTCCTGGTTGGAGCGTCTACGTGAGCGTGGGTAAAAACAATTACGCTCCGTTATTCTTAGTCCTTGAAAAGATATATGGATATGTGGAAAGAGCAAGGGGGTGAAGGGGGGAGTGGATGGTTTGGAATGTGTCATTGGATAGTCTGGATGAGTTGCCCTCCATGCCAGTATAAACCTCCTCTGCTCTCCTCTCATTATTGTCTGGTTATTCAAGCAGTCCATGTGTGTGATGGCTGCAAAGCAACAAGAGCTTTTCTCTTTCTGTATGTGTCAGGATTGTCACTCTCGGCAGCGGGTGAATTGTGCAATAATTGGAGCCGTGTGTGTGTGTGTGTTTGGGGGCGGTTCTATTCTGCCTGGGGGGTTTCTCAGTCTGTGCCCTCCTGGTAGCAGACTGCTTTTACACTACCAGCTGTTCTGAAAACCTGCAGTGATTTTGTTCTTTCTTTCTGCCCATCTCTCACGCTAAAGGTTATCCAATCGTCAGCGGTGTGACATGCATATGCAATCTCTGTTGCTTTTTGATGTCAATAAACCAGTTGTTGGAAAAGTCAAAACAATTGTTTACTTATTTATTTATTATTATTATTTTATATTTTAAGAGTTATGGGCACTACAGTGTCTTTTATTCCATAGGTCTCAGGATATATGTTGCCTTTACTTGCTTGTCAGAAGATGCTATTTATTCCTGTTCAAGAGTTCAAGAGAAACTGATAACGGACATACTCATGTTCTTTTCGCTGTGCAAAAATGTACAACATTCAGCAAATGGTTACAGATATACATAAATGTATATATGACCAAAATAGCAATGTAGTTTATTCTCTGTAACTCAGGTTTCCTAGATGTAATTCAAATTTGAAAACCTTCTAGTTTTCTATTTACAATAGTTTAGGCATCATGTGAAACACTATTTTCATAAAGTTCCAAAGATTGTGGAAATTATTGAGTAATAAAGGTATTAGGTCAGTTATTGATGACTAATATATAATTATAAAGAAGATAGTTTGGTAACACTTTACAATAAGGTCTTATCTCAAAATGTTTACACACTGCACCTTTAACTAACATTAAGAGTATCTATTAACAGAAATGCAATATGACATCCATAACTATGTGTTCAGTGGTGTATAAAGAACTTACTTAATAAACCGTAATGTTTTTATTACCTTAGAGTGAGGCATTTATATCTACATAGGCGCGGGAATCCCCTTCTATGAAGGTCGCCATATTGTGACGTCATGTTTCTACCGTAGCCGACAGCGAACAAACAGCGTTACAGAGCGCGTTTCGTCACTACCTTGAAAGAGAAGCCGCAGAAAGCTAGAAGAAGCTAGCCATAAACACCGTGAGTAGTGACTTTTCCCTTGTCAGTGGTGTAAATATGTAGTTGGATTGTTTCATGTAACTTAATTCTTCTCCCTCGCTGTGTTATGGCTTTGCTATGTGGGGATAAATGTGCTGGTTACGTTCGTGAGACAGCTGATTAGTAGGCTACTCTTGTCATTGACCGTAAAACAGTTACAGGAATCACCAACCCGTCGATCTTGGAAGCATTTTAAGTCGATCGAGTTTCCAAAATCAGAGAAAAAAGCCTATTGTGGGTAGTAAGTGGTGTCTAGGGGATGCGGAGGCTAGCCATACTCTGGCTATTCTCTGCTGTCTCAGACGACGATGTTTGTCCCGTTTTAGCCACCGTAGCTTCTTCGAAAGGGAGGGGTGAGCAGTGGACTGAGCCCTTAGGGCAAACTCGCAACCGAACCGCTAGATGTATTATAACATTACCGAACAATGAGCAATACCATATTTATTCATGTTTTTTAACTAAGTAATAAAAATGAACTAGGTAATTAAAAACTCAGATCCATTAAATAATCCATTAAACCACTTTTAATTGAAATAATGTATTCGTAAATATTGAATTCAGCATTAACTATGCTTAATAAATGCTTTAGAAATATTTGTTATTGTTATTTCTTGTTAACAAATGGAACCTTATTGTAAAGTGTAACCAATGTTTTCACTCTAAATTCTGATTGGCTGAGCCACGTTCAAACCCACTGTCAAATTGTGATAAATCTACAGTTGTGACTACACTTTGAAAATTAATGTGCATTCTATATTTGTGAGGTGTTTTTGGCAACAGTAAACAGGTAGATTTAAAAATATTTATTCAAAATGCATGTTGCTACTTTATAAAAGCATTAAAAAACCTTTAAAACTACAACTTAAAGCTTTAAACTTAATCCCTTAATATGGCTTCAGTGGACCTTGTAATGTATGTATAAACAGCAACAGTTTTATAAATTATGTAATACTGAATAGTTCGTATTAAAATATTTACAGCTACACAGTTTAATAGATTTGTATAATGTTTGAGATGGAACAGAGGAACATGAACATAGTGTTTTATTTGATGTGAATATAATGGTTATATGTCCCCTGGGTTTAATAGCAATTACACGCAAACTGAAAATCAAGTGGAATAAAAATTACAGTGGTTTGCGAAAGCTCATTAATCATGTTTTAAAAGCATCACACATGCCAATAGAGAATGTAAATGCATCCTGCAGTTTTGGAATGGCAGCTTCATTGTTTATTTATTTATTTGTTTGTTTGTTTTGCGGTTAATGTCAGTCTGCTTGACAGCGAGAGGTCGTGACAGAGGGCTTGAGAAAAGTAAAAAGCACAGGGTCAAATGTCTCCTTCATACCTCGCTGTATGATGATTTAAAATGGAGGTGACCGAGATTTGGCCAAGTAGGACGTCTTTCGAACAATATTCCTGTCAACAAACCATTATATTAATCCTTATGTGCCTAAAACCATAGGCCAAAAAGTCTGACGTTGAATATTTCAACTTCAGACAATAAAGCAGATGAAGATGAGGCTGTGAGGGATAGAAGTCTGTTCAGAATGACATACACTGGTTTAATCTGGTCTAAATAGTCTCCCGGCCTGGCTCAGCTGGTGTTCATCTGGTTTAGCTGGTCAGTCATCTGGTGTCCCAGCCAAACCAAGTTTAACGAGCACCTGTACACTCTAAAACCAGCTTGACTAGGCTGGGAGACCAGCTTAGACCAGTAAACCAGCTTAGTTACTGTATGTCTAGCCTGCACAACCTATTTTCGTTTGCAGCAAATGAAATCTGTCTGAAGTTTGCGCTATAAAACCAAGGCCACCAAATACTATTTTTCGTTCAAACTCTGTTATGGAATATTCCTACTTCTGGCCATAAAGGGGATGAAAACAAAGGCTGTGAGGGATAGAAGTCTGTTCAGGATGACATACGCTGGTTTAATCTGGTCTAGCTAGTCTCCTGGCCTGGCTCAGCTGGTGTTCAACTGGTTTAGCTGGTCAGCCATCTGGTGTCCCAGCCAAACCAAGTTTAACGAGCACCTCCTGAAAACACTTAAACCAGCCTGGGAAGCTTAGACAAGAAAAACGACCAAGTTTTCAGTTTCAGCTGTAGTTCTATCCTTTTTTGTTTGCATCAAATTAAATCTGTCTACGCTATAATCCCACATAGCGAGATCCATCCACATTCATTTCCAATAAATACCAAGAGTGTGCCAATGAGGGAGGTAGATTGCAGCGTTTGGACTGAGAAATGGTAGGGATTTGATCAGTAGGATGGAGAGATGTGCCTCCAGAGAGAGCACCAAAGGAAATAAATGGATTTATTCTTCACAGTTGTCAAATATCCAATGCATAAATTACGAGTGTGTTAAGGGGACGGCTAATAACTCACAGCAAACATAAAACACATTTAGTTAGATGACAGTTTAGTTAATTCTGGGATGCGCGTCTGCACGGTCATAATTGTTTCATTATTTCATTGGAGACAAGGCGCATCTCGGTCAGCAGGGATTTTCGAGCCGTAAAAAAGTGAAAGATTCCCAAACTCTCCTTTGAAAAGCATCCCTCTTTTGAACGCCCTTGCCTTCCGATGTATCCTCTGCTCTAATATCTTTCTGAATAGCTGGAAATGTGCGCGCTAGCCTTGTGTGGTTAGCCGCCGAGATGATTGCAAATTCATTTAGAGGTGCCTATCACACAAAGATGTGGGGATGGAGAGAGAGATGGAGGGGGTGGGGTGCAGAGAGATGATGCCTTGGGTTTTTTAAAGCACATTTGTATTCATGTCATGGAGGAGGAGAGCGCAGAGAACGAGAGAGGAGGCGGCTACCTTAGCGTGACAGACGTTAGGAGGAGGCTAGCCAGATTAGTATGACAGGCGCTAGCAGAATGCCAAACGCCCGGTTCAGGCCGAGTGCTGATGTCACAATCCAGCGTTCGCTGATGTAAAGTGGAGCAAATCCGCTCGGAACACTGTGTCAGAACTCTGACGTAAATAATTCAATCGCAGCGGGGCGCTGTTACCGGCTAGCTGAGGCATTTGCACTATGTTTATTTTTTGGACTGAACTTGGCGATAATCGTCAGTTATATAATAAAGTATTTTGCTTGCGTAATAAATCTAAAGTAAAATGCTCGAAAACTACTATTGAGTAGCATCAATTGGCCACTTTACGACATCTAGCAGTCGCAGAAATGCATTGTGGGAGCATGTATGTTTTACCATGGACGTTGTGGGTGTTCAGAGTGTTTGGGTATTTGTGTGTAAGCTCAGTATGAAAGATGGCAATGGAGATGTCATTTATTGTGCTTTGGAGGCTCTGGTCACAGCATCCTCATACTTCTAAAGAGTATCTCTCTCTCTCTCTTTTTCTCTCTCTCTGTCTCTCAGCTCCCCCCACAGCCTCCTGTAATTCACAGCTTTCGCTACGCTCCACTAGTGACACAGGACATGCTCGCACACTCCAACGACCGATTACATCAGGCGCCTCACACACGCACATACACAGTTGAACCAAACTACTGATTTAAGGAAGAGAAAGCATCACATCTCACTCTTGTCCTCCCTGTCTCTCTTATCTCTATCTTTTTTGAAGTCGTTTTCTCTCATTTTGTCCTATCTCATTCTTGGTTTCTGTGGCTGTCTGCCTCTATTTTCCTTTCCTGTCTGTCTTTCTCTCTTTCTCCCTACTTTTTTGGTTTCATTCCCCCTCCTTGTCTGTCTCGCTTTCCTTTCCTCCCTGTCTATCTCGATTTCTTTCTCTCTCTTTCTCTTTTCCTACCAACTCTCTCTCATTTCCCCTCCATGTCTGTCTCACTTTCTTTCACCCTCACTATTTTCCTCTCTGTCTCTCTCTCATTTTCCCTGTCTGTCGCATTCTTGTTTTCCTTCTCTTTTTCCTCAGTCAGTCTCAATTTTTCTATACCGTCTCACTCTCATTTTCCTTACCTGTCTGTCTCACTTTCTTTCGCCCTCTCTATTTTCCTTTTCTGTTTGTCTCACTCTTGTTTTCTCCCTGTCCGTCTCATTCTTGCTTCCCTACCCTCTTTCCTCTCTGTATATCTTACTGTCTTTTCTTTCTCACCCCCCTGTCTTTTTCCTATCAATTTCCATCCCTCTTTACCTCCCGTCTCTCTCTTTCTCCCATTCTTTTTCCCTCTCTGCTAGTCTTACTCTCGTTTTCTCTCCCTGTCTATCTCCCACTCCCACTCCTTCTCCCTTACTCTTTTCTTCCCTGTCAGTCTCCCTTTTTATCTCCTTGTCTTTCTCCCCCTCTACCCTTCTCCCTCTCATTCTCTCCCTCTCTCTTTTCCATCCCTGTCTCTCTGGCTCTGCCGCCCACACTGGGCTCATCATTGATGCGTTTAGCAGCACCGCTGAGCAAGAGACGCAGGCCATCGATTGGCTGCGTAATCGACATGGATTTTTGCCCAAAGTGGTGAAAAATATGCCATGGCTATAGCCAAGCAATTTCTCCAGGCTTCTCCAGCCAGGAAGGAAAAAGACCCCAGCAGCTCTATAATTGATATGGAGATCAATTTTCCTGCTTTGGACTGTACAGTCTTGCACTGACCGGCCCAGTCAACCGTGCGGCTTGTGGCTTCTGTCATGATGGAGGGCAGATGAAATGGTGGGAAGAGGATGAGGAGAGATGGAGGAGAGGTGAGAAAAATATCCTTGTGACAATGTGGACTATATATGCTGCTGTGTTCGTGCTCCAGAGGGTTGGATGATGAGGGACCAGTTTTTACTATCATATAGTAAAATGACAACCGACATTTATGCTAATGCTGGCAACACTCTTCGTCTGTCCCTGGTGTTCATACCTATTTTTTCCCTCCTCTGCCTTCTTAATAACTTCACCATCTGTCTCCGAGACTGCAGAATCATTCAGGTCCAGTTTCAGGAAAAAACAAACCTTGTCCTGACTGTCTGCGTCTTGCCCATTAAGACCAGAGGCCCTCCACTACAAGCCAGACATGCTGCATTGGCTGCCATCTTGGCTCAAGTCATGGCCACTCCACCTGGAGCCATTTTGGCTCCAGTTCCTGTAGTAAGACCAGCACATCTAAACATAAGCGCTCAAATCCAAAGGTCCAGGGTATTGCTACTCTGTGCTTTGCACCGATTGGCAGAGGGCCTGCATCATGGGCCAGTGACATCAGGCGATTGGAGGTGGAAAGCCGTCTTGGCTCCCGTCTTGGTGGTTAAACCTATGACTATTTTAGAACCTGTTTTGGAAACAACCAATGCTCATTCGGATTTTGCTGTTGAACAGCACAAAACGCATAGTGATTGTTTACCCTTTAGATCCCCAATGTGTGTTTATTTGTATGTGTGTGGGTAAGAGCAGACTCATTTCCAAAATAAAAGACAGAGTGAGGTTTCCTAGAAGGAAGAGAAATAAACTAGTTTAGGCATGGTGAGGGAGAGTAAATGCGAGAAAGAGAGAGATCACTTAACTTCTAAGCAGATCGCCTGCCTGGATCGCCGGGTGAAAAGCGTTGTTGCCATGGTGTCACTGGTTGCACATATCCACGGACAGTGTGTAATCATCAGCGATATGCCAACACCTCTACCTTCCCTACCCCCTGCATCTCTTCCTCCTCCTCTCTCTATTCTTCTCTGAATGTATCGTATATTCCTCTCTACCTTCCTTCCTAGATAGACAACATGAAATTAAAACTCTATCTGCCTTCTTAAAGTCCCCCTCTGATAAAATTAAGCTTTTAATGTTTATGTCTATGTAGTGATTTAAATATGAATTTTCACATGGTTTGTCTTAAAGCATACGTCAACACCATTTGTATTTTGTATGAGTATTTTCTCCTTAAAACTGCAGTGAACAAAGGACAGTCTCAAAAACGCAATTTGAAATCGCTGGTGTTTCTGACGTCACAAACTATCTTGTAACCAATCACGTCAAAGTGTGATTGTCAACCAGTGGATCTCTGAGCTGGTGCTCAGAGTGGAGTGGATTGGAGGCGGGGCTAATTTACATATTCATGTACATATTACATAATTTACACATTGGCATCCGTGATAGTGAATCGCTTTCCATCTTTAAATCTCAGCTTAAGACACATCTTTTTAAACTGGCTTATTCCTTGGGATCTTTCCTTCTCAATTGTTTCTAGTTTGTTTTTGTACTCTGATTTTATATGAAGTAACTATAGTTGTAACTTTTCATATTTATTGCTTGGGATTTATTGATGTTTAATCATGTTTTGTAAGGTGACCTTGAGTGTCCAGAAGGCGCCTATATAAATAAAATGTATTATTATTATTATTATTATATTCATAGAACCACATATACTAAATGAGGCAAGGGTGTAGAGTTACATTCAAGCTATTTTAAGGTATGAAGAAATTTGTTTTCAAGTAAAAAAACTTTTAAATATGTAATTTTGGTGATATGCTAAATAAATAGGAGTTTTAAGGGATCAAATTATTGACTACAGGGGGACTTTAATCAATGTTCCTCGCATTCTTGTGCATACTTCTTCAGCCATTACCTTTATTCAAACTCTCAATCTTTCATAATCAAGGTTCTCCACCACCAAAATGCCTTTTGTTTTGGAGGGTGGATAGAATTAGCCAATAACGTTATAGCCTTCTTTTAACTTCATTGGATAAAATCAAATCCCGCCCTACAAAATATTAGATTTGATTTAGAATTACATCACATTATGATTTGCTAAAGTAAATTAATTTAGCAGTAAAGTATGAGAGGCCATGTTATGATAATTACTATCACGATTACGATTTTTAAAAATGTTTTCGAAAGCTCACAAAAGCTGTAATTTATTTGATCAAAAATACAGTAAAAAAAAGTAATATTGTGAAATATGAAATGAATAGAAAGTTCAAAACAACAGCATTTATTTTAAAACAGAACTATTTTATTAAATTATAAATGTCTTTGCTGTTACTTTTGATCAATTTAATGCATCCAAAATTAACAAAAAAGTTTACCTCTTCCAAAAAACCCCCCAAAAAACCCAATCCATATTGAACAAAATAAGCCATCTTGAATGTTGTATTGACCAACCTGCATTTAACATCGAAACTATTTCAATAATTTTTAATTATCGTCATCTATGATCGCAATCATTTTATGTTTCCCTTTAAATCTCTCCCCCTATTTTTTCTTCTGTACATCTCTTATTGCCTCCTCCTCTTCCTCCCCCCTCTTTGGCAGGATCCTCAACATCAGAGAGGGGCTCATCATCTTCTCAACAGATACTTGATTACAATCATCAGATTGCTTTAGAAGTATCAAACATTCATTGGTACATAATACATTAGAGTAAACAGAGGGACAGAGACTTGAATGATAAAAGGCTCCTCTCAAACAGAGGGTTTGTGTTATTGTAATAGAACAATATCCTTCTATAATCGTCACAGATTCAAGCTCAGCTTGTGGTTTTGTGTTTGGGGCTTGTGTTGACATACTCAAGTGCTTATGTCAAGGGTTTTTAGGGCTGATGCCATAAATGAACATTTGTTCGTTTAGCTCGATGACTTTCAAACTTTAGTTTTGCGCTAACATTGTTTACATTGCTAACATTAGCATTTAGCAGTTTGTAATCTCAGCCTCAGATGTTCCTTGACTGTCTGTTTTTTTATTACAAGGAAAAGAGGCAAGAGATGTAATCCCCAAGATCTAATCTGATTGGCTGGCTGGCCGTATGAAACTTTCAGAGGTAAAAAATACATAAATAAATAACACAGGTTTATCATTTTTACAAGGAGCCAGGTTGCTAGGTTTGTTAGCATCTTAGCATCAAGTAAACTAGATCAGGCTGAGTCAAGTGTGTGGAATAATCAGGATTTTTTCTTTTTTGATGCACAGAAATTCTCTTTCTGACTCAGTGGGCGGTTCTTGGCCAGAACTCGCTGAAAACTGAAGCAGACTTTTGCCAGTAGCAAGAAGCCTGGCTACCTACAACTATCAGGTCTGTGACTGGAAAGGTTTTCTGGGTTTTTGTGGATTTTAGTGTCTCAACATTGTACTATACCCAAAAAGGATTGCCTTTAAACAGTTTAAAATTCTTCTCTGTAGATCAAAATGATCCAGTATTGCACTGTATTGGTGAGTCATTGTACATTTACAAAGGATCTCAGCCAGTTCTACTTCAAAATAAAAACATTTGCAGCTTCTTGTAGTTCATTTTAGTAGGATTCAGGGATTTATGGAGCTTCCCAGAACAGACGTTGTGAATGAAAAATTTTCAGTTGCGTTCACTGGCTAAAATCTTGAAGTGCAATTTCTGGCGTGTTCTTCAGTAAAGCAAAAACACTGAAGGTCCCTGATAGTGTTTGGAGAGGTCATTATGTATCAGCAGAAACATATACATAGTTTAATAAAGTGAATGAAATTAACTCATAACTTGGCAACTAACTGCCATGCTGTACAGAAGAATACACACTGAGTGGCTTGTGAACATTGGTTTCGTTTACGTCGTTTCGGTTCAACCTGTGTGTCGGTCTTCTATCTTAAAGCGGCATTTTTACTTGCCGTGCTCAGCCACCATGCTTCTCCGGCGGTGACAGAAATCCAATTTCAGCACGTCCCTAGGAAAGAATCTCTCCGGCTGACGAGAACGATCGGAAGAGCTGGAGGGGTGGTCTCCATTTCCCCCTCGTCATCATCTTCCTCCTCCTTCCTTGTCCCTCGATTTCAGAGTTCACATTTTTCCAGAAAAGTATAGTTGCTGTACTTTTTGTAAGGCTGCTTATGAGAGAAATACATTTTGAAGGGTTGAATAGTTTGTTATTTTACATATTATCCGATTTCAGTACTGTATTCAATGTGAATGAGATTTAGAATTTAAGGTTTAGGTACAGTCCAATTATGAATTTCCATGATAATTCAGACAAAGCCAAATGATAATTGAATCAGATTGGGAATATAATCAGTGTTATTTTAGTATTAATTATATTTTATTATTGCTTTTAGTTTTCATTAATGTGAACGCCAATGAAGTAAGGATAGTCTTTTCAGCGATGTTGCCGCAGCACCATGTGTTTTGCAGAAGGTCCCGAATCAACACGCATATTCGCTCACACCCTCTGATTAGTCACAGTAGCAGGGAAACGACACTGCCAGCCGTACGATTATTTATTTATCTTTTCCATAATTTTGCTGCTCTGCTGGGGGAGTCTTCCACTTCCTCTGGTATTTTAGAAAGCATCACAGTTCCTCTCCTCTCTCTTCAGTGCACAAAGAAATGCCGCACATTCGATACGCTTTGGATCTTAGAAATTTGATTCTGAGAGAGCGAAAGAGAGAGATGGGGGAGGGGGTAGATAGGAGGAGTGAATGAAAGAGAGAGAGAGAGTAAAAAAGATAAAAATGTAAATTTTCATCTTTAAGTCTGTCGATTTTTGTTATATTTGTGTGTGTGGGTTGAGGATGGGGTGAGACTTTGCAGAAGAGATGCTGTCTGTCTCTCTCTCTCTCTCTCTCTCTCTCTCTCTCTCTCTCTCTCTCTCTCTCTGTGTGTGTGTCTTTTTCTCCCTTTGCGGTGCTCTGATGACAGAGGTGACTCATCAGGGGGGCACACTGCTCACATCTACAGACAGAGAGAAAGAAGAAAGAAGGGATGGGGAGGGGAGTGAGAGAGAGAGAAATATGGGGATGATATAGAGAGAAGCCGAGAGAGTGATGAATTCAGAGCAGTCTTGCTTGACTGCTAGCGTTTATTGGCCCATGGAAGCTTCGGGAAAGATGCTAATGACACTTCTCCTGTGAATGAGAGACACCGTGTGTGTGTGTGTGTGTGTGTGTCTGTGTGTGTGTCGGTTGTGATTGCAATCCAACCCCCTTGATTTTAAACACTTTGCTCCTGTAAATACACTTATGATCAGGGAGCCAGGCTCAGGAGTAAATAGAACAAATATAAAAAATCGGAAAGCGTTCGTCTTTCTGCACTTCGTAAATACAATCATTCATTTACTTTTTTTTGCATTTGATAGATGCTTTCATCCATGGGGACTTACATTGAATTCAAGGTAGATATTTTAGCTGTTCTTGCACGGCCTGGGAATCGAACCCATGACCTTGGTCTTTCTATAGCATCATAAGCTACTGTTTGAGCTGAAGAAACCCAACCATTTGTCAGGCTCTGTCCAAAAACTAGTGAGATGCATTTTAAGGAGTCATAGGCATGCTTCCAAAACAAACGCTGTTTTAAAGTTAGGTATATTATAATGAACTCATTCATTTTCAGCCCATAGGGATGCCCACCTGGAGGGCAATACAAGGTTTCCTCCGCTACCCGGCAGTTATTTTTGCCAGGTTTGTATCAACGTACTTAGAAAATGATATTAAAACACCAAATTCACTATGCTATTGACGCATACTATATACAGGCAAGCAGAACAACATTCAATTTAGCGTAGGCGATCGGTGCATTCATATTCTAAGCTCATCTGCTTGCCTGTATATTGTATGCATCATCAATAAGGTGTATATTGAATTTGATCTTTTAATATCAGTTAATTTAATAATATTATCTTTATATATCCATGGCTTGAAACAGATGGAAGAGTTTGATTGACAGTTCTATGGATGTTTTGCCTCACACATCTATGTGCCAGTCACATGACTGAAAACTATGAATTGCAAAGAGCTTAGTAAAAAATTACATCCAAGAACGTGGACAAAGTGATCGTCATGTAAATGCTTTAGGCAAACTGAAATAGTTACTGCCCAATTTTTCGATATCCATTTTTTTTAAATTGATTTGTGTGAATGTTTGTGCGTAGAGTTTTACAATATTAATTCTGTGGTCGTACTAGTCTCTGGTCCATTATCATCCATAATAATAAGCTCACACAGAAATCAAACCAAGCAACTTTCTGTTGGTCAAAGTGGGGAATACACACGACCAACTTGGACACAAACAAAAAGTGTGTGGGGAAACTTTTTGTCCTTAACCGAAACTCCCAACCGTATGGATTCCTATAGACATATCTGGATTTCGCTGTGAAATTTCATTGAGAATGGTAAATGTGACTACCTTTTGCTTAGCAACAAACTTGGTTTGTAAAGAGGTTTCTACCTTTGTAGACCTAAATTGGCACTCTTGATTTGATTTGAGTTTCATTTAAGAGCCTGTATATGCCCCTCTTTAAAGGAATAGTTCAGCCAAAAAAGAAATTCTTGTCATGACTTACTCATCATCATATTGTTACAAACCCGTATGACTTTACTACTTCCATGGAACACAAAAATATTTGTGTTGTTCGTTCTTCCAGTATAGAAATGCTATGTTGACCAGTCAACATAGAAGTAGTTCTTATGACTCAAACAGACCACTATTTTTCAATCTGCAAAATTTTCAGAAGTTCAAATTAGATTCGTGAGCTACGGCAAAAGGAATGAATATCGATCGTATGGCCATGATACAGTGTATGAATCGTACAGAATACCGTCATAGTGCTTTTCTCCTATACTTCTCTTTTTATACTCAGTGGATGAAAGACTTGAGGTGAACTATTCCTTAAACCTGCTCTCCATGATGGTACATCATAATGACATCATAACTTATGCATGCCGTTCTTAGTTCTGATTCGCCCTGATCATTTGCCTTCTAGTGAACTCATTCACAATATGTTTCTAGATTAAAACCCAATCCACATCCAGCCATCGTCTTGTTGAATATTCAGGCAAACAGTCAAGG
This sequence comes from Siphateles boraxobius, assembly GCF_051911475.1. Lineage (NCBI taxonomy): Eukaryota > Metazoa > Chordata > Actinopteri > Cypriniformes > Leuciscidae > Siphateles > Siphateles boraxobius. Next base: position 5,622,373 of record NW_027508908.1, on the reverse strand, counting down.
AGAATAGATTTCTTCTCAATATAGCATTTGCAGACAAATACCTTTAGGACTTGTCTCCCATGGCAACAGTGGTATTATCTCCTGTGTATGTGTGTGTGTGTGTGTGTGTGTGTGTGTGTGTGTGTGTGTGTGTGTGTGTGTGTGTGTGTGTGTGTGTGTGTGTGAAAAACGTCTTGGCTAGGCATTATACTCCGTCCAGGTCTTTAGAACTGCCATTCACCGGGTTCTTATTTTTCAGGCCAATTATACCTGCAACACCAGTCGACGAGAAAACTTATGTGTGTATGTGGGTGGGTGATTCTTGATTATGCCAAGCTGTACACTGTATATCCTGTGCATCAGATGGAAAGCATGTGAGCAGTGTACATTAAGCACCGTTTGGAAACGTCTGTATTTGTCCACGGTTTGTATAGTGCGAGTACTCGTTGGCAGATTCACTATGAAGCGGTGTTACTGTAGTATGTGTGAGTGTTTGTGCCGTGATGCATGGCAGCAATGCTTATGCTCAGTCTAGCACGTCACACCAGCATCTGTGCAGCTGTACTGGTGACTGCTCCTCTGAGAGACCACAGACAACACATACACAACTCCGTTCTGATTTCTACAGCTTATTCTTACACTTATTGGGCAGCAAATAAACTCGGAGTAAAGATGTACCCGGGGGCGTTTTCTCCGAGGAGGCAAATGACAGTACAACAATAGAGCAAAGCGAATATTACGAAATATGAGCTTGAACAATGTCATATTTCAAAAGTAGCACCAAACTGAAACACTTGCAGGTAAAGTTTCAGAGGGAGAGTGCGCCTTTTACCTCCCTTGAGCTTTGTTGCAGTCTCATTAAAGATTTCCCCAAAAATTACAATTATGTCATCATTTATTCAACATCCTGTTGTTCCAAACCTGTATGACTTCTGTGGAACACAAAAGAAGATATTTTGAAAAATGTCTTAAGGCCTCGACCAAAGAGACGAACTGGTGGGACATAATTTCGAACAAAATCAAGCCAAAAGACAGTTCGTTCGGAGTTTGTTTTGGGAGTTCAAAACTGCTTGCCAAAGCAAACTTTCCGGGGAAAATGTTTGCTCCGGCTGGTAAACGGCTTTAAACTACCATTGGCCCGTGGCGATTATGTAATAGGTAGGTGTGCTCTGAGGCTTTCCTTTGACATGGAAATTTTGTCCAGTTTTTTTCTCTTCAGTCCGTCGAGGTCAGATGCGAGGTAAAACATGAACACACTGGAGAGCTGCTTTATAGTAAAAACAGTATATCACTGCACAGGTATTTCGAAGTGAAGAATTTAAAAAAAAAGAACTTTGCTGTTAGTAAATCCCATTTAGTGTTTTTTTTTCTTCCAATGGGGTTTAATGTTGTTTTTTGGACCCCATGGACTTTCATTGTATGGAAAAAAAAAGTTCTTCAAAATATTTTCCTTTGTGTTCAACCAAAGAATGAAAGTCATACAGGTTTGGAGGATGTCTTAATCTGTCTGTCCAAGTATACATTGTACATACATACATACATACATACATACATAAATCACCTGTCTTTCCTAGCAAGTGCACAACTCTGAGGCCAGTTTTTATTCTTTAGTGGTTTGTTAATCTGACTTCAGAAAAATTGGACAGTAACTATTTCAGTTTGCCGAAAGCATTTACTTGGCATTATAAAAAGATGAATTATTGCTTTATTCCAACGAAATCAAACTTTTAATGTGCATATAAATGCACTTATCGAGACCCTAAAACATGCTGTGAATACAAGGGGTGTAATGGCATTACATGTAATGGTAAAATACATTTTAAAAGTCCTCCACACGCCATTGGGATGTTTATATGTTTAATTTAGAGGGACATAAATAATCATAATCGCACAGGAACAGTCTTTCCATCCTTTAAAGACAAACAGCTTCAGGGTTTCAGAGAGAGAGAGAGAGAGAGAGAGAGAGAGAGAGAGAGAGAGAGAGAGAGAGAGAGAGAGATAAAAGGTCATTGAATGGCATTTCAGCATAGGGCTCAGCCAGAGCTCAAGCACCTTAAGGCTCTCTGTTTTATCTGATGGAGATTAGCAATGTGTGTGGTGTCCTTTTTCTTCAATCAGCATTTGTGAAAATGCTTAGAAGAAATTGTGTATTTGTGTGTCTAAAGCCCCTTTCACACAGCGTGTTGATCCCGGGAAATGGCCGTAAAATTGCTAGAGTGCCTTCTGTGTGAATGCAAACATGTCCCGGGATTGATGCCGGGATCGATGCCGGGATGGGGATCTAGTAACATTCCCGGGATCAATCCTGGAATACGCCTTGTGTGAACAAAAGCCAGGACCAATGCCGTAAGGTGTGTGTCATAGTGATGACTCACGTGCCATCGCAATGACGTAGTTATCGTGCGACTCTGTTGCTCTTAGAAAAAAGTTTATGTTCATCATCAACAAAGAATGAAAGAAAATTGTCGGCAAACTGGAATGAAGCAAAGACCAGGGAGCTCCTAACTATCCGTGCAGAAGCTGAGATCGTTCGCCAGCTTTGTGGAACAGTACGACGCGTATGTTACACGCCACATCCTGACGTCACGTATCTTTACGGGATGTGTATGAATTCACTCACAGATGCCGGAAAATCACTGGCAGTGTGAATGAACCAAAATCAAAAGAAAAATCTAATCCCGGGACACATTATCTGTGTATTTTCCGGAATCTCTATGGCCGTTTCTCAAAACCAAGAATGCAAAGAACGGACTTGTGTTCTTGGGGAGAACGCTCTTGCTAGTTGTTCTTGGAAGAATAAACTTACAAGGTGACGAGCACACAGAACGCTGCTGACAGTTTGAGGCGATGTGTTCTTGCTGGTATTGCGCAATACCCCCGCACAGCGCCGTCTTCAGTACGCAAACATAACAAGAATTATTGATGATAACAGCCAGGTTTTTAGCATTACTGGCCTGTTGGCTCACTAGCTACACCCGCGTGCGCTTATGGAGATTCTTCACTACCGAAAACGTTTGAGCATATTTTCGATTCGCCATAAATTTTCGTAAAAATGGCAATATTTGAAATCTACACAGTAGATTTCTCGCATCAAATGCTCTCAGAAGTGAATTTAGTGATGAAATAGCATACGAAATTGTAGAAAAACGACTTACTGTTGTTCTGCCTTTCTGCTCACCGCTCCTTCCTTGAATGCCGAAATGAATGCTGGGATATTTCTGCCGTCAAGTTCACACAAGTTACCAACCGATCCATCCTCGGTAAAATGGGCGTGTCAAGAACACTTCCGGGATTTTTAACCGTTCTTGCCAAAATGCAAACTTGTGTATTGAGACAGTACTTGGGCAGCGACTGATGACGTTTCACAAGTCCACAAGAACACAAGTACAGACAAGAACGCATATTGAGAAACGCCCTATGTGAAAGGGGCTTGAGAGAGACAGAATGATAAAAAGAAAGAGAGATTCAGAAGGGGAATATATAGTGCTGTGTGTTGATTTTGTTTAGGCAGAGATGAGGAAAATGTTTCCAGCAATGGCTGTTGAGGATTTTATTGTGTATTTGTGTTTTTTTATACCGGTAAGTGTAAATTTTTTGTCATTGGTCTCTGTGCATGCTATAAAAAAGAATTGTCATTTTTTGCCTCTAGTATCAAACAGAATTGAAGAAACAGTGTTTGATTTCAAACAGTTTCCCCAAATACTCCCCTTGCTCTCCATTGGTCAGTTAAACAGATAGCTCCGCCCCCATCTCACCCCATTGGTTAAGCCATTGTTGCTATGTTGGGCTGTCAGGCTCTTCAAACAAACAGAGAAAGCATTAAATTACCTCATGTCTTAAAGCACATAACATTACAATAATAATGAACGTAAACAACTTAAAGAGCTCTGACCTGTACCACCTGACTGACAGTGTTGATAGTGTTGCCAGAGAAATGTATAAATCTGAGTCTGAGGATGTGAACGGCTCTGGGTAGAACGTCACAGGTTGCCATCTTGTAAACATGGTTACAACATGGCGTGAACACCGCTTAAGCTTGTTGTTTTGGTTCATAAGAAACTATAAAAGGCGGCTGCCTTATTAAACGCACTGACGACGTGTGATCTCTGCGCGAACAGGGTGCACGGAGATATGGAAATGCATATGTTGACAGGCTGGTAGGCCATCGAATGCAGTAATTGGATGAAAATTTTGTGGTCATTTGATGTACATGTTTTAATATTTAGACCACTTCTATTAGCTATTGATTGCTATCAGGATGTGAAGAGAGTTTCAACTAGAATAACAAAAAAATTTTGAAAAAAATGGCCTACCCTAACTTTAAGTAAATGAACTTGACTCTACAAACTTTTTTTTACACAGTATATGTGGAAAATCTGCAGGAATCTGTGACATTTTGCAGGAAATTAGATAAATATGTTAAATCAGTGCTTTAAGTGGGCCGGTACGCACCGGTACTCAGTACCGCCACTTCCAAATATTGCTCTTGAGCGTACCGCCACCTCTCCGTGAGCCCAGAACGTGCTTTTAGCGTACCGGTACGCTCATTTGCACATCTGTTTTAATCCTTTGGCTGCGCTGTCGCTTTTCAGAGCGCCCTTCACAATGCACGCTTCCTAATTCGTCCCACGGAGAGCAGAGACTACATTACCCATACACACTTGAGTTTAAGAGCATGCGTCGCTTTTGCCGCTGTCAGTTGCTACGTTTACATGGACACAATCAGAAGGAAATCAATACGATTGATGAATCCGAACAAGGTGTTTACATGAATGATAAATAAAGTAATCGGGTTGATGTGCGCGTTTATGTCACAAGTTTCAAATCGGATCTGATTTTTTGACATGCGCAAATTGCACGAATATACAGAGTTTCCCGCTGTTCGCGCATAAATATTCTCCTCTATTGGTTCTTTATTTGTTTTAAACAGCAGACGTAATATTAATTCGTCTCTGGTCATAATTTAGAGCATATTAACCGTTTTGCCGTGCTGATCACGCAGTAAAAACGCCCCTCCCCGCGGCCAAAACCAGACGTCTGTGGTGGATGAGAATCCACAACAAGGACTGGTGGGACGTTGTCCTGCTTCACTTCACATACGCGCGAGTAAAATGAGAATTTTAGAATGACGGGAAACTTATTAATATGACACTTTTTGTATGTCTCTCTTATCTGACACACTCAGTTCAGATCAAGGAGTCTCTCCTAACGAGCTGGTGATCTGAATCTGGTGTGATAAATAAGGAGACATAAAAAATGTGCAGAGCAGTGGGTCCCGAGGACTGGAGTTGAGAACCACTGGATTAGCCAAAATGTTTCGTAAATGAACACACAGAATATGTAAAACTTTGTGAATGACACAAAGTATGTGGAAATCTGCAGTGCTTTTTGCAGAGTTCTGCGGTTGCAGGTTTGTGTGGACCTGCCAGTGTCTACATTTAGTTGATAATGAGACATAGGGTATAAATAAAGGCCTCATGCCTAGTTCAGCTTTACACCCTTCTCCTTTCTCTCTCCATGTACACACACACACACACACATACAGTATGTCTGGTTCGCTATGTTTGTGGGGACTCTCCATAGGCATAATGGTTTTTATACTGTACAAACTGTATATTCTATCCCCTTACACTAATCCTACCCATCACAAAAAACTTTATGCATTTTTACATTTTCAAAATTCAAAGTTTAGAATATTTATTAAACCATTTCCCTCGTGGGGACTGATGGCTGGTCCACACAATGTAGGTGATCTCAGGTTTTACTATCCTTGTGGGGACATTTGGTAAACACGGACACGCACGCACGCACGCACGCACGCACACAGACACACACACACCCACCTTGGTTTGGATAAATAAAGGAAGACAAAGCATTTTTGAGAGCAGCTCAGTGCAGTATGGCAGTGCAATCAATATCGCTTCCACAGTAGCTAAAAAGCCCTCAGTTGTCTCCTTCTGTATTGGAGAATCAGCAGCCGTCATCAAAGACCGCCGCTTGTTCATTCCCTCTCTCTCTCTCTTGCTCTCTTCAGCATTCCTCTCTCTTGATTTCTTCTGCTCAGTCACTCTCTCAAGAAAACGGAAAAGTAAATAATTTTTCCTCTGGAGTCGTTTAAACTCTGCAGGCTGTTGTGGCACTGTCTGTTTTCCTCTATGCTAACCGAGAATAGTAAAAGTTGAGCTTTTTAATTATGTCATTATCAAGCATGTTTGAGCTTCCATTTAAGATGTTTGATGGGCTTTGTGCTTGATCAATATTTATATATGGATAAAAAGCTTAATTAAACCTGTTTATAATATAAAGTGATCATGTGACTTGGATTCAATGGCTCGATTCATATGGATGTTTTGGTTACACTTTTTGGTAACACTTTATTTTACAGTGTCCTTGTTACATATATGTACTTACCATAGTATTAACTGTAAATTAGGTATAATTACATGCAATTAACCCTATAGTAAGTACATTTAGTTGCTTAATATTACTCAGTAGTTCAATATAAAATTACATTGTAACAACGACACCTTAAAATAAAGTGTAACACACTTTTTTTAAGGTGTCAGTATTACAGTGTAATTATACATTTAAGTACTGAGTAATAATAATTAATTACATATAAGTGCCATAGGGTTAGGATAGGGGTTTGGTTTAAGGTTAATTGCATGTAATTATGCATAATTTTTAGTTATTAATACAGTAACTACATGTAACATGTAACAATTACACTAAAATAAAGTGTTACCGATTTTTTTGAAACTTTTTGAAGTTTCAATGGAGAGACCGAAATCTTTCAGGTTTCATTAAAAATATCTTAATTTGTGTTGATGAATGAATGTCCTCTGTGTTTGGAAAGACATGAGGGTGAGTAAATGATGACAGAAATTACCTTTTTGGGTGAACTAACCCTATAAATCATAACTATTGACTGTCATAAGAAAAGATATCTGAACTACTTACGACCTCATTGTGCATACAGATGTCTGAACGCTGACCTGTGCGTGTGGGTTAGGAATTTTCTTCCTTACATACGGTAATCGGTAGAATCACACTCAGCAGTTAATCATGCAAACATCATTAATAGAGACGGCTTTTCCTGTGAGGTATTGATTTGTGCCTTCCGGATAATGAAAAACAGCAAGCGTGTGCTGATCATGCTAATCTGGGCAGTAGACCACAGCCCATGCAGCCCCCCCCCCCCAGTTTAAAGGCCAGTCAATCTGCTCGAGTCAGTGCTGAGAGGTCGCCAGTAACTAAAGTTCACCATAAAAATTATGTCACTGTTTACTAACCCTCATGTCATTCAAAATCTATGATTTTTTTCCATTGAAGCAGTGACTTTCAAGCTAAGAAAACAAGAAAAGCATAATAAAAGTAATATATTTGAAGGCTTCTGAAGTCATACGATGACTTTATGTGAGGAACATGCCGAAACATCTTCCTCTTTGACGTCGCTCTCACAAGTCATGCTGCATTCACTTGACACGCAAGAACCAATGGCATTATGATGACATTTTAAGACAAATTGAGTCAGTCAATGTTTTGAAATGAGAGCTTAAACTTTTTCCTTTTGTGTTCCATGACATGAGTAAATGATGACAAAAAAAGTGCCTTAAATTGCCTTAAAATTATTAAGTAAATAAGCTTCATGCGTAATTGAAAAAAATAAGTTATTTTTTAAAAAGATTTCAATTACGCAAATTCAATTCCTCACTTTTTTTAAGTTAAGTCAACTGATCACTTTTTACAGTGTTCCCAAAGAACCTTTCAGCAAACATTTCTCAAACTAACCTTTTCTTTTAGTGTGAAGAACATTTTAATAATCTAAAGAACCCCTTTCCACTGTAAAGAACCTTGTTGGATGTTAAAGGTTCTTAATGGAACCATAGATGCCAATACATAACCTTTACGTTAAGAGTGTAGCCACTTGAATCTGTGCCTTGTAATGTTTATTGAACAATTATTGAAACATGTAAAAGAGTAACAGTTGAGAGGAGGAAAATGTATTTTGTACATGGTTCCAAGAAAAACAGTGATTTATAGAGGTCCATTTAGTGATTCTGTCTGTAAAATGAATCCTCATTCGATGTTAGTGAAAGTACGTCTGTACACGTGGCTGCTTACAAGTGAAACCGCGGTTTTCATGCATAAAAACTCCACATTTTCAAGTGATTCAAAATTACAACACCCAGTCAGTTCAAAGGTGTCATATTTGCATTGCATGAAACGCCCGTCCCCACCGCTGTCCCTGAGGACTCAAACGGCTGCGTCCAAACCAGACAGAGACTGCTTCGTGTCCACTGGCCAATCGGATGCCCCGGTGGAAAGCGTCACCATGACAACGATGGCTGCCCATCCCAGATGGGCTCCATGTTGCAGACACAAAAAGAAGGAGAGGAAGAAAAAACAAGAAGAGAAAGGGAGAGGGGCCAGCTACTGACTTTTGTTTGTTTAATCAAGCAAACTGCATGAAAACAATGAAACATGGAAACTGAATGAAATGAAAGTTGTCCTCTTTTGCGTATCTGTATTTAGAATTACTAACACTTAACAATAAGATCTCATTTGTTAATGTATTAACTAACATGAACTAACAATGAGCAATGCATTTTACAGTATTTACATTTACAGTATTTATTCATCTTTGTTAATGTAATGAAAATACCTTTGTTCATTGATTGTCCATGTTAGTTCACAGTGAATTAACTAATGTTAACAAATACAACTTTTGATTGTAATAATGACTTAGTAAATGTTGAAATTAACATTAACTAAGATTAATAAATGCTGTAGAAGTATTGTTAATTCTTAGTTCATGTTAACTAATGAAACCTTATTGTAACGTGTTCCCAAATTAATCAGTGTGTTTGCATTGACTGACGCAGTCCTTGACTGTTTGCACGAGGCAATTTAAGATCACAATTTTTCAAATTAAAAACCTTTAGATTATATTTTTAAAGAGAAAATTTAGTAGCATTTCATCTTGCTAGCACATTAAAATGTATTCTCTTGGAAGAACCTTTACTCACAGAGAGAGTTACACTCCTCTTCAAAAGTTAAGTACGTTTTGTTAAAACAGCCATATGGTGAAATATTATTACAATTTAAGATAATTATTTTCTATTTTAATATACTTTAAAATTGTATTTATTCCAGTGATGCAAAGCTGAATTTTCAGCATCATTACTCCAGTTTTTAGTGTCACATGATCCTTCAGAAATCAATCTAATACGCTGATTTGCTGCTCAAGAGTCATTTCTTCTTATTATCAATGGTGAAAACAGATCTGCTGCTTAATTTTTTGTGGAATTTTTCATGATACACTTTCCCCCCCGGAATCTTTAAGCAATAGAAAGAAGTCTTTTGTAACATTAATAATGTCTTTATGGTCATTTACTAGTGTTTTTGCACAGCTGGAACGAAATATTGACCAATCAGCACGCAGGACCAATAACAGAATCTGACTGTAGAAACTGCAGGGAGACAACGAGGCCTATAAAAACATATCCATTCCTGTGGCTTTTCATGTAAATCAGACCTGGAGATTGTGAAAGTGAGAAATTAACATATTATTCATCAAATCCAGTGGCTGACTCTTATTAGCTATGAATCTAGTTAACGGTTACGATCTAATGGTGTGTGCACAATATGGCATATGCTGGTGCTGTTGTGCAGGTAGGAAACCTGGCTGATGTAACAGGGCTGAAACACAGACAGACGGAATAAAGCACAGCACAGAATCAGCTTCATTTACCTCAAACCACCTCTCTCTCTGTCCGTCTTAATCTCAGAGGCAGTGATGTGCTGTCTATTACAGAGGCTCAGTGCCTGGTTAGTATTCTGAGTACAATATCAACATTCAGATTGAAGTGTGTGTGTGTTTGTGAGAGATAGAGATTGAAGAAAGTAGGAATGACTGTGAGAGAGAGACCCCATACTCTAAAAGCGAATGACACCACTATACTAGACGCCGATTTGCAGCGACAAAGCGTCTGAAAGTCATTGGGTTGCAGTGAAGGCTGGCGATTTGAGGTGACACGGGCAACAACAGCCGTTGGCGAAGCGAGCAGAGTTCAACTTTATGCTAAGGCGCAACGACTATTCAACTTTGATTTATTTGTATATCGCTCTTCACAATATACGTTGTCCTAAAGCACATTTGCACTATAGTAAGCTAGCCAAAGGCAATAAGGCAAGGAAAAACTAAGATGTTTGAGTACATTCCTCGGGCTGGCACATATTTAAACAAGGCTTACATGCATGCATGCATAGATGTTAATTTCAACAGATGTAATACAGCCACATAGCATTAATTATATAGACTAATTTGTTGTTTAATTAAATATGATTCTAATGACTAATAATGAGTGTGCAGACAGTGCAGCTCATGTGATCCGCTTCACGAGCTTCACGCAGGACATTTCTTGGGTTCAAAAACAGCTGGATGGAGTGCAACATAATGTAACATTTTTCAAACTCTGACAAAAGCCGCACTCATGGTGCAAGATGCTGAAAAATCAGTAAGACGGAACTGCTAATAACTGAACTGACTTCAGCTGAACAATGACACTTTTTTTAGAGCTGCTTTACAGCTGAAATGAACTGTTTTGCTTTGAAACAATCTAAAGCGCTGTTATAAATAAAGGTAACTTGACTTGAACTGTACTCATCTTATAAAGCATTGAGAATATCACAATTGAATCAGTAATTATGGTAGAATGACCACTTATAGTAATTGATTATAAGTAGGTACATTTTTATTTATAGTACAAATTTATTTTAACCCTTAAATGCATGAATGTCTGACCAATCATTATTACATATTCGGGTCTTTAGCGACCCGGATCTATATCTAACAAGGATGGATTTCTACTTAATAAAATAAATAAAACTCTCCTCATATTAGAGTAACAATTACAGAAGAATAAAATTAAGCATGTTTTGTTACCGTTTTGAGCTTGGAAGGGTTCAGTTTGAGCGGATGTTTTATACCATCAACACTGTCCTCGTCAGAGCTCATTTCCCAGTACATTCAGCATCTGGCTCATATTCACGATCTCAAACATATTCTCAAAACTATCATTTTCAACATCTTCAAAATCAATATTTTGATCACAGACAGCTTCTTCAAAAGATCCACCATCAAGTGGCAGTGACACTTATATTTGATTGCATTCAGGACTTGCTCTGCAGTAAATCACTGAGACATTTCAAGTTTGCTGATGATACTTCCTATTCTTTTGTTTTCTGCCTGCTGTAACTATGAGTGAAACATCCCTTCATCATTGTGTATCAGACATTGCCAGCTTATGGAGTTATTTTGAACTTCATATTCATCAAAGAATCCAATAAATAGAAACAAATGTGTCATGGTTTCCAGAAACATAAGCAGCACAACTGTTTTCAACATTGATAATAATAAGAAATGTTTCTTGAGCTTCAAATCATCATATTAGATTGATTTCTGAAGGTTCATGTGACACTGAAGACTGGAGTAATGATGCTGAAAATTCAGCTTTACATACTTAATAAATTACATTTTACAATACATTTAAATAGAAAAGAGTTATTTAAAATTGTAATAATATTTCACAATATTGGTGTTTTTGCAGTATTTTTGATCTAATTTATAATTTAATCACGCTTGCGACTAGTTATTTCCAGAACTACTGTTGCAGTCTATACTGAAGACATTCAACTCTCTTGGTTACAGCATGATCATTCTAGCCGTTTGCTGTTCGCTTAGACGCAGTGTAAGCGAGAGAGATGGCAATATTATTCAGCATATCAATTCCCCTCCATCCATTCAGAGAAAAAAAGATCCCTCTCTTTCTCTGTCGATGCTTATCCCGCTAAATGAGCTCAAGAAAGAGCAAGAAAAACTGTTATCTCTCTCACACACATGCCTTCTTACTCTCCTCAATTCTAATAACCCCATCTTGAAAAACAGGAGGAGGAATTTATCCATCCCTCTGCTGTTGCGTGTGTGTGGCTAATGTGTTAAGAGTGTTGCTGCGTATTAATTTTGATCATTCCAAAACCTCCATCACTGGTGTTCCTCATTTCTAGTCAGGTCTGTTTCATTACTGAGGGAAATAATCGCATGCCTGAACAATAAAATGAGAGAAAGTGAACATCAGTGTGTTTTCCAGTGCGGTCATTAGTTCTGATTAAACCTGAAAGCTGCATATTTGTATTGAGCTGATGGTGTTTATTGGCTTTGTGTGTCAGAAATTGTAATGCCAGTGCGGTTTAATGCTTCATCCAAATACAAACACCTCCCCAGGAGAGAATCGATAGTGTTTGAGCAGGGGATGTGTTTGTGTATTTATGAGTGCGTTTATAGGTATGTGTGTGTGTCTCTGGGGTGTGTGTTTGTGTGCACGCTCAGTGACGCTGTTTGTTTTAAGCATGTTTTTGCACGTTTGTGTATGTGTTTATGTGTATGTGTGTGTGTGTTTATGGAGCTGCTGTGCATGAATATAAATGGTGAGTGAGCCAGGAAGAATCTGAAGGAGGGGATGTGAGAACCTGTCTGCTGTTGTTCCCATAGCAACCCAGCCAGAGCACGGCTGAGAGAGAGAGAGAGAGAGAGAGAGAGAGAGAGAGAGAGAGAGAGAGAGAGAGAGAGAGATTAACAGAATGAAAATGATTTCTCGTGCACACTATCCGCCTAACTTAAACTGTTTTATGAATTTTTATTAAACACGTGAAATGTTTAATCTGATTTTAGAGGCTCCAGTTTGGATACATTCTAAAATAGTGAGAGTTCCCTAGAAAAAACCTATACCAAAATGTCTTTAAAATGCATGTATTTCATACTAAGTATACTACAAAGCCATTAAAATATTTACTGACATATCGCTTGAGAGTTACTGATATAAATATAATTAAACTTTATTTTGAGTGTTCATTGTACATTGCACATTTCTTAATATTACGCTTAAAATGTGTTTAATACCACTATTAGTAAGGATAGTATGATCGCTGTATAATATCAGTCTTTAAATGCAAGATATTTTAAGTGTACAATAGTTCCATTTTAGCCCAATCAAATATACTTAATATATCTTTAGTTGGACCTCAGCACTATTTCTGGATAACTAAAGTACATTAAGTACAAAATTAGTTCCAATTTAGCAGACTTTAAGTATATCAGTATACCGAAAGTACAATTGCAGGTTATTTATATTAAGTACACAATATGTAAATGTATTTTGTAGTACACATAGCATAAAATAAATGTGTTTCAAATACATTTTAGTATTATTTTTCACTATTTATTATAGTATGGGCTTTTTTTAAGTAGAGAAATCATGGCTGTGTCTAAAACAGAAGCAATTTCTTTTGTACGAAGGAATTATTTTGGTATAAAATAAATAGCGTAGTTTACGTGCATGCACTGTCTGCATTGTTTTACCACCTCAACAGCCCGAGCAGATAAAAAAAATGGAAAAGTTCTGATAACAATTTTCACAGTGCAATTGAGCATCTTCTGGGACGAAAATTAATGATTTAATTGAAATAAATAGATAAACTCAATATACATGGTGCGATATCAGTGCCGAGAATGCCTGGTTAAACTGGACTGTGGGTGTTTAGTGAATAAGTAAATCTGGTTACATACAACTATATATGAATAAAAACACACATATATAAAGTTAATAAAAATGAATAATTTACGTATTTGGATGCTGTATTGATTCTTTACACACAGGATTGTGGGATATCATAGGCAGCGAAGGATGCATCTATTGTAACTGAAGCCTGCCTATTTCCACATACTGGCAAAGGATGCAGCATTTTCAGGTTTCAGAAGCAGCCCATATTTACTGAACACCTATGATTATAAACTGATGGGGACTAGACTCTAAGCCACTGATTCATTTGTCCAGTTTTACAGGGTCATTGGTTCTGCGTAGCTCCCACTGCGGGGATTGTGGCCCATGCAGTGTACACACATGGTGACGCCATCTGATTTGATGACAGACTCGCGTGATCGGTTCTCGCAGCTGCTGCTGATTTACCACAGAGGTGTGTTGAAGCTGTCAGAGCGCGCACACACACACACACCTGCAGTGTAGTATAGTGGGAGGATAGTACGTGTGTGTTTTCAAGGGATGATGAAGGATTACAGCCACACACACACACCGTCCCTCCAACTGAGCAACTGTGACAACACACACATTTACCCACACAAATACGATCACACGAAAAGCATGTCAGGTTTACTTTAAAAAAAAAAGCTGCTTAGTATAAACAAAATCAGAAGCAAACCTGATTCTCAAATGTTGTGTCTTTTTGTTAGCGCGCCAAAGACAGACAGCTTTTACCTTTCCATCAATCCCACTTCATCACTGTCAAACACTCAAAGTGTAACGGTTAAGCTGCATATAAAGGCACGAAGATGAAGGTTCAAATAGTATTTAATAATATCCACAAGGTAAATTCCACACAAAGAACAGCAAGCAAACACAACCATACGTAAACAAGACCGGACAAGGGTGATCTGGACTTAAATACACAGCACAGGAATGCACAGGACTTAAATACACAGACAAATAAGGTGATTAACGATGATACAGCTGACAGTGATGACAAACCAAATTAGAAACCATGACAACAAACTAGTGGCGGGAAAAGATGCAACTTTTTTGGACAAAGAGTCCAAACGGTTGATATTGTGACACAAAGGGCTTTTCGAACACATGTAGATGAATCAGAATTACTTTAAATTATTATTATTTAATGCAGAATTTTCACAAGACCCCGTTAAGCTAAACTAAACTTTAAACAATCGTTTAATCGGTGATCAGTGGTGTTCTGAAATGAGGAGGCAAAGACCTCCATTTTTTTTCAAATTTTTTTTAAATATAAATGTACATTTTCAAATAAAAATTCATGTCCCAATTACACTTAATATTGTCACATTTTCCTGGTTATAGAAACATTACATAAAAAGAAACCAAATTCAATTCTATTTTGTATTTTTACATTAACAATGTTGTTGATGTTCTATTTATTAATCCAAGTCTATACATTTTCATCAAGTTAGTTTTTTTTTACATTTTTAAAAGAATGGCAAAATAGTAACGTAAAAAGTAAATAAAAGGCAGTAATAATTTAAACATGTTTTATTTTTAAACTGATTTGCAGCTGTTATTTTTAATAGTCAACTTATTTTCAGATCATCAGTCATGCCCAATAAACACTGTTCAGACATGAATATGTACCTTTAGTTTCCCCAAGCATATTGCTCACTAAAAAAAAACACAGTCATCATCTTTTCAGGCTATTTCAAGTTTGATTTTGACGAGATAAAAGCAGTAATGTCTAAGAGGATGAGTTTACTTTTGAATTAGTCTTCCTATTAACGCCATAATTTTGCTAATTCCTTTTGTTGATTCGCGAACGCACACAAAAACAAGAAGTGGGATACATCGCACATACTAAATCGCACAAAATAAAATCCAATCATAACCCATCATATTTATTCATAACGCGATGGAGGCATTGCCTCCACTCACATGACCTTTTCCCCATTTATTTTTAATTACCCCCCACCAAACCCAGCGCACGCTTTAGGGGGTCTATTAAAACTCAATGGGCTCAGGGGAGACAAGAGTGACACGGCATCTGCTATAACTTTACTTGCTGGTGTCGCTGTTGGACAGTGTTAATTAGGAAAAACGAATGATTTATACCAGAGACTGTTTATACACATTTAATGTCACATTTTGTGATATTGTGTAATATGGGTAGTAATATACGGAGGAACAAGGGTGTTTCCTCCGAGGAGGCAAGGGTAATGTTGAAGATAAACATCCTCAAAAAATTGGTGGGGAAAATAAAATTGTTACATATTACAAAAATAAAACAAACGCAAATATCACAAAATGTGACAAGAAATATATATACATTATATATGACATTTGTAAAAATAAAACTGATGATTATTTATGCAAATAATTGTTAGTTATCTTTTTTATAATAATGTATAAAACGGTTATATATATATATTATATATATATATACATATACATATTATATATATATATATATATATATATATATATATATATATATATATATATATATATATATATATATATATATATATATATATATATATATATAATTTAATTCAATATATGTAAAACTATTGTATTAAATATAATCAGATGTGGGATCTAAGGTATTCTGAATGGTTTCTAGGTTGTTGGTTACTGCTCCTAGTCAAAAGAGCCCATCACCAAGCCTCTGTGCTATACCTATATATGACTCTGTTTCCTCCTTCAATGTAGGTCTATGGGATTTTTTTCCCTGTTTTATCACCAGTTAATTCATGTTCATTTAGTCATAGCACACCTCTCCTCAGTAAGCCGGATGGTGGAACAATCAACAGTGCTGGATGAGTTACGTGTTAAATTTTAATACATACGGTCAGGGCTTTGTTCAAATGGCAGGGTAATATAGGTGAACTGTGTGTGTGTGTGTGTGTGTGTTTGGGGGGAGGTGTCACATCGCATACCACACAAATGAACTCTTTTGCTCCCTCTAACACACATATATATACTTTGGCAACCAGTCAGGCAAGTTTACAGAGAGACTGTCCAGCAGCTTCTAGTGTGAAGAGGCAAAATTATTTCCTGTCCGTCTCTGGGCTAGACTCGCTTAAGCGCCATGTCTGTGTTACAGCCTCAAGCCACACACACACACACACACACACACACACACACACACACACACACACACACACACACACACACACACACACACACACACACACACACACACACACACACACACACACACACAAAACAAACACCCACACACTTGAAAACGCACACAATTTATCAAACTCCCACATTACCCTCCTTCTGCACTCTCCATTCATCCTGCCAACTTGGCTGCTTTCCTCCCTTCTCTCGCTCTCTCTTTCCCTCCCCTCTCTTCTTGCTTTCCTCTCCTCCACCACTCCTTCCTTGTGCAACACCTTGTCAACAGTCTTCCTCTTTTGTGATCACTTACTCTCGCTGAGCACATCTGTACTTCATATGCTGAATGAGCTCTTACTCAGAGAGCGCTTTCTGCTGATACGGCCTGTTTATTCTTTTTCACATGAGTGGAGAGATTGTTTGTAATATGGTTGTTAACAAGTGGGCTCTGTTTTACAGCCTCGGTCTCTCTAGCTTTATCTCGGTCTTCCTCTGTTTGTCTGTTTTAAGTATGTCTTTCATTTTCTGTTGCCCTGAAGTTGGGCGAATCGCACGAAAGCTGTCAAGAACATGTCCGGCCACAATTTTAAAAAAAAGAAGAAAAAAAAATAAAATAAATTGTTCGGTGTAAATAAATATAGTTTTTTGCACTGCAAAAGTATTTTTATGAGAATTAATAATTTCCCCCCAAAATGCTTATTACTTTGATGCCCAAAAGAAAATTTTGATAAAAAATTACAATAAAGTTCATTAATTGTACAATATGGTATTATTTGTTGTACTTTTTACTAATAAACAAAACATAAAAAAACTGTATTACAGTAATTAGAAACCCCATTTACAATAATGGAAATTGCAAAATAATATACTTATATAATAATAAATATATAAATGCATAACCAGTAAAATGAGTTGTGGTCTATTTTGATTAAATATTATGAATAAAATAATTAAATACTGCATTACAGTAATGAAAAATACTAAATAATAATAATGGAAATTACAAAATAATAAACAATCAAACCAATAAAAAACAAATAAATGAAAATCCCAATTGAAAATTATGGAAATTATAAAATAGTAAATAAATAAATAACTCACGAGTAAAAATAATTGATATATATTTGATTAAAGAGTATGAATATATTTTTCTTTCCTTTGGAATAACATGCATGGCTGAATAGTTCACAAGTAAGGAAGGAAATTTGGTCAATTTTGATTTCTTGCTGGCTTGATTATTCATGAATTTTTCACAAAGCAAAAATAATCTCAATGGCAAAATATTTTCAAAACTTATTTTCTTCTTTTGATTTTGGGGTGAATTCTGACTGTTATATGTTTCTAATTGGTTTTGTGAGATTTACCCATTTGCGTGATCCGGAAAGCATAGTTGTTAATGACAGTCATCCTATTGCGCCGAGAGAAAGCTAAAAAAGAGACAGACCGACAGACAGACAGACTGGGAGCAGCTGCATACAGGGGGCCAGTATCAGGCTTCAGACCACTGGGTCTCAACACACTCACACACATTCACACATATGTCCTTCCCATATAAATACATGCTTGAGTAAACCGTGCAACACACATAAACAGTGTTCCTCCTGACGCCTCCCTCATACTGTCTCTCTCCATATCCATTACTCACTCGGTCCCTGAAACTCCCCTCATCTCTCTTGATTTCTCTCTCATTTACAGCTCTCCAGGTTTCCCCATCCCCCATTTGCATAGTGATATTTAGGATAGACCGGAGGAGCCTGGACTGGAGCAAAACTACTCAGCTATCCTATCAAAATGGACACCTTTAGCTATTTTATGTCAAACTGCTATATTTATTTCAGATCAGTATAGTGGTTCTGCTTCAGTTTATTGAGTCCACTCATTGAGCCCAAACTTCTCTGTCTGTGGAGAGAAGCGATATTTGATTGAGCTGGTGTAAGGAATCTGAACACGTAACATTTAGTGTGGCTAGAATTCGTACGTTATCTCAACCTGGTGACCTACTTAATTGATTTCAGGTATGAGGCAAGGTATACGAAAACATGGTTGGATTGTTGGTAGGAGACATTTCTGGGCATGTTTTCTCACAAAGGAATTCGATTCACTTGTAGAAATAAAAGTTCAATGATGTTCTATATAGAATCCTAGGGTTCTTGACTCAGTTTTAAAGAACTGTTTATGTCAAAAAGGTTCTATATAAGGAGAATGTCTTATGATTGCATAATAATTTCATATTTAATGAGTTATTTAATTTGTTTCTAGTAATGAGTATACACTGTAAAAATGACTTGGTTTAACTTAAAAAAGTAAGCTACCATGGTTGCCTTAAAAATTTGAGTTCATTGAAATATATTTTTTAGTTGGTTTAATCAACAGAAACTCAAAATATTATTTTATCTGAACCACATTAATTATCCAAGTTGTTTTGACAAAATAAATGAGAAATGAGAAAAGAAAGTTTTTTTTAATTATTTGAAATGGAAAAAAGTTAATTTTTTACAGTGTTTACGAGCTGCTTAATTCATACTATGTAATTTAAAAAAAATAATTACTTAAAAATAAATCCATAAAATGATGTGAACCTCTACAAGGTTCTATATATGATGTGCCTGACAGAACCCCATATAGAACCTTTTCTTCTAACACAAGTGTTTACATCGGACGTGACAGTTGTCGAGTCGTGAAAGTAGTGCGAGCAGTGGAAGTACGTCAGAAATAGAACGAGTCATCCCAGTTTACTGTCGGGAATTTGTCGTGTCGTGTAGCGCCATATCCAGAGACAACATCACTGATGATGATAGATTCGATTTTCCTTTGTCACGTCGTCTGGTGCAGTTTAAAATCATAACTGTTCTATTGTCTTTTTTCATGTTGTATTGTGCCACTCACGTCCAGTGTAGACACGTACACTGTAAGAAGTGATCAGTTCACTTAACTTAAAAAAATTGAGGAAACCCGTTGCCTTCAAATGATAAAGTAATAAACCACGTGTAATTGAAAGAATTAGGTTATGTGAACTTGACAATTCTTTATTTACTTTTAGGCAATGGGTTTCCTCACTTTTTTTTAAGTTAAATCAACTGATCACATTTAACAGTAACTGACTTACAATTGCAAAAAGGTTCACAAATCAGGCTAAAATAAGGTTCACAAATCAGTAATGTTTTGAAGTTTATGCCATCGTCTTCCAGTAAAAGAAAGGGTGTTTATGAATGTATAGTTGTCATGGAATTATATTATAGCTGAATTTATAGTGTTTTGTGAATGTAAATGTAAAACATGTAAATGTAAAACATTTGTCTATTTCCAAGGAAACCATCTAAAGAATATTTCTGATATATGCTTTTTAAAAAATATATAAATATAAAACAAAAATCCTTGTTGTTTAGACTAAAACAGACAGGCGTTCAGATGGAGCACTCTTGCTGAGTGCCTTTCTGCTGGTTTGAGATCTTCCTCATAGAACAGAGGCAGTATTGTCAGGACCTGTGACTCTTAAGAGAACTAGAGGACAGGAATGAATGGATAGCAAATAAGTGAGTGCCCTGTTTTTTTTTTCTCTTCCACCAGCATAAGATAAATGGGGTCCAGACATTTAGGAATTTGAGAAATCTTATCTGGTGCCAAAACTTTTTAAGGGAGTATTTTATTAGTGGTTTTAGAATGTTAATAAAAGAGACAATTTCATATTCATATTCAGGTTTCCGGCATGTTGTACAGTAGCCAGATGTTAAAAACATGCAATGATTGTTGTTATTTGTTGTATCAGAAATTTCAGAAATTACTTAAAGGTGCATTGTGTAATATTTCTGAGGATCAATTGACAGAAATGCAATATAAGATCCATAACTATGTTTTCAGTGGTGTAGAAAGACCTTACTTAATGAATCGTTATATTTGTATTACCTTAGAATGAGCAGTTTCTATCTACATACACCGCGGCTACCCTTACATTGAAATGCGCCGACATGTTTCTACAGTTACAAACGCGTTTTGTTACCCTGTTGCTCTTCGTGCAAGGAAGCAAGTTTATTTCAGCGAATAAAACACTGAAACAATGATGAACAATTAACAATAATATTTGCAATAACATATAGTTTACTGAATAATTAAGTAAACATAATTTCTTAATTTATCCTTGTAAAGAAACCTCATTGCTGAACTGGCTACTCTCTGCTGTCTCAGACGATGACATATTTTCCTGTCAGCCACCGTAACTTTTGTTGGTTGCAATTCATAACCTCACCACTAGATGGCGCTAAAAATCACACACTGCCCCTTTAATTATTCCACTTCTAGACTTTTCTCGTATTAATACACTACTGTTCAAAATGTTGGGGTCTGTAAGATTTTTTTAATTTCTTGAAAGAAGTCTCTTATGCTCACCAAGGCTGCATTTATTTGATCGAAAATACATTATAAATATTGTGATATCATTACAATTGAAAATTAAAAACTGTTTTCTATAGAGGAGTTCGGTAGCCACTGTAGACGCTGACAGTGTTGCGGTCATATTTCAGTACGGACTCTAAAAGTGACAGCACATTGATTCACTAACTAACAAATGATGGATTGCAGTTGCATGCGGGTCAACTGGTTCCTTATTAAAGCTCATGAGGTGTTGATGTTATTGAAAGTAGTTGCTTAGTCACTGTTCAATAGCATTTTGTGCTCAAAGTGACCATGAATCCGGTTTAAAGATAGCCAACAGTCTCACACCAATTCTTCAGATTTAAGAATGTGTATGGAACTCCCAAGATTTCCATTAAAGACAAATGGCGGGAAATTGAATTAATCTTTGCATATATTTGTCCTCTTTTCCTTAGGTCTGCAACCCATTTTACTGTTTAATTAGAGTAAATGGCTTTCTTGATTAATGTGGAATGAATGGTGCTAATGCTAGTCAGGGCGGTAAACATTCATCTGTATATGTTCTATATACACAGTTAGCGCTTAATGCTGCCTTCAAGTCATCTCATAGTGATCATATTTACAACATAAGCCTACTTTAAATCTAGCACAGACATATAAATACCAGTGTGAGCTCTGACTTTGCAATATGGAAGTGTGTGAATTAGCGGAAGCTAATTGATATTGATCATAAGGGGTGAATGGTAATTGCTAACTGTAAAGTTTAAATGCCTATTTTAGTACTGTTCATGAAGAATAGTATTCAAGCTAGCTTGAAAATACTACTCATTTATCTGGTTTATGAGTTGACAAGCTTGTGCAGCCAAATTTCCCATGATTCTCGGTGGCAGCACTATTAAATGCACAGGAATTGTCAGGAATTGTAAACGAGAGAAATAACTATTAAATTTATCAATTTGTATTTTTTTCCCAGGGGACTTGAAGGCAGCATAAGTATCTGAGTTTAGTGACATATTCAAAATGGCTTCCATCTGGTGAGCCATTCCGGCTCTGATTGACAGTGGTGTGTGTTGGTGGCTCGACTTATCATTCAGCACTGTGGGGGGGGGGGGGGGGGGGGGGGGGGGGGGGTGCAACTGTTCCTTCTTCTGAGCCAGTCAACGCAAAGCATAGCAAAACACCCCTGAATGAATTATAATGTTGCTCTTAAGCTCGATCGAGTGTTGGAGCGAACGCAGACACTTTTTGTTTTGGACAGGTGGTCTTATTATGCAATTGTGCATAAGAGAGCGAGAGCGCAAATAAAAAAATATAAAGTCTGTTTAATCAGTCATAAGTGGGTATATATCAAAGCCCTTCATTGCTTTTGAGACAATTTTGTTAGTTAGTGTAAAGCTCATATTGTCTACTGAAGAGCCGAGGGCTTTTGGAAAAAACATAAAACTGTGTTAGTTAGACAGTGTGTGTGTGTGTGTGTCGTATTTTACATAAAAACGAAATTTAAACCTATTAAGAGGTGGTATTCAATTTACATGTGTGCTGTATTGTTGTAGGATTGGATTAGAGGTTTGCTGGAGCTGGAATCACAGTTCACAGCTCGGTTCCTTATTACCGCTGCAGCAGGGGAGTACGATGACAGAAATAGTGCACTGAGGAGACATTTCAGTATCTCAGAATGGAATCGGCCACCACTCACACACACACACACACACACACACACACACACACACACACACACACACACACACACACACACACACACACACACACACACACACACACACACACACACACACATTGGCTGGTATGGAGAGGACATGAATAGGAGAATGAGGCAAAAAGTGATCAGGTCAAAAGTGACAGTGACTCCAGAGAGACAGAAGCAAGAGTGAGATATGTAAGAGAAAGAATAAGGGATCGCGTGAGACATTGGATGTGGTCATAGATAATAAAGAGAGACATTTCTTGCTGAAGCCCTGAGAACTCAACTCACCTCTGGTTTTCCTGTCTCTTTGCTCTTTTCCTCATTCTCTTTCGCTCACCTATCCTCATCTCCTTCCCTTTCTCCCCTCCCCCCTTCTGCTGATATTCCTGTTACCATACCAACACAGCTCTCCGCTTCAGGACCTGCTGGCCGATGTACACTCCAGTAAATATGATGCTTGTAATCTAATAAACATAATTTCATGGAGTCGTTGACACAGAACGTGCTGGGTTTCAGTTGCTTTTCTGCGTAAACATGCGTTAGATGGACATATAGGACCGTTGCACCGCGTCTTGCTGCTTTTTCAGGTCGCTTCTCGTGCATGAGCTCCACGTTTAAAGACGTCATATAAAAAGTTCAACTTTTAAAAACATGTTTCAAGACAGTCATTTTCATCTCTGTGTGTTCGTAATGCTGCACTACATTATATACATGCAAATGTTACCCCAACGAAAACATTACATTAGTAAATACACGTAGAATGGATCTGTATTAAAGAGTCCTGAGAAAATGTATCATGGATTCCACAAAAATATTGTAACATTATAAGACATGATTAATACGATTTTTTTTGTTGCAGCAATTCACCATATTTGAATGATTTCTGAAGGATCATGTGACACTGAAGACAGGAGGAATAATGCTGAAAATTCAGCTTCGATCACAGGAATAAATTACATTTTAAAATATATTAAATTGCAATAATATTTCACAGTATAACTGCTTTTTACTGCAGTTTTGATCAAATAAATGTAGTCTTGATGAGCATGAGACTGATTTATAAAAAAATCACACAACCCCAACCTTTTGAACAGTACTGTATATCTAAAACAGAAGTGTACTGTATAATACAGTAGTAAATGTAACATGGAAGTGAACACTACACTACTAAATTAATTACTACAATAGTAAATAAAACATGGAAATTACTAAATATACCTCTAAATTTGACATCAATAATTTGTTTAATTTCATTTGTTTCAGGATTCTGTCAGAAGCTTTCTTGTATCCTAAACAGTGGAGCATGGTGCTAGCAACGCCAAGGTCATGGGTTCGATTTCCAGGGAAAGTAAGAACTGATCAAATGTGTACCTTGAACGTAAGTTGCTTTGTTTAAGATCATTTGCCAAATGCCAACATCAAACATGAGCATGCACATTACAATAGTAAATATAACAAACTCCTCTTTTGGAAATGTGCACGAAACTACTAACAAATAACATATAATTGTACTCTACACTACTAAATGAATGCTACTGTACACTACTTTTACAATAGTTTATGTAAAATGTACATCACTAGAAATGTGAGTTTATGTTTGTGTGTATTTTCACCAAGTATTCCCGATTAAATATTCTGTCCAGCCAAAGACAAAACCATCTTGAGAGACTTATGACACACACACACACACACACACACACACACACACACACACACACACACACACACACACACACACACACACACACACACACACACACACACACACACACACACACACACACACACACACACACACACACACACACACACACACACACTGCAGGTCTGCCCCTAGGAAAGAAACTTTGAGCTGAACACACAATCAGGCTGTAGACTGGGTGAACAAGCAGGGAGTGTGTGAGGACAGAGCGAGGGGGAAAATCTACCGCTGCTTCCCTGAGAAGAACACTTCACTGGAATTAGCTTCAGCTCAGATTGGAAAACCAGACTGAAAACCTTGGGAACAATACTGCTACAGGCGCTTATTCTTGTCTTTCATAACATCGGTATGTGTGGCTCCACATTGAATCTGTTGCTCCGTTCCAACACCCAGAAAGTTGCCATCATAGTCAAGGCAAAAGAAAAAGCATAATGGATCCATGCATGAGGACTTAAAGAGATAGCAGCCAAATATACCTGCTACAAAATTATGAGATAATATTAAAAATATCTATATGGAAGTTTTTCCCCCATGGCATCGATGTCAAAATTGTGGCCAGTGAAAATGCTGAGTGGATAGTAACTTTGGAAAACCACTAGCTACAGTGGCTGGTGAGTAAAAAAGTTAATGTCTAGCATTGGCTCTAGCTTAGCAACATGGTAACATCAAACTCTGTTGAAATCAATAGTTCGCTGATTATCCGGTACGGAGCGCTATTTGTGTGGTATGTGGTAAGTTGCTGTACCAAACAAGCATTAGCCGTCATTTCAACGTCTACTCTAGGTTAAAGGAGAACTCCGGGCAATTATTTAAATTCACCTAAATAGTGTTTTAGACGGCTAGCTGTAGTCTCACGCTGAAGTCCCGTGGGAACGCAGTTGTAGCCGGAAAAAGGTAAATATCTCTCCTCAAGCCGTGTGTGCCCAAATGGAAGGATAAATAAAGTTTACATTACCTCCACAGTGGTTGCACCCGTCTTCGTCCACTTAATGGGTTTTTTCTTTAGTGAAAGTAATCACTAAAGTAATCTAAATTAGTAATCTTTAGCGCGTAGTACTTGTATGGGAGTTTGCACATCAAGTTGAAGTACAACTAGCCAAAACTACAGAATCTCGAGGTTATGGAAAGGAAGACGATGAAAATTTAAGTTCTTGTATTTTCGCATTCTGCTGCCACAATTTGGAACGGCACAAACGTGAACCATTTCTTCTACCTTTCTATTTACCTTTTTCTTCAGACTTCAGAGCGAGACTACAGCTAGCCGTCTAAAACACTATTTAGGTGAATTTAAACAATGGCTAAGTTGCTAAACGCATCTTGTTCACATGTAAGGGCCCTGTTCTTGTTGGACAGACATTTTAATTGCATTTTGTGTCTGTTAAGAGGCACAAAGACACTCTTTATGTATATGCCCCCATAACTGTCGTTTTAGTTGAGTTGGAGCTCACAAAGGTATAACGATCAATATTAACTTAAAAATTGCCCAGAGTTCTCCTTTAACTATAGACTTGATAGTCCGGCTATGAGTAACCCACTTCTAGCCAAAATAACTTGCAAGATGTAGGATATTCCATTATGTAAGCAAAGTCAACAGTGATTATAAGGTGTTTGGTTTAATTTCATTTGGTGTTTCATTTCATTTAGTCTAATTGAAGACTAGTCTATTCTTGGGATATGGTTAGACGTCTATTCAATGTTCACTGACAGCCCAAATTTTCCTTGTTTTAGCCTAGACGTCAGGCTGTGTTTGGACGGCTAAAATACGTCTTTTAAACGCAAAATTGCTTGCTGGGGGTGTTTCAAAATGGTTAAAAGCAGCTGCCTTTAGGCATAGACTTTGAGGCAGCTTGCTAGGCTGTGGTAGAGAGGCCGTGTACTTATTTTCCTGTTTACAGTTGTTGCAGCCGTCTTTCTTACACTTATTCAAACTAAATCAGACGACTCTAGATGATGACCCAGATCATTGCTGTATTACCAGTTGTTTGTCTCCTCCCCATCTACTTCTCTGTCGCACACATTTCTCACTAAGGGAGAGAAGGAGAAAGGGGCAAGACAAAGAAAGGCCAAGAGAGAGATATAAAAAAGGAGAAAGATAGAGAAAGAGAAAGAGGGGGAAAGTCGGTCAGACCCCCTCCTCAGTAGAAGAGGAATGCAGGGAGTCTGGTGAAGGAATGTGGAATGGGTCTCAAGGGGAGGGGGTATAGTCTAGATGTAAACACTGTTTGTGTGTGTGTGTGTGTGTGTGTGTGTGTGTGTGTGTGTGTGTGTGTGTGTGTGTGTGTGTGTGTGTGTGTGTGTGTGTGTGTGTGTGTGTGTGTGTGTGTGTGTGTGTGTGTGTGTGTGTGTGTGTGTGTGTGCATGGTGTAATGGGTTCGAAGACTTCCAGCGCATTATGAGGTTGTGTTATATGTGTCCTGTGTGCGTGTGTCGGTGTATTTTGAGAAAAGGGGGCTCTTTAGGTAGGCCAGCTGTAGGAAACAGCTCCCCGTCTCTGATGACAGCTTTGGGCCAATGAGGGGATTTTATCATGCATGGAAAAGTACCAGCCCCACTTAAACATTGCACTGATCCAAGACCAGTTTCTCAAAGTCAATTCCACGTCTTTTCCGAGATATCCATAACCTTTGCCCTTCCGTCTTGAGCTTGTTACATTTAGCAACCTAGACTCATTGGAGAAAAACATGCCTCTACCTCCATTTTAGGAAAACTCACAAAACTTTTGCATTTCCCTGAGAAACTTTGTGTGCACTGTGATTAAATAATATAAGGTGGGATGAAAACTATATTGCAGTGCTTTTGCAAGTGAAGGAAAAGTTTCTTGGGGGAATAAGCAAGCAAAAGTAAAAGCATTGAAACGATTTTTTGTCCCATCCCACCATGGCTCTGTACTTTTCACTTTGCACTTGTGTTGTGCCGTGCTTGAGTACGTACGAGTCACAATAAAAAGGCTCAAAGACTTGCAGAAACAAGATAAACTACCATGGTTACTTCAGAAAATGAGTTTTAATCTCATGTTTTCTATATCGGTTAGGTTTAAGGTCGGATTTAGTATAGGTATAGGTGGTATGTTATTTTCGAACGCAATAGACCATAAACGTTTTAGCCTTACTGACCGGACATTTAATTTCCAAACTGCTTCAGCAAGTACAACCAACTGAATATAATGTTGACATTCACCTGTGAACACGCTTTTACTGCCACTCACTGGATATTTCACTTTGAAAATGTAAAAAAGTGTGCAAGAATCAAAAGTAATATTTTGCTGAAATATCTCCATTTTTTTTACAATGACATTGGGTTGGTATTTAGATATGGATACAAATCATAAAACATAATGAGCAAAGTTAAATGTTAACATGATATTCCAAACCTCATATGGTCTGTCAGGATTTTAAACAGGCAATCAATTTAGTCACTTGGCTTTGTAGCACATAAATTCTCATTTAAAGTGACTTTCGCTACACTAATTGCCAGGACAGACCCTCTGGAACAACCTGGGGCGGAACATGGGGAAGTGTCGCGCTCCAGGGAAGAGCAGTGACAGAATAGGGCTGAAATCATAGCACTTCTCAGTTCCTGGGTCAACACTACTTGAGTTTGAGCCCACAACTTCTACGTTCACAGCTCGGATCTTTGCCGTCACAATCTGGATTTTAAATACATTATTTCAATTCTGAAATCGTTTACTCACTCTTGCGTTGTTCCAAACCTCTATGACGTTTTATCTTCTGTGGAACATAGAAGGAGATGTTTAGCAGAATGTCTAAGCTGCTCATTTCCATAGAATGAAAATAGAAATTCATGCTGCCAAGCTCCAAAACTGAAAAAAAGCAGTCTACACGACTTATATTCTAAATCATTTGGTCATACCATACGATATAAGGCATACGATATAGCTTTGTGTAAGGAACCAACCAATGTTTGCCATTATGTGCTGAAAATCATCCCCAAAGTCATTGTTGTCAAACCTGAAATGTGTTTGGTTTGAGGTCAAGAACTCTGGTCCTCACATAAAACTATTACAATTACTTTTTATGTTTAACTACCTTTGACTGTCCATTTTTATTGCATAGAAAAGATTCTGCAAAATACCTCTTTTTTTTTTTGGTGCAGTTTCACTGACAAAGCTTAAGTCTAGTCCCAGACTAAAATGCATGTTTGAGCTGTCTGAACTGAAAGTAACTTGTTCTAACATATCTTAAAGTGTCAGTGCAATTGTTTTGTCTCAAGATGCACACCACTAATGTTTTTTTCTAGGGCACGTTTAAAAAAAGCTACTTAAATGTCCTATTTGAGGCCTAATCCTGGCATAATCTAAGCCTTGTCTGTGAAACCAGGCCTTTGTGTTCCACAGAGGGAAGAAAGTCATACAGATTTGGTGAGTAAATAACACCAATGACACAATTTTTTTGGGTGAACTACTCCGTTCATTTTACTAATGCAATAATCAAATGCAAGCTTCCAGGGTCTCACCCTGATAAAATACTATGTCTAGAATAAAGTGAAATAAACCAAATTAATCAATTAAATTGATAGGCACTATAGAGCCTTTAAAATGTAAAGTATTAATGTAATGCTGGTGGTCTACGCTGTTCATCTGCTGATCTGGAATAGAGCCGCAGGCAAGGTTGAGTCAAGGTGCTGGGCTTAATTCAGACGGAGTGAAAAACTATATGTGAAGGTTAGGGTGAAAGACTGAACTGTATACTTCCACTAGTATACTAGAACTAATGATTTTAATAAGTAATTATACTCATTTGTGGTTTGGGTGTTATTTGTTGCTAAGAGGGCATTTGTGGCAACACTAAGTAGTTGAAAAGAGGGCAAAGAACTCTGTGTGTGTGTGTGTAAAAGAGAGATTGCCTTGCCTTTCTTGTAAGCGTGTGTGTGTGATATTTTTAGCTTGTTCCCTTCATGAGAGGTGGTGCTGCTGAAACACTCTTGTGTGTTTCGGAAACAAGCTCCAGTGCTAACAGCAAAAACTTCCATAGCGCACACATGTACACATATAGAGACACAAAGTGTTCCCCTAAAAAGAACTCTGTCCTAAATTGAGCATTAAAATTGCATACCTATAAATCCCATGCTGAGGTTTTCAGAGTTTTATTTGGTCTTTATTTCTTTCTTATTAGAGTATTTGTTCAAATTGCTGAATTGTGCACTTTGGGTCAACGTCTGTTGCTTTTAAATTTGCTGTATTAATACAGTAAGAACTAATTTTACTCTGTTATCCAGATTAAAAATGAAAGGTTATAAGAAATCCAATATATCTACTTAGCAAATGTGCCTTGCAGAATTCAACAGTACAAGCTATTCTGCGGTATTATTACATTTTAATATTCTTAAATTATTTCCCAACAAGTATTCTGTCTCACTCATAAATACACATTACAGTTACATTAAATGTTTTGCAAATTGCCATGTTTTTTTTTCTTTCAAGTCAACGTGGCTCTGTTCTGATGCTGAATGGCCCCTTTTCAATCAATCAATTCCAGATCCAAGCCTATACCCTGCATTATTTCCCACTGAACATTAAAATACTGCACATTACAGAAGTTAAATGTCTCACGGATCCCGTTTCAATTGGTTACCCAATTGAGTTACCCAGGTTTAAACTTGTCTATAAACAGCAGCACTGCTCAGGTCAGAATGAGAGGACAACCTCTATCTGTGCTGATGCAACAGCATGTTGTATGTATCCACAAAAAGCTTGTAGATATTAACCTTCAACCTCATTTTTCCTTCCTCATTTAGAATAGTTAATTACAAGGGACTGGCCAAGCTCCCCCTATTGTGTGTGTGAAGAGCGTAGTAGACAGTCGACTCATTTGTAAGCACTAAACGAACACTAATTCACGGCCATGTCAGTGTGGCCCTTAAACGGGCAAAGACGGAGGTAATAACACTTCTGTTTACATTCGTAGAGGTCTACACTGGTGACCCGAACTGGTGCTGTGAGCTTTCATTCGCTTGCCCGTCTCTCTGGCTACAGAGGCCCCGCCCACTCAGGGAGTTCCAGCCACACAGATGGCTCCCTGATGGTCTGTTTACATCTTATTTGCATACAGAAATCTTCACGTCTTGTCGCTGTCAAAACAGACGATTGCGTCCGAGCCTCAAGCGTCAGGGAAATCTGCAGGGGTGCTACTCCCCATCTCAAACACACAAGATGCACCATTACAAAAACTAGTTTTTCTCTTTTTATTGCTTTTAACATATCTGGACTCAGAAAACAGATATATTAAAATAGGCAGGGACATGAATTGACGTTATTCTTGATGCCACATGTGTTGTTTAGCGGTATTTGTGTTTGGGTATAAGTGAACCAGGATGTGTTAACAAGGCCAGTATGGTTTTGTATAGTGAAAGGGTTTCATCTGAAGGTATTGATTTTTTAATTACGTATCTTGCCTCAAAATAGCAGCAGAATGGCGCTCACTCTGTAACAGCTGGCCGCAGACCCGGGAGTGAATAAACCTCATTGATATTCAAACCGCTCTTTATCAGAGGACAGAGACCAGAGAGAGAGAGAGAGAGAGAGAGAGAGAGAGAGAGAGAGAGAGAGATGGGTGAAAGAGAAGGGAAACGAGAAAGTCATATTCACTATCTGCATTTGTGAAGCTTGTTTTTAATTATTTTAATGTTTGGACCAAAACATTAATTTAACAAATTTACTCTTACAAACAAATTTAATCGTACATGAGCATTTTCCAATTAAATACACTGATTTTTGGCTGTTGTACCTTTAAGAGTTTAGGTGCGGTCACAAAATATTTTCCCAAGCTAATTTTCAAAACGGCTTTAAGGATTTGACACTTTGAACATCTTAAAAAAGCTGCTTGTATTGAAAGTTACTTTAGTGTGTACCCTACTTAATACAAAGCTACTCTATTTGCAATAGAAATGGGCCTTTTTTGCTCACCAAATTTTCGCTAATTTTGCTAATCGTTAATTTGATCAATCTTTGCATGTGAACTAGGTGAAAACAATAATGAATAATCTGGGGGGTATTTTGAGATGAAATTTCACCGACACATTCTGGGGACACCAATAGATTTATATTACATCTTGTGAAAAGGGGCATAAAATGTCACCTTTAAGATTTAACAGATTCAGTCAGTTCTGGTTCTGATTGGTCAGTCCAACATTAGGGTGACCAACAGTCCTGTTTTCCCAGGACATGTCCTGTTTTCACGTCCTGTCCTGGCCGTCCTGGCTGTTTTTTATAAAGTAATGAAAATGTCCTGGTTTTCAAAAAACTGCTGGGAAAGATCATCTCTAAAGCAAAATATAGATGGGCAAACAAGGAGGATGAGGAAGAAAAACAGGATAAAGAGGAAGAAAACTAAAGATATAAACATATTTTGTTAGTTCATGTGTGTAAGTTTGTGAGAGCTATTTTTGTTCAATTTGGAGGTATTTTATTATTTATATATTTATTTTTCTAATACAGAAGAGACATTATTTCTATCATTATTTCATTCATTAATTTTGAAACCTGTCAATAAAATTTGTTGAGTAACCTCTGAGAAGCCTATCTGAATTTGTGTCTTGTAATGTAACAATTTTCTATCCACAAAGAGGAGGCATAGCCTCCTTTAAATGTATTGAAATTAATAAGGCATCTTTGAGTAAACTTCGAATATCATTTGAGTATCTGTTTGCCGGGCCGAGTGTCCTGGTTTTTGGTCATCAAAATATGGTCACCCTATCCAACATGCAGCTCCATGACTTCAATGTTCAATGTTTGCGCATTCCAGACAGTCTGTGCATAAATGTTATGTTATGATTTTGTTATACCCATTTGTGGCGACAATTGACTGTTTTTGAGTGAGTCAGTGATTTATTAATTCAACCGATCCATTCAAAACACTGATTCATTCGTCTATTAATGAGTCATTGAACCATTAACCGATTCGTTTAACAATGCTGATTCATTAACGAACGAAACGTAGTAGTAACTGACAATATTTTGAGATCATTATTAACATATTGAACTGTTTTTTAAAGCAATATCACACTGTGCAAAGAAGATTTTTGTGGAGGATTATTTTTCCTTACTTCCTATGTCAAAAGATCAATTCATTATGAATAATTATTTATTTAAAATATGACCCCTTTTTAATGAAGTGATAAATATTCAGTCTATAAGTTTTGAGTTTGTGTGTATGCATATGCCTTTCTGTACTGAAATAAGCTGGCGTGTATGTTTTTTAGAAATTCTGGATGTGCTGTGGGTTGGACAGTGTGTTTGTATGTATGTGTTCTGGCGATCCTCCAAGCGGGTCAAGGGGCCCAGCAGAGAGCAAACTGTTTCAGGGTGGCTGGGAGGAATATCTTTCTTTAGTCTTGCTGTATGCCTTCATAAACCTTACAGCTTTCTTTTCTAACGGAGTTTCCCTGAGTGCAAACTGCTGTTCTTTCCTTCCTCTATACTGGCATCAGGCACAATCTATTCCTCCCTGTTTGATTGGCAGGTGTTGGCTCGTAACTTTGAATGTTCCTCTTGCTCATTGTGAGGTAATGACTTCTGATTGTGGTGAATTGAAGCTAGCGTTTAAGCTAAATAATCTAGGCTAATGAATGTGCTCTTCAATTATTTATCAGACTCAACACGCTCTCTCTGCACAGTATATATAGACATCCTGCTGGCTGGTTGGCTGGCTGGCTGGCCTGATGACCTAGTGACTGACTGGCAGCCGTGCTGACTGGCCTATTTGCCAGGAATCGCTGAGTCACGCTGCCCATGGGGTGGAGGGGCTCTCTAGAGCCGGTCCCAGATCTGCAGGGAGGCACTTATACTGATTCTAATGTGTATTGATGTACATTTGTGTTTCACAAAGTCAACATTTTTCACAGTATGCTTTAAAGACCATAAATGGTTCAAAGAGTTGTTTTCTTTCCTCTGTTGACATACAGTATTTCCTATGAAATCCATCCATCCATCCATCCATCCATCCATCCATCCATCCATCTATCTATCTATCTATCTATCTATCTATCTATCTATCTATCTATCTATCTATCTATCTATCTATCTATCTATCTATCTATCTATCTATCTATCTATCTATCTATCTGTCTGTCTGTCTGTCTGTCTGTCTGTCTGTCTGTCTGTCTGTCTGTCTGTCTGTCTGTCTGTCTGTCTGTCTGTCTGTCTGTCTGTCTGTCTGTCTGTCTGTCTGTCTGTCTGTCTGTCATTTTTTAATTTATGTACTATGAAATCATTTACCTTCAAATTCACACAAGTGTCCTTAGCAGAACCGGTATATTTCATTAAATTAACAATAACTTACAACCAGAATGTGTCCAAGCATTTTTCCTAATTTATTATTTAATTTATTCTTCATATATTTATTGTTTCATATTTTAAACTAATCAAAATTTGAATCGAATGTTTTGAATGAGGATTTTGCAAAGATAGATAGATAGATAGATAGATAGATAGATAGATAGATAGATAGATAGATAGATAGATAGATAGACAGATAGATAGATAGATAAATAGATAGAAAGGTGACTCACGTTGATCATCTCCTTAAGCCAGATATTAGGCACTGGGTAGATTAGATGGTAAGAAAACAATCTGTTCTCGTAATCAACGTGTTTGGATGCAGGAGAAATGGACAGGAATAAAGATCTGAGGGACTTTGATAAGGGCCAAATTGTTATGGCAAGGCGACTGGGTCAGAGTGTTTCTGAAACGGCAAGGCCTGTGGGTTGTTTCAGGTCAGCAGTGCTGACCATTTACCAACAGTGGTCTGAGGATGGACAAACCACAATCCGGTGACAGGGTGTTGGGCGCCCTAGACTCATTGATGCACGAGGGCAACAAGCGCTATCCAGTCTGTTTTCCTGGGCAAGTGATGGCACCAGGATACAAGCCGGTGGAGGGAGTGTGATTCTCTGGGCAATGTTCTGTTGGGAAACTCTGAGTCCGCTCATTCATGTGGATGCAGACTGATCTCATGAAATGGCGTATGTATGACACGCCAATTCGTATTTCTATTTTTGGCGTGCTATCAACACGCATAATCGCTTTTCAGCGTGTTTATCAACGCCTTTGACTTAACGTTATATTACTGTATTATGTATATATAGATATATGACCTACCCCAACCCCGTCCCTAAACCTACCCGTCACTGGGGTTAATACCATTTATGAGTGTTCTCCTACCATCCTAGGAAAAAAAAGATCGCTCCACAGATGTAGATATAGATTTTGCTTCGTTTCGCTCGGACATTTAACGGGGTACACATACACGCGGAATCACTCGGACGTTTGATGGCGTAGACATACACGCAAAAGATTTCGGCGTGGACATACACGCGGATAGCTCAAAATGCGTATAGATAACACGCCAATTGACTTGAAAGTGGCGTGTATGTTTACGCAAAGTCATGATGTCATGTTGGTGGATGTGAATTTGACACGGGTCACCTACCTAAACATTGTTCTGGACCAGGTAAACCCCTTCATGATAACGGTGTTCCCTGGTGAAAGTGGCCTGTTTCAGCAGTATAACGCACCCGGCCACACTGCACATATTGTTCAGGAATGCTTTGAGGAACATGAAGAGTTCAAGGTGTTGCCCTGGTCTCCAAATTCCCCAGATCTCTACAGTTGAGCATGTGTGGGATGTGTTGGACCAACAAGTTCTTCGGGTTCACTTCGCAACCTACAGGACTGGTATGATCTCCTACTAACGTTTTGGTGCCAGATCCCACAGGACATCTTCAGAGGTCTTGTAGAGTCCATGTCTCAGTGGGTCGGCGCTGTTTTGACACCATGCAGTGCACCAACAACATATTGGGCAGGTGGTCATTCTGTTTTGGCTCATTGGTGTATATGTACTACTACTAGGCACTCTAGTGTGTGGTTACCATTTAACAAATCTAAGTGATTAGGAGCAGTATTATATCCATGTGAACATCAAGAGACAAGTAAAAACATTAAAGCTCTTTAAACTGATCTCATGTTGCTGACTGAGAGAAAAGATGTGGAAATAAATGTGTTGTTGAGTGAAGAAAACCTCAGTCTGTTTAGCAAACACCACAATGGCCTCCTCAGCCACCCTGACAACCACAAACCGCTAAAGCTACATAACAGTAAACACCCTCTGAGACACACAATGAGAGACAATGGTTAACGTGAGAGGGAAGCGAAAAGATGCAGTTTGTGTAAATGTTTATTGTGCTTAGATGTTTATTTGTGTCCATAGAAACTCTTGAGTGTCATGTGTTGAGGTATTTGTATCTCTAAAGGTAGATGGCAGAAGACAGGGACACCTGCATCTGAAATGTAGCATTGGGGTTTGCGTGCAAACTACAGCCACATAATGACTGGATACCTGTCTGAACAGATGACATGTGTAAACCCCCCATCAACACAGCCTTGGTGGTCCAGTCTTCACCTTCTAGTGGGGGACAAGCACATCCATTTCTGTTGAAGATAACATCTCATGGCTCAGGCAAAGCCCAAGAGAGACATATGTGGGTGTTGGAATGCTATGGCTGTTTGGATAATCACTAGAACTACAGAATTACAACTATATCTAAAAACAAGACATCTTGTCTATGAATGTGTTCAAATGGCTTGTATGAGACTGCATGGGCTGAGGTACATCATTTGGTACAGGGTCAATGATTAACATGTATATTTTCTATAATACCATTAACTAATGTATTGTTTATGTGGAACTTTTTGGAGGAATTCTGCCTCATTAGAAAAAAAAACTTTAACTTAATGTATTAATTAAGAAAATGTATGGGATAAGGAAACATCTTCCACAGAGAAAGTTTAAGTGGAAACGCGAAGAAATAACAAAATCATGGTGGCATCTGCACAATATTGTGGCGTAAGAATGGAAGCTTTTACTTTACTCTAAGGCCCTGTGAACACATTAAGATGCGTCTTGGTCGATCGAATCACAAGTAGACGAGGGAGAGACATTCCCGTTTACACCTGGTGTTATAACCCGTTTCTTTAGTCACTTTTAAACACTTCTGTCCTGATTTCTTCAAGTGGAAGATATATGGGCACGTAAATTAATGTGTTTTTCAGATCTTCCGATCTAATGGACAAAATAAGCTCACACAATTAACATATGAACTTGCTAGGAGACAACAGAAAACATACTGAGAGCATCAGTTTCATTTCTGCTCTGACAGCCACAAGAAGACGCTGAACGCTGTGAGTGTGTGTTAGAAGTCAGGAATGGTGAGAGAACATTGTGCTTTGTATGTTTTTTGTCTTCAAACCAAATTGGGGTCTTCAGCCGACAAAGTTTAAATCCGTCTAGCTAGCATAATGTTTACGTAGTAGGTCAGTAGGAGGATAGTAGACGGCCTTTGTGGCTGTTCGAACGCATTCGACCACATGAGCGTCTACACTACTGTCAGCTTTATGTTCAATTGTGTTCTAGGACTTTTAGTTTATTGTCATTCCTGTCTCGTGTTCCTTGTTCTTATTTCCTGCCACTCATCTGTCACCATGGATACTAACAATCATTACAGCTGTATGTTTACCGTTTAGTTAAGCATCTCTGTGTATTTAAAGCTGCAGTGGGAGTTTTGAGAAAATGTTGACTTAGCCTGAAAATTTGAACAAGCACAACTTACAGGTCCAACCCCCTTGCTCTCTGCTGCGCTACAGCCCTCCCTCCACAGCTCCTCCCTCCACAGCTCCTCCCTCCACAGCTCCTCCCTCCACAGCTCCTCCCTCCACAGCTCCTCCCCCACAGCTCCTCCCTCCACAGCTCCTCCCCCACAGCTCCATCCTCCACAGCTCCTCCCTCCACAGCTCCTCCCTCCACAGCTCCTCCCCCACAGCTCCATCCTCCACAGCTCCTCCCTCCACAGCTCCTCCCTCCACAGCTCCTCCCCCACAGCTCCTCCCTCCACAGCTCCTCCCCCACAGCTCCATCCTCCACAGCTCCTCCCTCCACAGCTCCTCCCTCCACAGCTCCTCCCCCACAGCTCCATCCTCCACAGCTCCTCCCTCCACAGCTCCTCCCTCCACAGCTCCTCCCTCCACAGCTCCTCCCTCCACAGCTCCTCCCCCACAGCTCCTCCCTCCACAGCTCCTCCCTCCACAGCTCCTCCCCCACAGCTCCTCCCTCCACAGCTCCTCCCTCCACAGCTCCTCCCTCCACAGCTCCTCCCACACAGCGGAGCCTGCCGTGAACGCGCAGGCTAGTAAGTAGGACCACCGATGACGGCGGATTATAAACAGTTATGGAACATTCACTAATAGGGACGAAACATTAACAATATGCTTTACAATGACTATGGCCTGCCCATACTTTGACTACAAACTTGGTCCTCAAATCATTATGTATTTTGCAATACATGTAACTTTATAACGTTGCACTCTTTCTATAAGTTATAAATAGCTAGTAAGATAACGTAAAAGGATTAGTTCACTTTAAAAAAAAACTTTTGCTGATAATTTACTCACCCCCATGTCATCCAAGATGTCCATGTCTTTCTTTCTTCAGTTGAAAAGAAATTAAGGTTTTGGATGAAAACATTCCAGGCTTTTTCTCCATATAATGGACTTCAATAGGACACAAACGTTTCAAGGACAAATGACAGTTTCAGTGCAGCTTCAAAGGGCTTTAAACGATACCAGACGATGAAAAAGGGTCTTATCTTGCGAAACGATCGGTCATTTCAAAAATAAATAAAAAACTTTAAGTTTTATAAGCACAAATGCTCACCTTGCTCTGTTCTGTGATGCACGTTCGTGATCCTGTTCGAACTCGTTCATCAAAATGAACTTTTTTTTCGAGTCATTTCGTTCGTTGAATGAACGAAATGACTCGAAAAAAGATTCGTTTATTTGGATGAACGAGTTCGAACAGGAGAGTCACGAACGACGGTACGCGCTCGAGCTGTGAAAGAGAGGGGTGATCAGCGTGTACACGAGCGTGATTGACACTGCTAAGACATTCCTCCTGGCTCTGATTGGTTGTTTCTGACCGGGAGCGGTGTATTTCTGCAAATGGCAGTAGGACCACAGGGAGGAGCCAGAGGAGCTTGATTTTTCCACAGATTATCTGTCTCATATTCTACAGTCTGGACATAATGACACTTTTAACAAATATTTGTTTACAAAAGTTACCTACTGGAGCTTTAAGTTCCTTCCTGTGTTCTGTTCATTGTCCGGTATCGTCAATGTTAAGTGTGTGTGTGGATAAAACAATCCAATTTGTTTTATCCAAAAACAAAATTTTGGATAAATGTATCAAAGAATTATGGATTTTTTTTAATCACAGTTTCCACAAACTATAAGCAGGACAAATGTTTTTATCATTGATAATACGTAATGTAAGCGCCAAATCAGCTTTGCCATCACATGGATAAATTATATTTAAAAAAGAGAGCAGTTATTTTAAATTATTTATAAAATCAATAATATTTAAAAAATCATATGTTTTACAGTTATTTTTATTAAATAAATGCAGCTTGGTGAGACGTCTATCTAAAACATTAAAACTTACCAACCACATATTTTAGGATGCTAGTGTATTTTAAGATTTTGGTCTTTCCCGAATCATGAATGTCTATTTTCTACATAGAAATGAACTGTCTGGAGACATTGCCAAGATGACAGCCGAGTGAACCGACTTGTCAGACTTGAACCTGCAGTAACTGAGCACTGACTCAACCTGTTGCTAACCACTGCACCATGACTCCAACCTCTTATGATATTTACGTCGTATACAGAGCACGCGAGGCGTTTATGTAGCAACCTGGTGTTGCTCTTGACTCTCTTTGTGTAAAACTGAAGCTGCTTACAAGGGATAGAGAGAAATGTTTCCTATTAAAGTGACAGAGTGTGCAACACAGAGACGAATGAGATGGAGGTTGAAGGGAGAAGGAGGGTAGAGTGGCATGAAGGAAATTAACAGAGGAATGGAGAGAGAGAGAGAGAGAGAGAGAGGGAAAGGCAAGGATGGATGGTGCAACTAAGCTATGCATGCTGCCAAAATCGTAGATATAAATTAAAGAGGAGGAGTGCGGCCCCAGCAAAGGAAGTTTGTTTTGCTGTGACGTTTGTGCAGTCGAAAGATCTTCTGTCCTGTCGAGGCGGATATGACTGCGGCCAAAAAATCTTTCCTTCAAACTACAGCCAAAAGTTGAAGAGAGATCATAGCTCTCTCACACTGGCAGCACTGAAAAAAAAAAAAAAACATGAAAGCATTGCACACATGATCACTCAAGCATTTCACTTATTTTCTACTTAATATACAGTTTAAAAAAAATGTACATGCCCAAGTTAAGTAAATGTATTATTTAATTTTTTTAACAACAATTACACAGGAATTAATTTTGATAACTCACGGTTTAATTCAGAGCTTTGATATGCTATTATCGAATAAATTATGGTGCTTGATTAAATTGTTTGGTATTAAGTGGCATGTTGATGACATGTTAATTGTTCTTTTCAGAACACATTTGTGCGTTTTAATGCGACTGAAGCAGTTGTAGTTGATATTTGACCCTGAGGGAAAACAAAATAGTGTAGAAAAAATAAATATAGGGGCTAGTCATAATTTTTTGACATTTTTGTATGTTACCTTTTACATTATTCCTGTTTCATGAATCGTTTATGCCTCGTTTTGCCTTGTGGATTGTATTTCTCTAACCCCCCCCCCCCACAATTTCTCTCACATCACTGTCTCGAATAAAAAATTTAACCATAAAAAGCCTACTGTTCATATCTGATACACAAATTTCTAAGGCCTGTTTTACACAATCTTATATGCCTTCTGTCTGATTGATAGTTTATTTTTTTAAAGAAAGTAAAGGCCTTTTAGTATAAATTTAAAAACGTCCACCAACAGGTTGTGGTTCACATGTCTTTTTACTGTGAATTTTTTTTTACCTCATTTTTATAAAGTAAATTATTGTTAGTAATATTTCAAGATGAACTCTTAGCAACTTTGGTTTAGTTGACTATCTATGCATTTTATTTATTTATAGAAAAAGCATGTTAAAATATGTTTAAATTTGATCTAAATGTTCAATAAACTGTTCCATTTAAAAATATTAGATTTTTTTATTATTATTATTTCATATACCAGGTCTTACAGAGTTAATATTTGACAGCTGGATCAAGACAGTGATCTGTGCCCTGGTAATGTTTGTGCTCTTTCATTCAACCAGATGTCACCTGGTGACACTTGATGGTTAAACACACCTGTGACATATGGCTTTGAGGGCTTATGTTTCCAACACATCTTCATCCACATCGTCTTCATTATTAGAGAATCTAACAAATCTGGTGTCAAATCAACAGTAGGTCCAAAACAGGTACATGAACATGAATGCTTCTAGCGAGACATGCTTGATTTGACATGTCACTGCCACAAGGGGCACTATAACTTTCTGAACCATTTAATTAAACCGTTAAAGAAATAGTTCACCCAAAATAAAAATTGGGTCATAATTTACTCATCCTTATCTTGTCTCAAACCTGTATGAGTTTTGTTCTTCTGTTGAACTCAAAAGAAGATGTTTTGAAGAATTTGAAGAACCGGTTGATGAACCCAATTGACTTCCATAGTATGGAAAAAAAATACTATGGAAGTCAATGGCTACCATCAGCTGTCTGGTTACCAACACTCTTCAAAATATCTTCTTTTGTGTTCAACAGATATAGTATATAGTAAATCAATGATACCAAAACAGGAAAGCTCAGTCGAGCACATTAAAGTATGTAAACAGTGTCATCTGTCCCTGTTCTCTCCTTCATAGAGCAGCAAGGTAAAAGCTTCATACTCTACTAAGACACTTTCATGTTTTTTCTCTCCTGGAAGAGAGTTAATACATTTCCTTTCGATCAGCAGGGAAGCACTGTTTGTACGTATCACTGCTGGAGGAAAAGGCAACAGATCATCGGTTTTCCTCTCCTTTGTTACCTGGGGGGACCCAGTTCGGGACTCAGCAGTGGGTAAAAAGCGAGGAAAGCAATTGCTAACATCACGGGGAATTGAGTACACTCCAGAATGGAAGGAGAATCTGGTGCTGTTGTTTTTAGCCAGCCCCCCCCAAACGGGGCCGTGTAATCGCTTTGGTTTGTTGGTGGTAGTGACGGTTCAGGATTAGATTGCCAGCAAATGCATTTAATCCCATGAGTCTCACCTCTTCCTCAGCATTTAATATTCTGTAGTGTGAACAACAGATTCTGTCAACTCTGAGCTCTCACTCACTCACACTAGATGTTTTGTTGTCGTCAAAATTTAGAGAAATTAAAGAGAATGTCCCTTCTCGCTCTCTATTTCAGGCTTGAATAAATTGCAATTTCTTGTTGTTTAAATAAGTAAATATATTTCTGCTATTGTGCTCATCTTATACTTATGAAATCCTTTTGTATTCTGACTACTGCTCTCTTGTTTTGCCACTATAAGAGTAGGAGTGTCTCAGAGGAACGGGGTGATATAAGGATTGTGTCTACCCAAATGACATTTAAACAGAGAATCAACAAAAGATTTTGGGAAAGATTGTTGGCCCTATGGTATATTTTAGTGTGAATGTGTTTCACATGAACTATGTGCCCTGAAAATGGACAAAATATATATTTTT
This sequence comes from Siphateles boraxobius, assembly GCF_051911475.1. Lineage (NCBI taxonomy): Eukaryota > Metazoa > Chordata > Actinopteri > Cypriniformes > Leuciscidae > Siphateles > Siphateles boraxobius. Next base: position 5,580,309 of record NW_027508908.1, on the reverse strand, counting down.
TTCTGTTGAATAATGCCAATATCGTTATACTACATTACCATTTGATTCTATGTGTGTTTTGCTAAAACCTGTCAAGAACATGTCATACCCCAAAATAAAAAAATATAAAAAGGAAAACAATACAATAATTGAGTTGTAAAGTATTTGGTAGTGTACTTATTCAAGCGGTATGGATTTCATTTATGCTGTAGGCCTACTTTGCACTTCATCCAGGAATTGTTTGCCTATATTGTTATGAATGTTCTCATCACACGCATTTAGTAGGGAAGTATGCATATTAAGATGTGAGGATACTGTCCAGACAGAATACGTTTTGTTATTATATTACAGTAAACACATGGAAATGGAAGTTGTGTGATGTCATCTGAAGTGCTGGTGGTTTTTGATGCGCAATGATCACTCAAGAGCAGGGTTTCTCTCTCTAATGTGTGTTTGGCGTGAAATGTAAATCCTGAAAAGAATCTAAAACTGAGTGATTATAGAACACTTTACTCAACTCATATACGAGTCGAGTTGGTTTATATACATATATATATATATATATATATATATATATATATATATATATATATATACGACATATATATATATACGATATATATTATTTTTATTAGATTCGTCCCATATCTACCATCATACATCAATTATATGGCTGGAAATGTGACTATAATGTCATGTTTTGACACCTTCTCTCATGTCTCACTCTCATCAAAACAGCAGTACACCACGATTCACCGTGTCCTAGTGAGCTCTTCCTTGCTTTGTTTGACCATTACCTACCTATATCTGAACCACAAATCATAGCGGTTGATGCGGAGCACAGTCGCTCGAATTGATGTCCGCCGTCAGTCTATATTCAATAGCAAGTCAACCTGACCTAGAATTGCTACTTATTACAATATGGACTAAACCATCCGGCCGGATCATAGCGGGGGGAGGCGAGCACATCAGCGGCACTCGCTGATTTCTGATGGGGGAAGCCGTGTTAGTGCCGTGAGCTATTTTAATCACTTGTGTTTCACAAGGAAGGTCTGTGACTAGCACGTTTTGGGGAGAGTAAATCGCTCGTGAACCCTCGTCGCGCGGAATCGGACACCCCTCTGTGTTTTTCCAACCGCACACTTTTCACCATTAAAATATAGCGGCTTTTCCCAACCACTGTAAAAGGAGAGCAGTCCAAAGGATAAAGGAAATAGAGTATCCTTTTCCTTCTAAAACACTTAATGTCGACTAACAAGGAAAGCAAAGCCCTACAAGTGGTCCGATGTATTGTCTATAAGGACTGACGTTGATTCTCATATCATATCTTTGTGTTTAGTGCAACCAGCTGCGGTTATTATTTAAACCACTGCTATTTTTAACAAATATCGCTCGCTCTACAAACACACGGCAGACTTGATTTAAAGCGTTTATTCTAGTGGATCTCGAATCTCTAGCATACAAGAGCCAGCAGGATTTTAAGCTCTCTCTCGCTCTCTTTGGACAGGAGCTTGATAAAACAGCTCCCCTCCCCCAAGCTTTGGCGAAACAGGAACAACTTCTTTGAGAGAGAAAAAGGGCTGCACAAGTTTGGGACGTCTTGGATCAGCCGTTTGGCCATTTGTAGTCTGGAGCTGAGATTTTTTTTTCCGTTCACCGATTCTTTGGGGTTTACCTTGGATGGTCGGAGCCCTTTGTTACCGAGAAGGCTCGGGCATCCGTGCTCTTGAATTTTTTCTTTGGAAAACGGGATACCTCTAGGATTATAATGAGGGGAACGCGCTCGCTTGTGGAATAACTTCACTTTTTTTCGGTGGGAATGGAATTCGCGGAGCCCTGATTTTTTTTATCACTTGCAAATGCAATGGGAAAAGTGCTTTGTGTGGAATATTTGCTGTTACCGTGCTCAATATGGGTAAGATTTGTTTTGCTTTCGTTCCTACTTTTCTTCCATGCTCGATTGGCCTGGCTCCCATAGAAATATACTTGGGGAAACCCTAAAGAATGCCTTATTTTAAGATTATAGGATTTAAAACATCACATTTAAATGGACTAAGTGCTATTCATTTACCGTGATTGTGTTGTATTTATTTCCCTTTATCAATATGCATTCATAGTAAGATGCTTATAACTTTCTTGCAAATACCATTATGGCTGGAGATGCTAAAGGAAGCTTGTTTTCCCACCCCGCGGTTTGTCCCACTCTCATACCTACTTTTAATCGCAACAAATCTCAACATTTAATTTTAAAACATGTATTTCCGTATGCACCATTTTAATTCGTTAACATCACTTGTGTTCCCCTTGCAAACTCCTTTGCTTCTCCAACGTTCCTCGGGTTTTTTTGTCCTATTCAGAGAATCCACCAGGTTACAAGGAAGTTCGTGAGGCCGCCGCTGCGTGTTTTTACAGCTCTCCATTGTTATATCAAACCCCATTTACTTTTCTTACAATGTTGCTAAACCCCTCGTTTTGAAACCGTATATCCGGCTGAACGTGATACACCACTCGACTGCAGATATAAACGGTGTTTTGTTGTCTATTAGCTTCCTCTGTGTGCAGGTATCTGTGTTGGGTTACTCGAGAGAGGTTAACTCTGCCCAGGCCTGCACTCAACAGGGTGTATCACAAATTGGCAAACACAAACAACCAAGGTGTTTTGGGACTACATCTTATTGAGAAGATTGTCAAAGTGTATATGACCTCAGGAAGTTTTGGTTTTGTGCTTGATGATGTTTCCACAGTTGAGGAAAACTCACACTCTGCATATTTGTGATATTATTGAAAAGGAAAGCCCATGTTTGCTGGGTGTGGTTTGCCAAGCATGAATACACAACCTTAAATTCTTTATTTATTGGTATTGCAACCTCTGGTTACCCTGGTTTGAACGAAAGTGACTTTTAGTGCATTATGTATGAACATTAAAGTCTGGTCTTCCTATATATTGTTGTGGACTTGCTGATACTTGGCATAAGACCACAATTTAGATAGTTTTTTTTATTATATAGATTGTTTTATAAGTATTTTTCTTGAAATACTATACCACACTCAAAAGAACGTTTACAGTGTACTAATGCAATGCTTGTTACCTCTGATCTGAGCCTTGACTTTAACAGTTGTGTAGACTAACCCATAGTAAACCTCAGGGAAATCTTACCCTGTCTTGAACTAGTCTGTGTGTGTGTTTAGATAATGGAATCCTTGTTGTACCTATCCACAGAGTGAGTCATGTAATTGCTGCCGTAGGTTTGGTTTTGTCAAGAATTAGCATGTGGTGAAGTTCGTTAGAATGATTGGAAATGGAGGAAGTTCTTGTGTTTCTTGGGGTTTATTCTGGCAAGCGTTCTATTCGTTTTGGCTTCGTCTCATCACAGCATTCAGCAATAATACCTGGTATTTGTCCCAGGTCACTGTGCAGCAAGTGAAGCCCAACTCTAAACTTATTTAGTTTTTTTTTTCTGAAATATTGCATACTGTGATATTTGAGAACTACTTGGTTTTTCTTTATTGAATCTTGGTTTCTTGCTGCTGAGTAATACAGAACTGCATTGGCATTATTTGGAATCTCGCTTACAAAAATAGCTTCCCGGTTTTAACTTCATTCCTGCACTTTCCATGAAATTTCATCCTCGCTTTTATGAGCTATACATAATCTAAGTGCAACCAGTTCTACCTGAAACCTAAGAATAAATGTTCAAATAAGTAAATCGCACAACAACCTCTTTCACCAACAGACATCTACCACTATCTTCAGATCTTCTGTGGTTATGTGTAGGTTTGTTGTCTGACTCTGGCTTCTTTTTTCTCCACAGGTGTTCGGATAGTGTCTGTGATCTCCTGAGTTCACTGGTTTAATCTACGAGTGAAGAGCCGGACACAAATTCACACCATTTACAGTGGAAATTATTTGCACGCTCTTCAGATGAGGGAGAACAGGAGACTCTGAAACCTGAGGGGCGTTCAAGGTAAGATAATTGTTGTGCAATGCACAAACCATCTTGTTTTGCACAGATCTGAAATGTAGGCTAGGCTTAAATATAAGACCTTTCTGATTCTGCTAAGAATGAATCACAATATTATTGTACTTAAAATCAATTGTGCTTTTACAAGATCCTCCTATTATAAAATGGGAGACCCTGGAAATCTATTTGAGGAGTGAGACAGCCCAGTAGATTGATTTGAATGGGATTGGTTGTATTAATCGTTGAGTTTGCTGCATTACTGTTCTCCATGCTTGAGATTTGAAATTGTTTTACGGACATGACTGATACATTAAATTGTGCGTCTTGAGGATAGGTTTGCTATTGCTTAAAAGCAATGGTACACCCAAAGATTCCAAACTTTCTGTCTTCTGGAGAAATTTGAGCTTGTTCTGACTGTTTTGTTCCATGTTGTTACAACTATAGAGACAAAAAGTAGTCATGCTATGTTCCACATTCTTATGAAATTTTTGTATGTGGAACAAGACAAAATGTAAGTCGTTATTCACTTTAAATTTCCATTCTAGTCATTGAGTTTAATTTGAGAACTGGAGTAGTCTTTTTTGTGAATTGCTCAGCCTGATTTTGTGATCCAGCTCAGCCAATTCATGCAAAATATTCACTCAAAGAATAATGTTGTTTTTGTTGTTGTTGTTGTTTAATGGCTTCAAGAGATTTGTGTATTTGGTGCATTTGCATTCTTTATGAAGCTTAAAAACTCTAGTCCCCATTAACTGCAATTGCGTGGAAGAAAATTACAGGCATGTAGTTAATTTTTCCCGTATTGTCGCATGGTTTTAAAATGACACCAGTGAGTAAATAATGAACATTTTCATTTGAGTTGACTGTTCATTTAAGCATTCAGATTTTCTCCTGGTGGATAAAATGCGTAAAAATTGTCAACATTGAATGAACGACTCGAACCATATTTAGGAACCAGAATATTATAGAGACTGGACACTGTTTTAGGAAGGAACCACGTAGCAACATGCTAAAAAAAATACACACCTGACCATTGTGGCGTCAAGTTTTGCATAGGCAAGCATCACTCATGTTCATGTAATCTAAGTCTAATAAGACATTTGCTTTTGACGATGTTTATTTTCACAGTATAGCCTAGGTGTTACAAAGCATGAGTGGAATTTACTTGCTACATTTGTCAATTAAGTGAAAGTGAGTTTGTGAGAGGTAATGGGAAACAATGATTTGATTGTTTCTTCTGATGCAATTTTACTGTCTTGCTTTTTCAATATCTGTTCCATTCTCATATTTGGCAGATGTTCTTAGTATTTTGTATCACAGGCTTGGCTGTAGTTGTGGTATGCCCAGAGGTGACTGATGCTAGCAACCTACTGTCTTTTGATCAAAGATAACTGCAGGCATTTACAATTTGGAATTGTGTTGGCGACACGCTAATAAACTAATTATTTTCATGTTGGTTTTGAAACCATGAAATCTGCCAAAGCATATTTTTCGGCCGACATTTAGTATTTTTTTAATTAAGGCCATTGGGCGTAGTTGTGGAATCTGGACATTTAATTTTGCAACGTACAGTATAAAAAGATATTGTTGGTTTAACTTAAAGTAACCTGGTTGCTTTAAAATTGAGTTCATTGAAACTCAAATTTTCAGTTAATGCAAAGAGATTGCCCTTTCTTCATTAGTTTACTGTACCTGTTTATCAGTTAGTTTGTTTTAACAGTTCTGTCTAATAAATTTAGACGGCTTTAAAGAAAGTTAACATTATATGAAAAACTGTTAAAGCGCTTGCTTTTTTTATTGTTATTAATTGAATGGAAAATTCAAAGTAAATCGATTATATTTAGTAAATTTTTTTTGTCAGTTGCGGCTTGTTAGATCTAGCATTCTGCCCACTTTGAATCAGACACCGAGATAAAGTAGTGCTTAAGATTACATTTCTTTGAATGAATGAATTATATAATTTATTTGAATTAGTAGCCTAATTATTGATCGAGAGAGAGAGATTTGTATGCGTCTGTTCAATGTCTCTCTCTCTATTAACAATGAAGCTGTGAGTTTAATCACTTCAAAATAGCAATGTAACCACCTTGTTGCTGAAAAATATGCAAATATTTTTATTTGCATTTTAATAGCAAAGCTATTTTATTACTAAAAGTTGCGATCTCCGCTCTCTGTGTGTGCTTCAATGAAAACAGCGCATTAATATAACAGTAATAAAAGTGAACTTACCTGTGCATTAAATTATTTTATTGCACATCTTCCAGCCAATCAGAATCATGTATTCAGACAGACCATTGTATAAATCAATGTTGTTTGGCAGTGTTAAACCTAGTGTTGTTTGTGTTCTTTTGCAGGTAAGGAACCATATTAAAGTTTGTGTGCAAGTGAGTTGGGACTCTGGGAATTTTCTCTGTGGACACATAGACACAGAATGCAACCTGTAATCATCGCTACAGTCTTTGTGCAGATGGTCTTTCATTTGTTTTGAGCTGGTTGGTCTCTCTATATGTCTAAGATCTTTATGGTGAGAAAAATGTATAGTGCTTGTTTGTCTGTTAATGGGGTTTGTGTGAATTATTTTCGATGTCTTGCCCGTTTGCTTGCTTGCTCTTTGATTTAGTACTATCCCCTCTTTCAGGTCTGTGTATGTTAGTTTGTGGTTTGCATTTCCTTTGCAATTCATAATTAAAGGTGATTTTGATAAATGTGCAGGAGGATTTTATAAACCCCACTGGCCACAGCGGAAATCCTGCCTTTAAACCGGTGCGGGTCATACTTTACTTTATTGGTTGTCTTGTTGCCTGGGTTACCTCACTGAATTGTGTAATTTGTCACTGACAAACTTCTAAACCCATGTTTTTTTTTTTTTAAGTTTAGTCCCAGTTTAACCTGTAGTTGAATGTTTTTGACCAAAAAACCAAATGCTTGTTTTGCATAAATTGGAAGCAAACAAGCAGGTTGCTTGTCAAAAAAAGAGCTGGTTTCTCCTGGAAAAATAGGATTTGCATTTGTAAATGTTCAGACTCTGTTTTTGCTTTTCACGGAGAGGTATTTACCTTTGAAAATATGAAGCATTATATACTCATTTGAATCTGTCCCTTATGGTGATAATACACAGGGCTACTTTTTGAGCAATGTTGCAGTCAATGGGCAAACAGGTTAAGACGAGAAAGGATAAATCGAATACAATAAACGAATAATCGTTTTTTTTGTGTTTTTTTTTGATGTGGTCGATTCAAAATCGATTCTCAAAGGCCATGAATCTATTTTTTTTCCATACTTTTTTATCTATCACCCAAAAGCCAGTATTAGTTTTCCTACACTGTTAATAGGCTTACAGCCTCCATGTTACAGCTAATGCTGTAAGATTTTATGTTTGTTTTATCTTAAACATAAAATAACCTGATCCTGTTTGATCAAGGCATGCGAAAATGTCTATTCATTGAATGCATTTGAAATATAGAGTTGGCTTCTGTTTTAATGTACCAAATCAGAATTCGAAATCGAATAGAAATCTAATCGAGTTGGAACATCTGAATCGATACCCAGTCCTCTACTCAATGGAAAAGTGTCCATGCCCAAGCAACATCACTCGGCAACATTGCTTAAGAAAAGTGGCCCTGACTGTGTATCATCACCTTTAAAGTCACGATGTAACGGAAGTAGCGGCACATCTTTTTTTTTGCATCTTTTTTTGCATTGTGATTGTGATTGTGAATTACATCCAAATGAAACCGTTTAGTGAGGTGGGGACTTGGTTCTATCAGGTGTTGATTGGATGGAGGCAGAACTGAATACTATCTTGCAGTCAGTTTAAAAAAGGGGTGGGGTTTAAGCCAACTAAATGATTGGAGAAGTCCAGCATACGTCACCAAAGAGAAGTCTGTCATTTTTAGTGGAAGATTGAGTTATGACATTTTGATTAAATTAAAAAATTTCAAAAAATATGGCTGAAACTTATTACACAAACAATTTAATAATGTTTAGAAAATAGGTTGAATTTTCATTTCATGCTAGTTTTATGCTCCACACTGCCTTATTTGTCTATAAATGTCTAACTATCAAATTATGTCCAAAGTAAATCTTTTAAAATTTGCTAATAAATATGCATGTCAAAAATGCACTATACAAACTGTTTCTATTTTTCTGCAGTGTCGTTGCTGAAATAACAAAACAAAGTATGGCAATGATAATCTCAGGTAATGTTTATGTGCTTTATTTGTTCTGATTGGCTGTGGTTTTTGATTGATTTTGTCACGTCTGGTGTGGACAGACAAATTGCTTGTCGCTGGAATCTTATCGTATCGCGTCTGGTTGGGACACAATGCAAGTTGCCATTCCTGATTAAATGAAGACCCTGGTGGTAGTATATGTCCCAAATGTGTCTTCTGTGACCATTTGTGATCAAATTTTCTCACAAATGGGGTCTCTGGTTTTTGATAGTTTGACAGTACTTGTTGTTCAATTTCTATATAACCTAAACTTCAGATGTGTGTGCTTCACATGATGTATGGTGATATAAGGCAAACTGGTGAGTCTTATTGAAATCTTGTGCATTTACATGTATGGTCTTTTTCATAGTTTTCCAATTGGAGGCTGATTTTCTTTTGAAGCTACATGTAAATGGACATTTAAAAATCATTGTTTTACTGCAATAGTTGATTGACCGATGAGTGGGCTATCCTGTGCTGTTTTCTTGTCTGCATCATTCAGGGTCCATTAGTGTACGGTTTGGATCACAAAACATTTTGGACACTGTGTAGGTCTGACCACTTGTAATCGATTGTATCACCAGAGACTGAAGTCGTAGACTGGGTCTAAGATGCATTACTCTCTTATAGACTGGTATAGATTGAACTCATTGTAATCTAATTCAGTTTATGTTAGATAAAGCAGAAGCCTGTATTGACTTGCATTGTTTATTTACCTCATAGTGCCACCAAAATATCTAGGATTATAGGGCTGGGTAAAAAATATCGATTTCTCGATTTTAATCGATTCTCATTTTTACGAACCGATATCGATTCTTAAATCCCCAGAATCGATTAGTCATCCTGTTTTCAGTTGATGAATGAATGGAACATTGTAGCGTGCATCCCATCCAATAAACGCAATAATCTTTGTGCTTTGTTACTATTGATATGAAACAAAGTCTCAGATTTCAAATTACGTCCATTTTCTTACGAAATTCAAAAACATAAATACCGTTTTGGCGCTGTGGAGTGAGATCGCTCTGGCGCAGCTCAAGAGAAGCAGCAGCGCCGAGCACACATAATCTTCTCTTCCGCCTTAATATTACCAGTTACAGCGTGAAATAAACATGAATGAGCATCTGAAAGTGTGTTAAAAGATAGAGTATAACTTATCGAAATCCTTGTTGTCACATGGAATCGCTCAATCATTGTTTCAACCGAGGAAAGACGTCAGTGAAACAGCTTGTAAACAATGTCATGTAACGTCACATTTACCTCAGAAAAACCATATCCAGTGACCATGAACTCGTTAGTCAGCTAGAAAAATGAACACTAGAGAGGAGCATTTAGCTAAATATATGCACCATATTACATATGCATTTTATGTTATTTTATAATTATTTTGTTTTTCAATATTTAATGCATGTTTGAATAAATCTGGCAAGTTTTTATGACAGCCACCATTTAAATATTTATATTTCATATAACTTTATTATTAGAAAAATAAATAAAAGTGTAATTGTTTGTATACAAATCAGTAAATCTTTACCTTTAATATTAGGCTATTAGGCTAATGAAACAATTTTAATGATACAACTGACTCCCATAGTTTACAGCATTGGTTAAGAGATTTGTTTTCCTTGAGAACATTTGCCATGTATTGTACCTGATATACAAAATAATCAATATTGAATCGAATCGAATCGTAATCGAAATCGAATCGAATTGCAAGCTTGTGAATCGAAATCGAATCGAATTGTGAAATTTGTGTCAATACCCAGCCCTATAGGATTACCATTGCACATTTGCTGTGTTTTATTTATTTATTCCTTTTGCCCTATTCGCCCTGTTGCAGAAAAAAAACAACCTCTAACGCTGTTTAGCTTGTCTTGGCTGGTTTAAGATCAGCTTTAAAAAAGTGGAAAAAACCTTTCTTAAACCAGCTGACAAGCCTGGGAGACCAGCCAACCAGCTTAGTCGGATTTTAGCTGTTTTTTCAACAGGGATGCAAATTAAAATGTGCATGAGGCCATCCTTAATTTTCTTGTTTGCTTGTTTTTTTTTCTCCTTTTAGTCTGACCGACTTGCCGGTTGTAAACTTGCGTTAAGACAGACCAATATTTTTTTTATATTTTTTTCAACTTTTAAAACAACTAATACAAATTCAATAAAATAATAATTATATTTTATTAAGTATTGTGAATATAAATTGCTTATGTCTACATACAAACGTAGGCTACGCTCCTTCTTTTAAATAAAAACCTGTGGCGTCATCATCTTCTATGATTATGTTTACACCATTTGTTTACGGATGTCACACTATGGCTTGTACATTCGCTTCGTTTCATTCACTGTTCGCGCGTGGTGATGGCTGCGGCTGCAGTTTATAAAATGTTCGCGGTCACCGTTCAAAGTTATACGAGTTCGGGCACCATAATACATCTAAAAAATGCATTAAAACATCTCGAAACCGCTTTAACTTGGCACGAAGTTCTGGAAAACTGTGCCCAGATCTTTTCCCTTCCCTTCTCCCCTGTCTAACGGTGATCGTATCGACTGACCTTAAGGAAACCACTAAAATGTTGGTGGAGGAAAGTCAAACTATTGAGGACGTGCTACAATTTGACCCAAAAAATCAAAGTGGTTTCTTCTAAATTGAAATTTCAAAGTGAGTCACCACCACCGGCCTTTTTTTTTTTTTACCAAAAATGTGTTTTAGGTGGACAGATAAATACAAAACACAGAACATGTAGGATGTTGGAAAATAACAATGTCTTGTCTGTTAACCAAATGCTCATTTTAATATGAGCTATTACTTCAATGCAAGTGAACAAGCGCGTCGTTATTTGTTGCTTAGTGACGTGCGTGTTCAAGTAAGCCGGAAATGCGCAGATTCTGTGCAATACGCTGTATTTAATATATCATGAGGACTCACGAGTTGCGTATTTGCGCTAAAGCCGCGCAGATTTTGCTTAGACTAACTTCCCCAGCAAAGTGAGCAAACATAGAAACACGCCAAATTGGCTCGTGATTTGACAGCGTTACCCGCCAAAGTTCATTTTTACCCTTATTTGGCGGGTTGGAGGGTGTTCATTTCAATCCCTGAATGTTGCACTCCTGTTTGTCATTGTGCACGAAACTTCACGCCAATAAATCATCAGAAATATTGCTGACTTGTGCGCGTCTCAAACGCCCTTTTTATGTTCGTCCTAATGCCTGTTAGTTGTCTGTGGATTTGCCTATATTTGGCAAAAATGGAAACGTCTTTAGACTTGGAAAATGGATTTTACAATCGATTCAATGAATACTTATGTCTCAAAAATCGAACAGAATTTTTTCACAAAAGTGACAGCCCTAAAACATAACCGGTCTCTGATTTGTAGGTAGCATTCACACCTAGCGGTGGATGCACGGTTTGAAGACCCAGTCAGTGACGTCACAACATGCAAAATTGTTTAAATTCATACCTACGTAATCACCATCACCAAAATTTTCCTTTTTTTTTTTTTTTTTTTTTTACTGTTACTGCAAACCAAAATATTTTTAAGGATGGCCTGAATATGGTAATCAGTCAGTAGTGTAAATTAAAGTAATCTCTGATTATTATGGTCCTGTTGTAGTATGTTTTTGTAAGGAATTTTCTTTAGTCCTTTCCTTTTGTCTTATTGTAGTTGGTTTGCTGGTAAGCTGTCGGGGAGTATATCTATTAAACAGTTCAGAAAATACCCTGAAATTTAATTTGTAGTTTAAATTTGCTGATTAGAAGTGGAGTGTTGTGTAATAGTGTAATCATTGTCTGTTTTCAGAGAGAATCTAGCAGCATTAAATCGACCTGCAGTTCACCAACTCTGTTAGCAAAATTGTAGCCTCAAGCGAATGAAGAGAGCAAGAGCTTCAAACTCCTGCTAACCACATTTATACAGTCGTAAAGTGCACATATACGATCAAATCTCAAGAATTTTAACTCGGAACCTTTTATATAAGTGTATATAGCCTATATTTTTTAAACATCCTAGACATACTTAACCCCCCTCCTCTTGCACTTGTTGAATAACAATACTCATCATATACAGGGCCTGAATTTCGTTTTGGAAAATAGGGGGGAAATCCCCCTTTAGGTCATTCTTATGGGGGGATTTTTTAATTTGAGGGGGGAGTTTTTTTAGACAATTTAAAAAAAAAAAAGTTTAGCTAAATGTTTGCTCACTCATTGTATTTGTGCTTTTACAATGGGGTCATTTTTTTTAGTTTACACAACAAAAGGAAGCTTGATTTCAATCTTTGAATTAAATTGAAAAAAGTAGCACAAATAAATACATGAAATAAAGAGAAAATTGTAGGTCGAACACTAGTATTCAGAAATGCTAGAAACGGAAAAAATAACACGGAATAGTCTTTTAGTCCTGTATAATTTGAATACATAGGCTATTAATCCTGATTCCTTACAATTAATGCTATCTTTTGTTGTTTTATATACAATAATGTCAGACACATTTTAGGCTACTCTCACTTTAAGAGCTAGTGCACGGATCCATTAAGGGGCCGTTCACATGTTGCGTGTAAAGCGCAGTCCGCGCCACTTTCTCCTCTTTTAAAAAGGGCTTCCTGTTGCTAAGCAATCATGAGCCATGTTCTCCATGAAGACAAAGACGTTTCAGTAAAGGATGAGCGCGCAAAAGACGTAACGTGAACGGCCCATACTGTTTTTCTTATAGTGTCACATGCATTTTCTTTTTGTATTATTTTTTTAAGACAAAACCGATTGTGTTTGAGAGGATACTCCCCAAGACTGGAATTTAGACAATGTTGTGGTCTTTTGACCGTTAAAGCGCTACAATTCGCGAAAAAGAACTCAGTTTTGTTACTCACGAGCTGTTTGTTATGCGGTTTAAAATCGCTCGAATGTTTAAATAGGTAAGACTTAAAAAGACGCACAAATTATAAACAATAGTGACGATGCAATGGCCCGATTGTGCAAGTGACATTTCCATCATATGTCCCGACTCTGAAACGCGTGAGTCTAGAATCACCGCCTGCAGCTGCAGCGCGATTGGCTTGCTTTGTGCAACCTATTTTGAGAGACAGAGAAGACGCGGCATTGGCAGAATCACTCACAATGTTTGTGAAATTGCGTCTCGCAGAATGTTTTAAAATGACTGATTTGATCTTATAATCTGTTAGGTTAAATTTACTCATAGGCCTACATGCTAGATTGAATGAATGTTTGCGGGAATTTCCCGCATTATAAACGCAAGACCTGCGGGAATGATTAAAATGATGCGCAATCCCGCACCGAAATTCAAGCCCTGATATATTAGCAGTAAGTATTTTTTTTTGTGTGCAATATTTATCTGAATTTTTCTTAGCAATATTTACATTTATTCATTTAGCTGACGCTTTTATCCAAAACGACTTACAAATGAGAACAATAGAAGCAGTTTACTAACAATAGGACAACAAAATGCAAGTGCTATGACCCTTCCCAGTTTAATCTAACGCAGTACGTGTACTTTTATTTTTATAAAGATAATAGATATAGAATAGAAGAAAGTGTTCTTATTAATGGATCAAGTGTTGCCGAAAAAGATGCATCTTTAGCCATTTCTTGAAAATGGCCACGGACTCAGCAGCTCTGGTTGAGTTGGGCAGGTCATTCCACCACCATGGAACAGACAAGAAAAAGTTCAGACAAATGTGATTCAATATGAATCAAAATAGTCCTAGATTTATTCAAACTTTCTTTGACTTAAAACAAAATGTTTTTATTTCTTACCAAACGGTAGTTGTAACCGTATTTAGCAGTCTCAAGACTTTTTAGGGCTCTTTTGTATGTAACCATATTTGTCTCCGAGAGTAGCGTTCTCAGTATGCAAGCGTCATTAAATGCTAATCATGGCCGCTGGGTGCTGCGCTGCAGCTATAAGCTTTTTGGTCTCATGGTTTCTCACTGATGACCAAGTAACCCTGTCCTGACACAGTCTCGCTGGCTTCTCCCCTACAGGCCAGCTCACCATCTGTCCACCCTCACAGCTGTCATCCAGAGCAGCTTTAACGAAAAAGGCTCTTTTAATCTTTGCGCGAAACCATACTGCTTTGCTAATCTTTGTGCGCATACTATTTTGCCAAGCTTAATTTAAGAATGAGGTATTAAGATCGAGGATGCTCCTACCTTCTGCACAGACGCTGTGTGAAATTCATGCGGTTGTGTGCATATCATTCATGCTAATTTGCAGTGGGTCTATGAAGTAACATTGATTCATGTAGACAAAGCCCCCAACCATGTTGTCCGTCTTTGCTTCCTTATTCACCATGGATTTTGGGTGTCAGGCAAACAGTAGAGAGTAGGAATGGGAATCTAAAGCAATTAAATGATTCTGGTTCTGATTCCTTTTTCATTCTTTTAGTACGTTTGAGTAGGTTTCTGTAGGTGATTTGGTAAGTCAGTGCAGTAAGTCAAGAACCACACTTACTAAAGCTGCACAATTAGCCTAATCGTTAAAAGATTGCAATCTCGATTCAAAGACCTATGCAATCTTATTCCTAAATGACAATGATTCGGTTATGTCTAAGCCTTTGAGAAGTGCGATCACAGTGGAACGTACAAATCTGCGTTGGCACTGACCCAGAGAGAGCAGTTTTCTTGTATAGGTATGAAATGGCTTCACAAACGGTCTTTTCAACCACACGATATCAGAATTTTTTGTTCCAATAATTTAAATGATCACAGAAATTCTGAGATGCGTTTATATCATGGATAGGGCTGTGCAATTAATCGAATTTCGATTTCAATTTTGATTTTGGCTCCCAACGATCTCCAAAATAGTACAATCGACTAAAAACGATTATTTTGTCCTGTGTTCTGAATGACTCGCGCACGCGCACATCCGCCTCTCCCGAAGCCATAAACTCTCTCAGCCTATACAGTCATAAACTGCAAGCACAATAAACTTCACAATAACAATTGGCTAATTTAATATAGACTGGAGTGAGACCATAGACGTATCTCGAGCTGTCGCAGATCTCTGCTCGATCACTGTAGCGCCTCAGTTAAAGCGAACGGCAGCGCGAGCGCACATGAACTGATCATCTGTTCCGCTTTACAGCACGAAACAAATCGATAATGAACACAGGGAGCGACATCAACACTTGTCTGCTTGTCCGGGAAAAGGGGATTTTTAAGTTTGAAGTTAAAGAGTTTTACTTGCCCGACCGATCGAAACGCGTGATGGGTTTGATCTTATACAGTCAGAGTGTAAACAGAGATCGGTAATGGATAGTTTCTGGAAGCTGCGCTGCCTGTCTATTTGTGAGGGAGACATTAGTGGAGAAATCAAAAACAAATGAGCCTAACAGCTCACACAAAAACTCACAGAAGAAACATAATGAGGTAGAAATGTGTATGAGTGTGTTGAGTGTGTATGTGTTGAGTTTTTTTTTAACATATGTAGTTAAGTAACATAACACGACTAAGGGCTGTTCTATATCACGATTGCAAATGTTACATTGAATTTATAGTTTCGTAAACAAGTAGCAGCTAGCCTAGTTTATATTTAGTAACTTACATTTTAGATGCAATATTGACTGGTTTTGTTCTATTTCACCGACGAAAATTGTTACAAAAGAAAAGCATCTCTAAGCGCTGTGTTTTGTTACTGAATGATTCATTATTTTGAACGAATCGTTTTAATGAATGAGTCAATGATTCATTTATTAAGACGGTCACTTGTCGCCACCTATTGTTTAAAGGTATCATTGATTTTATTTTTTATTTTATTATTTGTTTTAATCTCATAATATTTTTTGTTGTAAAAAAGTTGTAATTTTGCAGTGTAAATTAATTGAATGGATACCAGCCCTTTTTATTACAACTGAATTTGATCAAATGTAAGAATTTGACATAACACATACAATAAATTGTCCTTTATAAAGGCAAAAAACGCCCTGGTGACCCCCTACAACTAATTAATTTGTAAACATGTCACCCTTTTCACCACTTGTGAGTTTGCAAGTCGGTTTAATAGTTCAAAAAGTACAATAAATGTTCACATTTAGATTTTTTTTAAGAGTTGTTGAAAGGTGTCTTTTAATAAATGCAACACGTTCCCAAAGTCATGTAAAATAATCGTGTTACATAATCGTGATTTCAATACTGACCAAAATAATCGTGATTATGATTTTTTCCATAATCGAGCAGCCCTAATCATGGATAGAAACAAATAAATCACTCTTTGAAAGTAACTTGACTCTTCAAATGAAGATGGTAGATATTACATTGTTAGTAGGTGGTGACAAGTGACTGTTAAAAATGTCATTGAATCATTAATTCAAGAGATTCATTTAGAAATGCTGATTCATACAGTAATTAAACAAGTTAAGTCTTGTTTAGTCAATGAATATTCATTCAAAATGATATATTTTTTTCTTTAAAAAATCATTTGAAAAATTGGTAGGTGGAACGTACCCGGATATCCTACTACTTCAAGATTTTTGACTGTGCATTCAATGGACACTTTACTATCCCATGAGGCCACAGTGGAAGAGTTGTAAATGGCAGTGACCTGACGCTGGTGAATGTAGTGTCCGAATTCATGTAGTGTCTCGCTTTTCACTTTCGCTTCACGAATTCACGATCACACTCTTGTACTCTGTCTATAGGGAGTGACGGTACTGACCGCACATTTTACAAGAGAAGATATTTGTCAGTGACTACCAGGATCTATTGCGCACAAAATCCTTCGCCATGATCTTGTCAGTCGTTTTCTTACTCCTCTTTCTCAAGGCGTGCTGTATGGAGCATACTGTTCACTAAATGGTTTTTATTTCTATAAAAAAACACCACCACACTGACTACTGCAGCTAGCCTACTGCAAACACAGTGTGAAAGTGTTCAAGAGTTTAACTAGTTTTAACCTAGGCCTATTAGAATTGCAGATGTCATAAATCTCCTACTTGTATAAAAAAAATATATATATATATATATATTATGAATGCTGAACTGGTTTTGAGTAAGCTGTCCAGTGACTTCAGCATTTGCCATCCACTGCATCATTGCATGATGCCATGCTTGCCATATTGGCTATACTTGAGTCTACATTGGACGGGTGTTAAGGTTTCTAATTTGCCTTTGCCAATTATTGGGTACTGCTCACCTAAAGCTGTGTCATTTATGGTGCACGTGTTCATAGTTGCAGCCTCTGTGGGATATTGAGAGGTCCAGCTGTGCCAGCTTACACCCACCAAGCCAAGAGCAGTTTGGGCCTGAGCATCTGTGTGCCAGTTCATAAGTGAATGTGGGGGGTCTGTGTGCCAGCATGCTAAATGGACCCGAATTTGACAGTGTCATTTTGTTGGATGTCTGTCTGTGGTTTTGTGTGTATCCTGATAAGTTGGAATCTAAATGAAACAGATTTGCAAATTACACGTGTTTTTTTGCTAGTTAATGTGAAGTAACTCTGGTAAGCATGGGTCATGATGATCAAATAGTTAAAGGGATAGTTCACCCAAAATTGAAAATTATTTTCTTCTGCGAACTCAAAAGAATTAGTCAGTTCCCATTAACTTTTTTTTAAAACTTTTTTTCTGTACTATAATAAGAATTGGGTTCCAAAAAACACCACCACATTTATTAAAATATCATCTTTTGTGTTATTTTATGCTACTTGCACAGCTTGTAATATCATCATGAAACTTTTTCCAGAAAGCTTAGTCTTTTTCTATATAAATGATTTATTCTTTTTGTCTGTCCCTTATCAGCTTAATTTAGCCAATTTTTACCCTTCTCTTGCCATGGAAATAGCTTTACTGACATAGCATAAAACAAATAATTTTTGATCTGCATGTTGTAATATTGCAATGCCTAAATTAACTTGTAGTTTGATTTTATTTTTTAGGCTTTTTTGTTTTGTATTTAGTGTCATATCATACAATTATTAGCGTATAGATATAGACTAGAAATGTAGTGCCAGTGTTAAATATCACTGAAATACCACTACTATAATTTTTATTAATATTTTGAATTATTTATTTATTTTTATGATGTCCGTTTTTGTAATTATTTGCCATTTTTATTATTTTTTACTTTATTTTTATTTCAGTTTTTTAGTGATTTAATACATGGAGTACTAAATGAAAATCTATTCAGGGCTTTCTTAAGACAATTAGTTGACTAGTCTTTCAAGTACTGAGTCAATTTTTAAAATGTGTAGTGGCCATCTATACATTGTGCACATGAAGTATTGTTGTATGTGTGTAAGCGTGCTTGTTTTCACCAGTTGTGAGTAAGTGAATGCATGCATGCACGTGCACACACTTACGTGCCAGTGCACATCACCCTTCTCACCAGCTGGTCGTCTGACATCATGTCACCATGGCGCCAGGCCTTTGGCGGCCTGTAGAAGCCTGCAGCACCATGCCAACCACACACACACACACACACACACACACACACACACACATAGAGAAACAGAAGTTTAGTCTTGCATTTAGGGAGCGGGAGCGGGAACGCCATGCCAACTCTGGTAGCCAAGCAGGAGAGCCTTCTACCACAGACACACACATACACACAGGAGCGAGTGTGATCCATGCCAGCGGTGGTCTCAGATCAGGAGAGCTCACTTCACTAGACAGACACAGACACTCCACTGAACAAAGGAACGTACACGGCCAAGAGTGCAGCGCTGCATTTAGAGGGAATGAGGAGGAGAAGGGATAGAGGCACTGAACATTTGTCTACTGTTTAAGTTCGCTGGGTTCAGCCCAGGCCTGCACAGTTTACGGCTAATGCGTTTGGAATATGTTCAGGTGCTGTGGAGGAAACCGACACACGCCTGATAGAAATGGTCATTTGAACATCCAAAGAGCATTGTGGGTATTTTGTAGAACAGTGTTTTTCAGGCTGGGTCTTTTTGAGTTAAATTGGAAAAATAAAAAGCCGAAAGCAAAATGGTAGAATACATCCACATGTTTGCATGGTCTGTGAACCGTTTGGGGACCTTCGTTGAGTTATGTTAGGGAAATCCTGGTGTAAGAAGGATATCTGTCCTTCTTTAAGATGAGAAATACCACAGTTTGATCTCAACATCAGTAGCCACGTTCCCATTACCCTTCAAATTGCGCAAATTGAAATTGGGAATTGAAAAAGCGTGCATTTTACAAAAACTCCCATATATCACAAAAAATCTTTTACGCTCACATGAGATGGTTTTTCAGGCAATTCATTAAAGGATTATTTCGCAAAAACTGCAATGGAAACAGTTTCTGCGCATTTACAGGACACCTGACATAGATGGTGCGGTATGTTTGGACAGAAGACGAGACTGAGTTCTTCTTTAAACTCATAAAAGACAAAAGAATTACGCCAATACTAGATTCTTGACAAGAAAGAAATGCCACACTTTATCAAGACCTTGAAGCAGATATGAGGGAGAAACACCTAGGACACCTCATACGTGCCACTCACAAGTATAAGGGGCTTTACTTGCCAGTAATGCTTGGATAACACACCTACATCTCCCATAAAACAAATGGCTAGTGCGCAATGACTTTGCGCAAATCTGTAATGAAAACGCGGCTACTGAAACTCTTGATTTGGATGAGGTCTCTTTGCTTCTTGATTTCCTTGTTAGCTTTCTTGTTGTGATAGCCAATGAATTGGTTAGGTCAATATATTAATCGATTGTTTGGCAAAGTAAAGACAATTGACCAATCAGTCCCTCCTGTTTTTCGCGATTCTGCGATCGCTGAATACAATCAACAAAATGTCGCATTTTTTTGCGATCCTGCATAATTCCTAATTTAACCACAAAATAATCACAAAAAATCAAAAAAAGACCTCACAAAACATTAAATTATAATCACCCAATTGAAATATCTTTAGTTAATTAAAGTTTCAATGCATTTTTAAGTGGGTACAGATGTTGCGCACGCGTGATGTCTGTGTGCGGTCTGTCAGAAACATGGCGAAAAAAAATGCGTCTCTCCTGCCCTCTCACATAAGCGCCCAGGTTTTCATTGGGCAGTAGGCTACGGCAAACTTATTAACGCGTTTAACATGATTGAATGACATAACCAAAAATATGATATGCTCGATGGTACTAAAAATAATTTTTAAAAGCGTAGTATACCGTGAAAGAGAACTGATTTCTCGAGTGACAGTCTGTCTCTGACTGCAAGTGTGTGTGTGTGTGTGTGTGTGTGTGTGTGTGTGTGACTGACTGAATGACTGACTGCGTGTCACCACATGTCGGCCTAGTTAGAATATTGAATTCTCTTTATAGCGTTTGAACAAATACACATAGCTACAATTACTTCAAAATATTCATCTTGGCAAGTATTTACGTGAAAAAATCAGTAATAACTGATTGGGACGTTTGTCATTACTGTAGTAGGTCTTAAAGTGACAGTAACCTAATTTACCTGCTGTTGTTAATGTTAATCAAGCAACAACAAAAGGCTACAGCACAATTTTAAAAAAATGTATTTGATTAGACCAAATAAACAAGCTTTATGCATTTTTTTTTGTGATTTGTGTCATGTATGACTATTGTGCATCTGACATAATACTATTATGGTAAATGTGATGTCCTAATTCTAAAATATAAAAATCGTAAATTTTTTCACAAATTTCTGGAAATTACCACCACAAAATCAGTCATTTTGATCGCAAAAATCACATAAAATCGTGAAATCCTGGAGGGACTGACCAATAACTGTTAAAGGTGAATAAATGAGGAGTTTAATGCTCATTACATTCTAAACTTTTATTTCTTGCGTAGAACACAAAAGAATATATCCATATATCTAATCTGCTGTTTTGCCATGCAAGTGGAAGGGGGCAAGAGAATTTCTTTGTCAACAATCACATTTATTGTATGGAAAAAAATGTTTGGACATTTTACCATATGACTTCATCTGAGTTTCATATGAGAAACATACAGGTTTGGAATAAATAAAGGATGACAAAAAATCTATATTTTTGGGGGAACTATTCCTTAATAGTTCTATAATCTTAACTTGAATCTTTTATTTTTATATGTTCTGCTTTAAATTCTGAATATGTATTGTATGTAATAAATAAAAATCCGCTGAGTGGGCAGTTATTAGCCAAGGCCTAGTGATGCGTTAAATATTTTGTTGAAACCATCATGATGTAGTCTCCATTTATTCATTCAAAGAATGAATGAATGAATATTTTGGCGGTGTTGACTCGTATTGATTGACTGATAAAAAAGGAAAAGGCCATTTTTGTGAGAAAATGGAAGCAGCAAAAATTCTGGCTTAGAAAGTGGCTTTTGTAACAACATAATGTCTTCTGTTCTTTTTTAGTTTAAAAAAAATGCTGTTCTTTGAAACTTTCTATTCGTCAAATAATCCTAAAAAAGCATCTGTTAACACAAAAACATTATGCAGCCCAATTGACCCTTCGCAAGGACCTTGATTGACAGGTGATCTGACCAATTATACTTCGCCATCCGCCATTTTGTCCGACAAAGCAGTCAGGAGAGTTCGTAGATTAACATGGGAGGATTTGAACTTGAAAAACTGAATATACTGACGCCTTTCCGCGGTTAAAACAACATTCCTTCTTATGTTCATTCATGTTTATTTGATGCTATAAATGAACTAGAAGGAAGAAATGATCAGTTCACAAGCAGCTTTAACTGAGGCTCTACAGGGATCTGTCACGACACATTAAAGAGCCACAAAACGGTATTTGTTTAATTTTTTTTTTTAAATGACCAAATTTGAAAGGTGAGACTGTTTAATGTTTAATATCAAAAGTAACCGAAAAGTAACCTGGTCTGTCCTGTCTGTCAGCATATTGTCAGTCTACTCTCTGATCCGCGATGAATTCTTCACTGCGTGAGAACATGGTGTGTGCGTGAGAGCGGCGTAGCTTGTCGGACATAGCAACAGTAACTAAGGGGGGGCGGGTCTTTGCGAAGGGTCAATTAAGTGTTGTGTCGATAGACGAGTGTATTGGCGATTGTTCATCGATGGCTGATGCATTTGACGCTATTAAGGTGATTATTGGCTCATTTTCCAATTAATGTATTTTGTTGTTGTCGTAAGGCTAGTATTGTTAAATGAAATTTGCCTTTCCTAAGTTCGTAACAAAATCACCACATACACTTGCAACACTGACAACTTGTTTAACAAGAAATATTGATTCTTCTCATTTTTTCCCTACTGTCATTAGTGTATGGTCCACAAGAGAAATATTCAGCTAATAAATCAAGATGGTTGATATACCATTATCAGCACTGAGCTCTTGTGTCTGAGAGAATTAATGTGCCATGCAGCGTCAGATGCCAAAAGATGTTTTTACTTTCACGTTCAGGGAATAATTGATTGGTTTGAGACTCCTTCACTGGCATAACTCCGATGCCAAGCTTGCAAAATGTATGTGTGATATCCAGGGCTCTCCTTCTGGGTGAAATATTTGTGACGTGACACTTTTTTTACTCTTCAACTCCATCTTTGCTTGCAAAATAATGTTAATAAAAATGTCCTGAAGTACATAATTACATGCGTAAATAAATAAGTAAATTAAATCAAATTAGTAGACTATTGCATCCCCCGCATGTGTGATAATATTATGTATCAGCTCACAGGCTGACGATAGGAGAGTATGAGCATATCGCCCAACACTAGCCCAACTGTGTCATCATTGATGATAATAAGTGTTTCTTGAGCAGCAAATCAACATGTTAGAATGATTTCTGGAGGATCATGTGATACTGAAGACTGGAATGATGCTGAAAGTTCAGATTTAACATCACCGGAATAAATTGCGTTTCAGGAATATTTTTTCACAATATTACAGTTTTGACTTTATTCTTGATCTAATAAAATAAGCCTTGGCGAGCATAAAAGACTTCTTTCAAAAACATTAAAAAATCTTACCAACTCGATTCAGCAAAAAATAATTCTTGACACATTTATTTTTTCTTTTCTTTTTTAGTATTTGCCCCAGTCCTAAAGAAACAGTGAAATATCGCTGTCAATCCCAAACACTGATTGCACGAAGATTCGTTTAGTGTGTGTTTGAAAAGAGTTGGATCAGATTTCCTATCTTTGACACAGTAGTACATCTTATGCTTTCTAGATTGAAACCTGCTGGCCCTAAATGCTTTTCCAGAGTGTTCTACTTCCTTTGTGAGGGCCAGAGAGTTACAGTACACTCAGGTTCAGATTGGCAGTGAGAGCAAGGCTTATTTTTGTTCCACAGTTCTGGACAGAGACGGAATCATTGCCTTCCAGCAGCAGGGAAACCTATAGGTTTCTGCACCAGTCTTTCCCTGAACACATGAACTGGTTTGTTGGAGCATGTGTGGAATTCTATTGTGAAAGCTCTGTGCTCAAAAGGTTAAGTCGTACCATGTCTGCTTGCGTCACTGTCCTCTGATTGAAGGCAGGGTTTTGTGTGTTCGCACACAAAAGAACCTATAATTTGAGGCAACATTATCTGACAGACTTGTGACGACACCCAGTTGAGGTGCATCTCATGCACGTAATGCTTTTGTTCGCACCTCTGTGCTTGTCTGCCGTCCCCTAGCTCGGTGCGGATACAAATTTTGTAAGCCTTTAATTGATGCATAACTATAAAACTGTTATAAAGATTGACTATAACATAACCCTGGGCGTAGACACGGGCAGGTTGAAGGATGTTTTTAGATGCTGAATGAGAAAAGTCTTGATGTAATTGACAGGAAACAAGGGAAGGCGAGGAAAGGTCGTTAATGTTTTGTTAGATTGTTAAAATGTTTATGCTTTCATTGTGGATTTAAAGGAACAATCACCCCATAATGAAAACTTCCATTAATAACTCCCTCTCATGATAAATGCTGAAGCGGAAATGTTAAACTTTTAGTCTGTTTTTCTTCTATTGTATAGCATTAGAAGACCGATATTAGTGGGTGTGAATGGTAATTGATCACAAAGCACAACTACTTGTCTTACTAAACTGACTGTTCTATCAGGGAATAGTTTTTTTTTTTTTCAAGTTTTAGTAACAGGACTTGACATGCTGACAGCTTGCTGTACATGAGGTGTTTGGACAGTTTGCACAGTACAGTTATTTACTTATTTTTATTTTATTTTTTACTTTTTTTTTCATCCATGCAATCTCCAAATTGCTTTTCCTATGTAGGGACACAGGGATGGTGGAGCAGCATCTTGGACCGCACAATTTTATTTTTATTTATTTTTAATTTTATTCATTTTTTATTTCTTTGCCTGAATATTCTTTAAAAGTGTCTTGTTCTGAGTTCCACAGAAGAAAACAACATGAATTAGAAACTACATGAGAAGTGAGTAAATCCCTGGTCTGGAAAGTTAAAAGTGGTTATATGTGTGTTTGTATGTGTAGGAGAAAATTGAAACATTGTGTTGATGTGTTTATCTTATGCACAGAATCTGCCTTTGCAGTCACATGTCAACGTCTGTCTCTCACTCGCTCTGTCCTTAAACGCATTCAAGTCACACTTTGCTGTGCTGGCGACCATAGGATAATCCGAATTCTGCAGCCGTTCGGTCTCTGTTAGTGGCTCAACATCACACTGGAGTTTGTACTGAATGTGACTTCCTCCGATGATATGGCCAATTGATGTCACATTGGAAGAAATAATTTCACTGTTCGAAACCGCACAGAAATGGTTCTCATGTGGATATGCACAGTTTCTTCTGGTTTGATTTGGTATAATATTCTGCTGACGCAACTAAATGCATTTTTAAAATTGATGCTCACATTTATTAAACCAAAATTACTATGCCTGTTGAATTGTCCACATGCTTTAACAAATAGCGTGCAGGAAACTTTATTACACAATACCACCCACCTTTGCCACTATCCAGTTAAAAGTAGTACAAATAATAAAATGTCATAATAATCAAACTTAGGCTTCACTGGACTTGGCAATGACAATGAGCCAGATGCAGGAAGATTCTTTTAACGACTTTGGGGAAAGAGGAAACTGGATGTAGATCAGCTCCTGTTTGGAGTAGGAAGTGACCTCATTATATGAGGATGCCTCTGATGGGATTTAGAGTGTCACTTTAAAACAAAACAATGCGTCGTTTCTTCACACCGTTGTATTTCTCTGCTCTTTGTCTGATTGTGGGCTTTGAAGCTTAGTTTGTGGGCGACATGTTTTTTTTTTTACATGTGCTTGGAACCTTTGATAAAGTTCTTTTATGTCTTATCTCTAAGTTTATTATATTTGGGGACACCCACACAGATTCACACTTTGTCTTTCGCTTTTATTCATTCACCTACTCTTGAACTGCAAGGTACAAGCTTGCAGACTTCATCACGCTTGGAATAGAAGAGCCACTCACCTGGTCAATGCATTTAAATGTGTCTACTTTGTTGTATTTGTGCGTGTTCCAAAGACTTTACATGTTAGTGTGGTGTTTTTTTTTTTTTTTGTTAAAGCAATAACTCTCCAAAAAATAAAGTGTCAAACTTTTGCTTGCCATCAAAGTCATTTCTATACCAGCACCCAGCGCTGTGTGCGTGCTGAGCTCACGGCCCAAGCGAACGCTCCACTCCATGTACCGCTCATCCTCACCAGAAAAGCAAAAATTAAATGCCGACCTGAAATTTCTCAGTAGAAGACTTGTTTCTGTGTGCAATAGCCCTACTCTGCTGTGACATGGTGTGGTATAGTGGTTCTGGGCAACGCTGGTAAAATGACGCTGACCTCTCCACTCACTGAGAGACCCGCAGTGACAGCTGCTATCAAACTAGCTAAAATGGAGTGACGCAGTAGCTTTGCAACAGAGCGGTCATTTGAAGTCGAGAACTTTTCTCCCCCACCTTCACCTGAAGTGGAGGAGGGTGAATTGTCTGTGGACACCAGCTCAAACTGCGGTCTTAACTCCCGCATCGCGATCGGCATCCGATTATTCTTATATTCAGTCATATATATTCAGGATTATTATTACTATTACGTTCATTATATTTTGCTGCTATGTGAAAAAAATAATCAGCAAATCGCGCCGGCGCATTTGTCGACACCAGAGGATTAACTTTAGCCTTATAAGAAGGAACATAAATTGTGATTACAAATATATGCTCACTCACATCATGACGCCGCTGCGGTGGTGGAGTTCATTCAAGAAGAGCAGTGTTTGGCAGCACGAGCTGTGTGGAGAAGCCCATTTCCACCTCCATTGCGTTTGGAGAAGCAATCCAACGTAAAATGCAGGTTGCACACTGGAGCGATAGGCGAGATTAACTACCTAGGCTACACGAAATAATCTAAATAACTATATAAATGCTATGCTAACTAGATGCTAATATATACAGTATCTATCCTGATCGTTTTTAATACTTGTAATTCCAACTCCTGACTCGCTACAGTAGTTTTGAGGAACCAGATGCTTTTATACCAGGGGCTGCCAAGGGCGTGGTGAGCTCGCACCAAGGGCGTGACAGAGTGACGTCAGAGAGTATTCTACGTCAGAGAGTACCCCTACTGCAGGAGCTTTCCGTTTAACCTGAAGAGGGCAGCACTCAGACGTTTTTACACCATATATTTGAAAATTAAAACACTTTATACCCAAATGTCAAAAAATGTACTCTAATCAATGAACAGCATTTATGAAGCTCCATTCTTACAGTTAATTAACTAAAAAAAGTTGTTTTAGTGTTTAGTTACCCTTTAATTGTAAGCATTAATCTGTATTTAATTTTTACAATGAAAAATATCCAGTGTTATTTTACATTTGATTATTATTAGCATTTCTTACCTGAATATTATTAGACCCGCCTGAAAAACTTAAAGCTGTTTATTTTATTTAGTCTACTAATTCTGTTGTATTTGTGCTACTTTTTATTTTTTTTAATTCGTTTACTTTTTGTTCTTATTTTATTACTGTTTACTGTTTTTTTTTTGTAAATTTAGTTCGAAGTTTTAAATAAAGCCTCACTGTGTAAGCTATTGCAACAAAATTACCCAAATGATAAAAAAAGAAATAATTAAAAAAAATATAGGCCTATCTGTTTGGCAGTAGCTTATATGGCGGTTTTTCACACGGTATAGAATATCAATATTTTTCAAGGTATCATATCAAAGTTAGAAATTTCAGCATCGTGACAACACTATTTTCAAATGTAATAAAATTCTTACTTTTAAAAACAAGAAAATCTTACTGGTCATATACATTTGAGCAGTAGTTTGAACGAAAAAAATATTAATTCTTGGTATCCACTTTCAAATGTCATTCTTGCTTGTGCATATTTAAGACAAGGAATCATACAGGTATTAAATGGCATGGCTGGGTAAACGGCGATTTGATTGATATATTCCTTTCAAAGGCTTCATAATGGTATATTACAGCATATAGTGTGAGTGTGGGAGAGGGTTTGACAAGCTTGACGATTCTGAAGGTTCTTTATAACGATACACATTTCAAACAAGTGTCATTCAATCAAAATCTGGTTCGCCCATCTATTATTAATCAAGCCATTACCTCAGTCCATTCTGCAGATTTGGCTTTAACACACTACTCTTCCCTCTTAAAGCATTTCCTCAGTGGTGTTACATTGGCCCTCTGAGTGCGTTTAATAAATGTGTATTCTCTGTCTCTCTCTCTCTTAGATCGTTGTGCGGTTGGTGGTGTTCTGTTGCAGTCATGGCCACAGCTATATCGTGACAAAGAGGGACATGGTGAGTGCAGCTTACATATCTTATTTTCATGCCTGTGTTAACACATCCATGTCAAACAACAGCTGTGATGTATTTATGGGTTTCATACATGTTCAAGAGTTTGGGGGCTTATGCTCACCAAGGCTGCATTTATTTGATCAGAAATATAGTATCAACAGTAGTGTTGTGAAATATATATTATTAAAATTTTTAAAAACAGTTTTCTATTTTAATATATGTTGAAGTGTTAATTATTTCTGTGATGGCAAATCGGATTTTTCAGTAAATGTCCAGAAATCATTCTTATATGTTTACTTGCTGCTTGATATGTATTCTTATCAATGTTCAAACCCAGTGTTGCTGCTTTACATTTCTATGATAATAATTTTTAAGTTTTTTAGGATTCTTTGATGAATAGAAAGTTCAAATGAACAACATTTATATGAAATGGATCATTTATAACATGGTAAATGTCCTAACTTGGGATGCAACGAAATTTCGGCTACAGCTATTTTCGGTTTCTGGGCTAAATCAGTGACCAAAACAGATGTTGAATAAACTCTCCGATGGCACGTTTTGATATAAAAACTCTTGATCTAAAAACTACTTTGTGCAATTTAAATGTTTGTATAACTCAGTTTAAGCTAGTTGAGTGACGATTATTAAATAAGTTTAATTAATTAATCAATTGATTGATTATTGTTGTTGCATCCTTAGTCTTTACTTTCACTTTTGATCATTTGATCAATTATTCGGTAACACTATACAATAAGGTTCATTAGTTAATATTAATTAATGTGTTAACTAACATTAATAAATACAGTAACAAATGTATTGCTCATGATTAGTTAATGTTAGTTAATAAAAATACAGCTGTTCATGCTGTTTCTCAGTACATTAACTAATGTTAACAAGATTTTAATAAAGTATAAGTAAATGTTGAAATTAACAAAGATTAATAAATGCTTTTTGCTGCTCAACCGTGAAACATGTAAAGCGAGCGTGCCGGAGTTATGTAATGTGTTTTTATATTACATAACATTATAAAGAGAATAATATTGTAATAATAAAACACTGAATTATTTTGGTTTAGTTGCTGTCGCGTTGCTCCAGGAAGAGCGTGTCCACAACATGAGTCTTTCTGAATGGCACGTAAATTAGTTCAAATTCACTTATGCATTCTCGTAATTTTGTGCAGATATAATTTGTAATATTATGTTTATATTGTCTTTTATTTATTAATCTCACATAGGATGCGTTTCTTTGAGTTAAATAACGCACTAGCAAAGTACTCCAGTTTACCGGTGTTCATTCAGCGCATGCAGCTCAAACAGCAATGCACAGCTAATAATAATGATGATTGGGACTGTCATAGTACGAAACATGAGAACACCATTTTATTAAATCATTGTGAATTCATTGGGTTTAGTTGCTGTTTTCAGCGCGTTGTTCCAGGAAGAGCGCGTCCACGACGGTCACACATTCTGACAAGCACGCATCTGAGACGCCGTTGGTGACACATTGTATTAGATAATTGATTATCGTTATTTGATAATTCAATAATAAATTTAAATTATCAATCACATCGAAAATGTTTACAATCCTTTAGCCCTTTATTTAGATTAAAGGGATAGTTCACCCAAAAATGAAAATTCTGTCAGTATTTACTCACCCTCATGTTGTTCCAACCCCAGAAGACCTTCGTTTATCTTCGTAACACGAATTAAGATATTTTGATGAAATCTGAGAGCTGGATCACTCCTTCATACTAGTCCATAGGCTTCTTCAGAGATTGAAACTTGCCAGCCCCAAAAAGTCATTAAAGACATCGTTAAAATAGTCCAAGTGACTACAGTGGCTCAGTCTTAAGTTTATCAAACGACGAGAACACTTTTTGTGCGTAAAAAACACACAAAAAATAACGACTTTATTTCAACTATTAATTTCCTTCTCTGTGGGCCTCGAGTCAGTTCACTAGTGTAATAGCGTAAGCTTCTGTTGTTGTACATCACCCACATGACCAGCGTCCGCCAATAGTGAGCCTACGTGTGACGTAGCTCTACGCTATCACACTACGTTAACTGACTAGAGGCCAACAGATAAGGAAATTAATAGTTGAAATAAAGTCGTTATTTTTGTTTGTTTTTGCGCACAAAAAGTATTCTCGTCGTTTGATAAAGTTAAAATAGTCCAAGTGACTACAGTGGCTCAATCTTAACGATATCTTTAATGACTTTTCGGGGCTGGCAAGTTTCAATCCCTGAAGAAGCCTATGGACTAGTATGGAGGAGTGATCCAGCTCTCGGATTTCATCAAAAATATCTTACTTTGTACTCCGAAGATGAACGAAGTTCTTACGGCAGGGGTGCCCAACCCTGCTCCTCCTATATTGACATCCCTAATATATATATATATATATAATTTTTTTTTTTAATTTTTTTTTAATATATAATATATTTTTACTGACCCTATTCATATTACCACTTGCAGCTGTTCTGGACCATTGATGTCCAGTGATTGGTTTGGAGTTTGTTGTGATATTTTTGAATCACACAACTGGTTGAAGATATGTGGTGATCATTACAGCCATTGTTCATGACCTTCATTCAAACTGGTGGACTTTTTTTTAACAAATAGATGGACCCCTATTGGTTAGGTTCATTGGTTGAAATCCCCCAGTTAATTAACTTTTAGCTAATAATGCTGGTTTATGACCAATGAATCCCTTTATCTGTGAGAATGACAAAGTACACATCTCAACCTTTTTTTTCTCTCCCAGCATGCACTGCTAAGAACTGAGCTTGAAGTGATTGAACTGAGTTGTCTTTAGCTTTACTTTAGCAGTGCAATTAATGGTTGTAACATTTTATTACTTGTTATTAACATTTTGTGTTTAATGCTCACTTTCATTTGTTTTGCTTGCTATATAGCTGTGGGCAATTTGATTGATTCTGATAATTTTGATACCACAAAAACTAATATGCTAAATGAACATATTCCTCTTTAAACAATAAAACAATGCAGTGTAGCCTTCCAGTATCAATTCAATTATTAGCATGGCGTTCACTGCATGTTTATTGGCTGTAAGGATTTTTTTAATGCTGATTATTTAATACTGATTGGTTTGACTGAGAAAGAGACCTGTAATTAAAATGAGTACAAGCTAAAAGTTTTGTTCATGTTAGATTGTAGAGGACTTATATTAAAGTTACAGAGCGAAGATCAGTGAGTGCTGTTCTCGTTTATTTTATTTTCTGTCTACTACAGATATCATGGAAATTGTTAGTTCTACAACCAGTACTGTTGACATCCCTAAATTTGCATTTAATGTTATTTGTTTTATTTTTTAATATTGTTAGATTCTTTAAAATTCCTTAAAATGGATCATCCTCCTGCTGAAGACCTGCCTTCTTGCAGACTTGAGCTACGTCTGTAAATACATGCCCACCTGAAAGAGCTAATCAGGGTCTTTGGTTCACTTTATCACTTATAAATTACAGTCAGGTGTGTTCGAGCAGATCTCTGCTGGAAGAAAGATCTGCAGGTGCAGGACTGACTAAATAGACTAATTACTTAATTGAAGTGCTCGTCATGTAAACATCTTGCTGCGATTAAGTCCTTTATCTGATTAATGTAAAAAGTTGCATTATTGGTGGTGCACATGTAAACGTAGTCATTGAAACACTCCTGTTGCTTGAGCCTTCAGCTTGTAACGTGAAGGTCGTGAGTTCGATTCACGCTATACAGTGTATAGTTTGAATGCACTGCTTGTTGTTTTCTGTAAAAGAGTCGGTCGATGCATGAACGACCCTGCAGTTAGTCCATCTAGAGTTGACAGGCAGATCAGCTTGTTTGCTTCTTTGTCACTTTAGGAAGTAAGCCAAGGCTGACGGTCAGTTTAGACTCAATCATTTTTGCTTTCTAAATGGGATTTGCATATGTCTGGCCGTTTTTATAAGGAATGAAAACCATTCTCCGTAAGCATCTAACACTGAACAGTTTAGATTGATGGATTTTTTGTCGACTGTTTGTTCTGGCTGCTATATCTAGCCTTAAATCATGCTAGCTGTCTCTTTAGCTGTCTTTATTATATTAACAGAAGCTCTGTCTAATAGCAATATAATACCAGTTTCATACGGCGTCTATATTGGTAAAGACTAGGATTTTGGTGTGGAAAACCACAGCTAGCATTAAACGACAACTTAAGTGTGTGGATGTGTTTATTTATTTTTTTCCACCCAAAGGCAATGGCTTTCAAGGTTATAGCAGCTCTTTTTGTCTGTGTAAGGAAAAATATTTAAAAAATCCTTTTCACCATGATGCCGCACGCGTGAGTGGTCGCGCCCACACGTCTCCTACACACATGCACAGTCTCTTTATGATTTATAAGTGGGAGTATACAGCCCTTGAGCCATGCAAAATGGAAATGCAGTTTAGGAAGCTTTGCTTTAACTGAATAAGGGTGGCAGGACCTCTGCTGTAAACAGCCCATTACACAGTTCATATAGTCATTTAAGCCTCACGGCTCTGTGGCGTCCAGCTCTGCTGTCTGTGAGCACCTCCTGCTATTTTCCTATTTGCCTGTTTGCGTTCCTGATGATGCCCTGTAGCGAAACGTCCGCCGGCCGCATCCCGAGCGCCTTGCCGTGTAGCCTTGATATTGCTGTGCCAGTTTTGCGGTAATGGATTGTGGAAATATACAGCGAACTGTCTTGATCTACTTGTGTAGCACTGCACAATACAGTTGAATCTATTTTCTCTTTCTTTCTTTCTTGCCGTTTTCGCAATATGCGTTCTTGTCTGTACTTGTGTTCTTGTGGACTTGTGAAACGTCATCAGTCGCTGCCCAAGTATACTGTTCAAATTCAAAGTTCACATCTAGCCAAGTCCAGTACAAATCCCCGGATTACAGAGGATGCATTGAGAGGTGACTCGTGCGGTCTTGAGACAGCCAGGTATCCCAGGATGCATTTCGCACCAACCAGCAAGCTTCAATAGCAGAGGGGAGAACCCGCTTAATATAAAAAACACTACTGTTGTGTCGCGAAATGTAGTTTTAACAGTTGTTCAGGCGAGAATGTAGATGTTTAAAGCTCAAATCTGTAGTTTTAACAGTTTTTCAGGCGAGAATGTAGTTGTTTAAAGGGAAACTAAACACTAAAACAACTTTTTTTAGTTAATTATCTGTAAGAATGGAGCTTCATAAATGCTGTACATTGATTCGAGTACATTTTTTGCGATTTTGGTATAAAGTATTTTAATTTTCAAATATATGGTGTAAAAACGTCTGAGTGCTTCCCTCTTCAGGTTAAACGGAAAGCTCCTGCAGTAGGGGTACTCTCTGACGTAGAATACTCTCTGACGTCACTCTGTCACGCCCTTGGTGCGAGCTCACCACGCCCTTGGCAGCCCCTGGTATAAAAGCATCTGGTTCCTCAAAACTACTGTAGCGAGTCAGGAGTTGGAATTACAAGTATTGAAAATGATCAGGATAGATACTGTATATATTAGCATCTAGTTAGCATAGCATTTATATAGTTATTTAGATTATTTCGTGTTGCCTAGGTAGTTAATCTCGCCTATCGCTCCAGTGTGCAACCTGCATTTTACGTGGGACTGCTTCTCCAACGCAATGGAGGTGGAAATGGGCTTCTCCACACAGCTCATGCTGCCAAACACTGCTCTTCCTGAATGAACTCCACCACCGCAGCGGCGTCATGATGTGAGTGAGCATATATTTGTAATCACAATTTATGTTCCTTCTTATTAGGCTAAAGTTAATCCTCTGGTGTCGACAAACGCGCCGGTGCGATTTGCTGATTATTTTTTTCACATAGCAGCAAAATATAATGAACGTAATAGTAATAATAATCCTGGAAAATAATACCTCAAAATGACTGAATATAAGAATAATCGGATGCCGATCGCAATGCGGGAGTCAAGACCGCAGTTTGAGCTGGTGTCCACAGACAATTCACCCTCCTCCACTTCAGGTGAAGGTGGGGGAGAAAAGTTCTCGACTTCAAATGACCGCTCTGTTGCAAAGCTACTTGCGTCACTCCATTTTAGCTAGTTTGATAGCAGCTGTCACTGCGGGTCTCAGGTGCACGCCCCCCCGCTCAGCCCCGCCCTCGGTTCGTCGCCTCTATCTCCGCTGGGTTCTGCCCACTTTTCCAGCATTTTTCAAATATTGCCAGTGGGTGGAGTCAGGCTTTGACCAGGGGTTTAGTTACCCTTTAAAGCTCAAATCTGGGGTTTCTTTATGAAGATAGCGCCTATTTGAAATTTTTATCTGATGTTTTCGGAGTTGTGAGATCCATGCGATCAACGGGCGCTTATGTACCCCGCATGGAGCAGCTTTACTTCGGCTAGTCCTTCTGATGTTTGCCGCTGACTCTGATGTTTTGAGTCTAGTGATTAAACATGAGATATAATCCGTCTTGTGCATATATATAACGGGCGATATTTGGTCTCATTAATCCATAATTTGTTCCCTGGCAAATCGTTTTGGCTGAGGGCATCAGCAAATAGAAAATAACACGCATTTTGTATGTTCCGTCTTATTTGGTTGAAATTAACATTTTGCTGATTCTGCAAAGGGGTTTGTAAACTTTTGAGCTCGACTGTACAATGTTATACATTTTGTTTGTTATATATAATGTTGTATATGTTATATGCTAATAAATGTATAGGAAAAAAGTTGTTACATTTGGCTTTATTACTGTATATAATGTTAACTTTTATTCAATTTTTTTATTTTATGTATGATATATTAAAAGTGTGAATGTTTTCAGCCTGCATTGTTGAAGCTGTGATTTTTCTTCTCATTGAAAGGGTATGTTTTGGGGTGCATTTGACCTTTCTTGTATATTAGATTTATTTCATCTCGCCATTCCAGATTTAACTGGATATCTCATCGCACTGGCCACCTCTTTCTTGTTCACTCACTCAAGGCTGGACAGGAAGTGTAAGCACATACTGGAATGTTTGTCCATTTCTGAGAAGGAAGTGGAAAAGTCTGATCTTGAATGCACAACATGCATTCTCTTCACCAGTTTCTTGCCTCAAGTTCAAACCTCGTCCCAGGCTTCTTAGACTCACAATCGGGCATTCAGTTTAACAGGTTTTAAAAAAAATCAAAATAGACATTGATTTTTTTTTTTTCATATCGAATAATTTAGCATTTTGAAAAATATGCATATGTTGGGGCATGCTATTTCTAGGAGAAAAATCATCTGTCTCTTGTAAGCCTTTAGACGCATTTAGAAATGTAGTAAAACTGTGTGCAAGTATCTGTCTGTACCTTTAAGTGGACATGTGTTAATTCTTAAAGCAGATTGGTTGGTGCGCGTGTGTTTTCGAGGCTGTTGTAGATCCAGGGCCTGTAGGTTGGGGTTGCCCTGGCAACGATGTTGGTGGGTGTGCGTGCATGAAGAGAAATGTCTGTGGCCGGCTAGAGAACGCTTGACGGCCATGCTGCTGCCGCTGTACGCCATTAGAGCAGCACACCGGCCTCTCGAACTACAAACGGTGAAATCTGAGAATGTCAGTATGCAAGTGTGGGTTCAGGAGGAGAGAGAGGGGCCATGAGAGGAAACCATGCTTTAAATGACAAAAAATTGAAATGGCTGCCTCAATTGACGTGTTCATTTCTCTTACTGTGTTTCCTTTTTACGTTTCGATATTAAACGGAGCTCTATGGTTGTTTTTGTTAAAGAAATTATTCCTGCAAGGATGCATTAAATTGATCAAAAGTGTCAGTAAAGAAATTTTATAATGCTACGAAAAATTCTATTTTAAATAAATACTGTTTTTTTTTAACTTGTCATCAAAGACTCCTAAAAATAAAGTATCAATATCGGGCTGGCCAGGTCTTCGCAACAAAACAATCCCAATGGCCAATTAAAAATAGTGCATAACGATTTTCTCCGTCTGGGGCCAAATTCATCTCTATAATTTGGGCGTCAGGAATCCACCCGCAGAAAAAATATTTGTTTCCACACAGATATTAGTAAGAAATGTTTCTTAAAGGTGCAGTTTGTAATATTGATAGCTAGTGGTTGAAATGGGTACCACAGTCCAAATTCAAAATATTTGGTGTGTTTTTCCCTCGCCCCCTCTTTAGACTTGGTGTTCATGTGGGATGCCAGATTGAGGACACGCAACTGCGATCTCTGACCCAGTTTGACTTTGTTTGCTGGCCTTATGGCTGCAATACACTGTGCTTCCCACCAACTGGCAACCCAGGGTGTCGAAATACTATTGGGTAAAATGGCAGTGGGCGGATCACAGACCGAAACAAAAACGGACATTCCGACACAAACACGCATTTCATTGTTCAGATAAACAAGTATGTGAACTTAGCATGTTTCCTAAATAACTGCAAACATATGGTGTTTTATGCTATTGTACAGTAAAAAAAAACTTTAAGCACCAAATCAGCATATTAGAATGATTTCTGAAGGATCATGTGACACTGAAGACTGGAGTAATGATGCTGAAAATTCAGCTCTGCCATTTAAATGAATAAATTTCATTTTAAAATATATTCAAATAGTGAACGTTTCTTTTAAATTTCACAGATCAATTGAAGCCGGGTTCACAGTTCACACTGTGCGAGTTTTGGTCACGATTTGGCCTTCTGAGCCAAATTTAGAAAATCTTAAAAGATTCCTCTAATCCTAGGCTAAAATCTAAAGTCTTTGATTGCTATTTTGACGTTCACTGACAGCAATGACCGTTGCGATAGCCTACATTTTTTTACCTCCTGCAGTGTGACTTCTCCTATGACAACCGTCAAATTATCTTTGTTTTTCAAGACAAGCGTTAGATAATTCTTTATAGCCACCATTTCAATCCCACCCGTAATGCATCTCACCGTCACCGAACGCGTCATTGATTGATGTAAAATTCTGGTAGTTTTCTTGTGCATGTACGTATATAACGAGTCTTGACTGTCATACAGTCTGACATTAATGACAGCTGAGATTGTACAGTGTGACATGGCTAACAGCGAGGATCATGTTCGTACAGTCTGACAAGCACCAAACGTAAAGGACTATTATAAATCGCAGTGTGAATCTTTCCAGGTAACCTGACATGTGAAACTAAACTATATCAGACTGATCTCTGTTATAAAATGTTAGCACTTTTATAATCATTTTAATACGTCAATCACAAGCGTTAACGCATCAACATGTATGTATACTTGTTTCTCTGTTGACATGATGTAAAGGAATGAAAAGCAGCCAATCAGAGTGTGAAACAAATTGCAGCTTTAAATTAATTGAGTTTTTATTCTGATGATATTAAGTTTTAATCATTTGTCACCGATGTGCCCAAATTTTTCATATTCATACTTTTTTTTTTTAGTTGCCAATGCAAACAATATGCTCAAACTATAGAGCCCTGATATTAAATCATGTTACATGTAAGTGGCATATGTTTTTGTTTTAAGTGTTTGAAGAATGTTGACCTGGATTGTGATTGGGTTTAACTTTAGATGGTCAACTGCAACCAGGAATGTTTTGTTTGGAATGTACCTAAATTTGAATAAACGCATTATACATTAAAATAAATAATTTGCCTGCATTATAATAAACATTTGCCCTTTTTTTCTGAGAAGCTTCATAAAAGCATTTAGTTTATGGTTGAGTTAGTGCTGTCTTTCAGTCCTCACTGTTAAACTGGGAGGGAATATGTGAGATGCTTTCATCATTTGAGTGTTTTGGAAGCGGCCCTGAATATTTCCTGGATGACAACGCAGTTTGACTCTGCAGCTTTTTGAGAGGGTTCTCATATCTTATGAAAGCTATCGTTTGCGTAACTGCAGAAGGCCACTACATGTTTACTATCTCATTCACACATGGAAGCACTAGCACACCCTGAAAGACAAACTCGATCATTCTCATTCCTGTGAATTTTTTTTGATTTTTGTACGTTTTTGCGGAGTAAAAACAAAAGATTTGTTCTAGTCAGTTAAGTTTTTGAGGTGGTACATATTCTCTCTCTCTCTCTCTCTCTCTCTCTCTCTCTCTCTCTCTCTCTCTCTCTCTCTCTCTCTCTCTCTCTGTTTCTCTCTCTCTCTGTCTCTCTCTCTCTCTGTCTGTCTCTCTCTGTCTCTGTCTCTCTGTCTCTTTATTCACTGTAATATGTATTGTGATCATATATTGCAACTTAAAATACCTGCTTAAAAGAACAGCATTGAATTGAAGCACATATATATATATATATATATATACACATATATATATATATATATATATATATATATATATATATATTTGTAAGTGTCTTTATTGCTTTTGATCAAATTAATGCCACCTTGCTGAATAGAAGTATTAATTTTCTTTAGAAAAAAAATACTGACACCAAACTTAAATAATTAACAAATCACTTCAACTCTTTAAATCGGAGTACATCTGCAGATTTCATCTGAGACTGGCTTTTGCTGAATGTTTCGAGGGATTGTCCAGTTGGTTATTTGAATTTTCCATCTTTGGTTCCATCCATTTTGGTTGGATTAAGTTTTCCAATCCTGTTACTGAGACTCGCTCCTAACACATGATGGTTCTTTTTACTGTAAATGTGTCCTCAGTATGATGTTCTGGTTATGTTCCGCCAGCAAACTGTTTTCAGTCTATCACACGCCTCCATCTGAGATGTTACATGACTTCTTGTTTTCAACAAATCGGTATTTTGGTGGCCTTCAGTCTGACTCTTCAGTCAATTTTGGATGATGGCCTATGCCTGGCAGATTTACAGTTCCACATTTTCTCACCTTAAATTTCAGTGGTTTGGCGAATATGCAGTGCTTTAAAATGTTCTTATATTCTTGGAATGACTGATATTTTTTGGTTCTCTATTGGTTCTTTATTTGTTTTAAATAGCAGATTTAATATTTATCTGTCTCTGGTCATGATTTGGAGACAATGAGCATATGAACCGCTTTGCCGTGCTGCTTTTATTTATCACGCAGTAAAACCCCGAGCCCAAAACCAGTCGTGTGTGGGTTAGAGTCTGAAACAAGGATTGGTGGGACATTTTCCTGGTCTCAGACGCTGAGTGAAATGAGAATTTAAGGATAACGGGACACTCATTTATATGACACTTTATTCAACAGGAAGAAAAGCTCATTCCGTGCGTCATACGTCATTACGCTATTTCAACGTCATTGCACATGCGCAATCCTTTCAGTTTCGGTTTTCAATCTGAACAAGTGCTTACATAGCCTGGCAAGCCAGACCTACACCAAGATGTTAGGTCTGGGAACTCACAATTGGCATACCTCAATCCGAGGGACGGGATAAACGGTTGTTTACTGCACGCAATAGGACAGCGCTACAACCAACCAGAGCAATGGATGGCTGTGGCTGAGTGAGTCCCATGCGTTTTTCCACCAGCCTAGCTAGTTGATATATTTAACTTTTGCCGTATCCGGTCGTCAAAACTCTGAACACATCTTCCTTTTTTAAGAATGACTTAAGTGACGTTCTCTTAACTCCAAGTCCTCCAGAGTCGCGGCCAAAGACGATTCGAAAGGCCGCTGTTCGCCAGCAGCATCTTCTTTGTTTTCAAGTAGCAGAGGGAAATCACCTATGGAAATCACGTGGAACCGTCACAACTCTGCCGTCATTATGTTAAGCCCGCCCACCAACTCTATACACGATGTGATTGGCATGACCAGAGTTTGGTTTTTCCAGCTCGAAAGCCAACGGAGAGTTGCTAGACCACACTGGCTGCAAAATATTTTTTAGGTTTCTAGGCTAGTGCTTACATGTTCTCTCGATCAGATTACAAAAGGAATAAACCACCCCTTTCAATCCGATCAAAATTCCAATCGGATCGAGCTCAATCAGATCGATTAAGGTGTTTACATTAATGTTTTATTAGTCCGATTGAGCCGTCAATCCGATTATAAGGGTCCATGTATCGCAGCTACTTATTCAGAACTCATACGGAGCATGTCTGCACAGGTGTACAAACAAGTAAGCTTGACTTGAAGTTGGTTACTTTAGAGCTAGTTTTGGGTGTGGCAATGCAAGGAGAAAAGTAGATTTAAAATATGCACTGCCATTCAAAATTTGTGATCAGTGAAATATTTTTTTGCATTTTTTTTCCAGGAAGGACATTTAAATTGATCAAAAGTTAAAGATCTTTAGCAACATTATGAATTTTGTTACAATTTCAAATAAATGCTTTCTATTCAAACTTTATTTTCTTGAAAGAATGCTGAAAAAAGTATCACATTACCACAAAAATATTAAGCAGATTTTCTTGAGCAAATCAGCATATCAGAATGATTTCTGAAGGATCATGTGGTACTGAGGACTGGAGTAATGATGCTGAAAATTCAGCTTTGTATCATAGGAATTAATTACGTTTTAAAATGCATTAAAAGAGAAAAGTTATTTTAAATTATAAATGTTTCACAATATTTTTCTCTTTACTGTGTTTTTAAACAAGTGCATGCATCCTTGATTATCATTAGACTCCTTTCA
This sequence comes from Siphateles boraxobius, assembly GCF_051911475.1. Taxonomy (NCBI): domain Eukaryota; kingdom Metazoa; phylum Chordata; class Actinopteri; order Cypriniformes; family Leuciscidae; genus Siphateles; species Siphateles boraxobius. The sequence continues at coordinate 5,540,023 of NW_027508908.1, read as the reverse complement.
ATAACATTTAAAAAAAAAAATAACAACCCCAAACTTTTGTTCTAAATCGCCTTCACATTATTGAGACATGGGCTAATCATATTTTTATGTTTTTCTAGACTTGGTGTGTTTTGAATATTATTTTTTATTTAATGAAATGTAAACAAATACAAAATTGCGCTTTAACTGTTTGGTTTGGTGTCTTGTATTTAGATTTTTTTTTTTAAATCTATGTAATTACATTTTTTGTGTTTTGTTGGACATTTAGTTTTTTTCTAAATGTTAAACATTTTGATTATTGCACTTTGATTTTCTGAAAGTTTGCCAGGTTTTTAGTTTTTTTCTTAATCTTTCATATTGAATTAATTGAAGTGAAGTACAAGGAAAATGTTTGCTTGCTCTCATGGTCTCAACACACTGTTCTTTACTTGTTTGTTTGTGTTTAGTGTGGCCAGGGGCTGTGAGGGCTCCTCGGGGAGACTCCAGACAAGCCCACACAGAGAATGCTGGAGGTGCAGGAGGAGAGACCAGCAGCAGCAGCCACGGCTACCACCACAGCTACCGGAACCACAGGAAACGCTTCAGGCAGGAAGGAGAGAGCCAAAGAACGGCAAGAAGAGGGCCAGGACTGCAGCAGCCCTGTCGCAACCCCCAATACCGGGCCCCGGAGCACCCGGGCCAAAGCTACGCCCTCCACTACACATACACACTCCCACACACATACACACACCCACAGTCCCCACCAGCACTCTACTGCTCCTGCCTCTGTCGCACTGGGACTGACGTCAATGCATTCCAGCAACCCCAAAGTGAGGAACTCTCCATCGGCTAACACTCAGAGGTGAGAGAACCCTACATGCAAGTATATGAACTTTTATACTTGTATACATGCACTACAGATCAAAAGTTTGAAGTAGGTATGTTTTTATTTTTTAAATGAAAAGAATACTTTCATTCAGCAAGGATGCGTTAAATTGATCAAAAGTGACAGTAAAGACAAATATCGTGTTTCAAAAGTATATTTCTATTCATCAAAGATAGGGGTGGGCGATGTAGCCTCAAAATTCTATCAGGATATTTCAAGAATATTTGCGATAATGATATTTATGACGATATAGACATTTTTTTTGTTGTTGTTGAAAATTTTCTTATGTTTATCTCGTCTAAATGTTTGCTCACTCATTGCGTTTTTAGTATGCAGTTAAGAGTTTACACAACACAAGGAAGCTTGATTTCAATCTTTGAATTAAATGTTAAATGTGTGTAGGTCTAACACCAGTATTGGGAAATACTACAGAAACCTAATAAAGTAATCAAATGTAAAATAACACATAGTCTTTTAGTTCTGTTTCCTGATTAAATTAAATACATAGGCTAATAATTCTCATTCATTACAATTAAAGCTATCTTTTGTTGTTTTGACGACAACATTAATGACAGACGCATAGCCTATGGCTGCTGTCACTTTTACAGCTGGTGCACGGATCCATTGCTGTTTTCATTATACTGTCTGTCACACTGTCACATGCGTTTTATACATAACCAACTGTGTTTATGAGTATACTTACCAAGACCGGAAGTTTTACACAATTTTGCGTTTTTCCTCCCATTAAAGCGATATAATCCGCGAAAAATAACTTTAGTTTCTCGCGAGCTGTACTCTATGCACGCAGTGCAACTCTCTCAGACAGTGCGCGAGTAACCTAGCTTACTGGATAGTTTAAAACCGCTTGAATGTTTAAACTGATAAGAATTAAGAAGACTTGAAAATTATAAACTTTAGTTACGATGCACTGATGGCCCGATTGTGCAAGAGACCATTCAGTCATGTCCCGACTCCTAAACGCGCGCGAGAGAAGACGCGCGTCGGCAGCCCCGCTCAACACTCAAGCTGCCTGTTTGTGAAATTGCTAAATCGTCATCGGAGGCTGACAGGCTGCTCTCGCGCTCAGACAGGTGTTGTTGTTGTGCGTGCTAGGGAACGTAAATGCGCCATACGTCATTGCGTCGCTATATCATTGATATCGCGATATGACACTTTTTTATCATGTAAAAATGTATACCGGTATTATCGTGGACGGTATGATATGGCACACCCCTAATCAAAGAAAACCTGAAATAAAAAGTTATCACTGTTTCCCTAAAAATAATTAAGCAGACCAACACTGATAATAATAAGCAATTTTTCCTGTACAGCAAATCAGCATATTAAAATGATTTCTGAAGGATCATGCGACACAAGACTGGAGTAATAATGCTGAAAATGGAGCTTTGCCATCACAAGAATAAATTGCATATTAAAATATATTCAAATAGAAACCTGTTATTTATGGAGCCCCTCACATGACATGCAGGAAAAACATAGTAGGCTAAATCGTGTGCACGATTTACTATTTCGTTCACTTGATTTGCTATATCGTGCGCACAATTTATAAATCGAGGGAACAAATTAGTAAATCATGCACTACAAAATCCGTAGTTATGTTATTTTGTAATGAATTTTTGTTTTTTGTTTTTTGCAGAGACTTCTTTCAAAAGCATTTAAAAATCTAACCACAATCTTTTCAATGGTAATGCATATAGCAATAAAACAAAAAGCTAAAATTAATAAAATTCTGTAATAAAAAAAATAGTTTTTTTGTGCAGTGTGGCATGCAAAAATGTTTAGAAGTGAATAGAGCATTGGGAATTGTATGGATTAGCATGCATTTTCAATAATGCTGAAAACAATATTTGACATTTTTATGGAAATGTATCAATAACAAAATAATCAACAAGGATGTCACCACAGTCGACTAGCCGTCCAGCAATTGAATAGAGTATATGTCTTTCTAGATTTTTATCGACTAGTCATTGACTAGTTGATTTTGAAAATATGTAGTTTTAAACATCCCTAATGATAAGTATCAAAATAGTGTTTTTTTTTTCATCTCTAGTTTCATAGCATTGCCTGGGTTAAATGTGTTAACAAACTGTTTAAATGCAGTAGGGCAAATCTAGATACAATTAATTCACTGCGATTCTATTAAACTGTTGTTAAGTGTATGAGGAGGAGTTGTTTTAATCTCATTTTAATGGAGATGCACCACACCAGCAAAAAATTATTTGCTGCCCACTTGCTTGCAATTCCCACTCTGCTTATGGCCATTGAGCTGTCTCTTGTGGACAGGAAACTAGTGCAAGCTGAAGTAACTGCAGCAGAAGTGTAGGGGAAACTGTGCCCTAAAGGCAGTGCTGGACCTGGAAAGCTTCCAGAACCTCATTGAGCATATGAGAAACTGACCCACTTCAGCTCAGCCAGAGCTTATACATCCCGCCCTGCTGGACGTTGGTTCCAAAATGGCTGTTCTTGCTGATTCACAGATCTGGAGCTGGTTAAGGCATTTGCAGAGGGGCTCTTGGGAGTCCTTCAGTGAACACTATGGCACATAGCCTAATCACTCCCCATTTTGGATATGTTTGCAGCTGCTGTCCAAGGAGTTTGGATTTTCTCTTGAATGTTGGAAAATATTTTGCCTTGTACTGTGCAGAGCTCTGAAACGGGTACCTTACTTCTGGAAAGTGGTTTGCGCTTTTAGGCACACATTCAAGATCCAAAATGGTGGCAGTGGACAAGGAATATGAGTGTTTACGGCAGTAAAACTCATATTCCTTGTCCATTGCCACCATTGCAACTCAAAGGTGTCTAACAATGACCAGCTCTTACTAGTTTCCCCTGGTTTTCTTACAGTTGGCATGTAACCGGACACTGTGGACCCAATGCATTGGGTATGGATGGAGGCTAGCTTGTGGGAGATCTGGTTTGACAAGTTTTGATTAAATATTAACCTGGCACTCTGTCAACAAAGAACAGGGCTAGGACATAAGGTCACTGAGAGTACTGTAATTGCGTCACCGGTACACATCAAGATTTTCCTATTATTGAATGGCGTGTTTTCAGGGTGTGGTGGCTGCAGCCGGTCAGCTGCTAAGATATGACTCAGTTGTCTCTGCCCTGTGTTTTGGTGGGTTCTTTACCAAAGTGAGGGAAGGTAATAGTTATGACTTGGGATTCCATTGCTTTTCCACCATAGACTGTAAAAAAATATGGATGTAGTGTTCATGACACCAGCCGTAGGTTTCTGAAGAGCATTTTTTAAAAGATCTGAAATCTTGGCAGCGCGTCGCTCCCGGATAACCGAAAATGGTAAAAGAGGCGGGATTAGCTGAGGTGAATTGACGGCTAACAGACAGCAGACAAACGGCTAGTAGTGATAGCAGCGGATATCCACCTGTCACTCAAGTGATCACACCATTATGCAGAACTTTAAGGCTTAATATAAAGGAAAGGGGGGGTATATGGGATTGACTCTTTTGCATCCAGTCTCTAACGGCTAGTTGATGAATTGCAGTTTAAGTCACTTTCGTGTTGGTTTCGAGAGAGAGACCGGAAGGTTGCCGTTTGTTTTCCACAGACAAAAGTGTAAACTCCAAAAACGTTTAGTGCTCTGTTTTTTAAGGTCTTGTTTTGTATTCCTGATACTACGTGTAAAACTATTGATTGAAGGCTTTTTTTTTTGTCTCGTTGCAAGTTAATGTGAATGGGTTACAATCTATGTCAGTTATAAATTCATAACTTAAAATATACAATAATTAGGGCTGCACAATTGACCAAAATAAAAATTTAGCTTAGTGCAGTTATGAAATTGCAACTGCTGTTACTGTTATACATTTGTATACTACATTTTAATAATAGCACACACCATTTACAAATTACAAAAAAATTTAGTTGTAAAAATATTTCACAATATTATGTCTTTCTCAACTCCAGTCCTCGAGACCCTCCACCCAGGATGTTTTAGATGTTTCCCTATTCAACACACTAAAAAACTGATGAGTTAAAACAGGTGTTTATTTAGTGAGACATCTAAAACATTCTTGGAGGTGGGTCCCCAGGTCTAGAGTTGAGAGTGTTTTCGTTTAGCAGCACTAATGTTTTATTAGTTCTGAAATCAGAGATCTTGACCATCCACGTGTGCCCTGGGCCATTTTCACAGACTTTTCTTTACGCTTTTCTCAGCAGTCCGAAATCCAAACAGGAGGCCATGGTGAGGTCGCCACCCGTGATGTCCCCCTCCAGCGCTGCACAGATGGACTCCAAACTGCCCAACCAGGGAAAGCAGGGGGGCGCTGGCAGCCAATCACAGTCGTCTCCTTGTGACTCCAAGTCGCTGAGTGGAAGCCACACACCCAAAGGCCCCCAAGGGCCCATAGGGAGTATGGGAATCAAAAATGGACAAGGCCTGAGTTCAGGCAATGGTGCAAAAGGAAAGATTAAGAGAGAGAGAAGCACTTCAGTGGAGTCATTCGAACAAAGGGATACAGGAACGCCAAGCAATGAAGGGGACCAGAAAGGTAAAAAAAAATGTGTGAATTGTTTATTTTTTCCTACTACAAGTTGAATTATGAAGCTGATTCAGAGCTCTTGCATTCATAATGTGTCATTCAATAAAGGGATCATTTATCCATTGTGGTTTTAAATGACCTAAAGTATGGTTTAAAGCAACTCTAGTATCTAGCCTTACCATCTTGGTCCGGTAATTATATTGAGCGGTGTCATGATGTGCAGTTATTTTTGTATTGCTGAATATTATGATCATCCTGTGGCACAGAATGATACTGTTACCACCTTGTTCTGACATTGAATGGACATTATTTTTTTGCAGAGCGACCATTAGGCCCGTTCTCAGAAAATGAAGAAGTTTCTGTCTAAGAAAATTCTTTGCTGTATTTCATTTGAAAAAGTGACTGTGGATCTTCCAAGAAACTATATTTTTCCCGCCTCAGGCCCACGTACCAGCACTGTAACCCCCATAGCGAGATGGCTCCCCAGTATTGAGATTAGTGGTCAACTTTAAAGTTTTTTTTTTTTTAATGATACATTTAAAACTACTACCTTCAAAATTAAATATGTGGTTACAGCCTTGCAAAGTACCAGTAGTTATTTATCATCACCAAACCTTAAGTGCTACATTATTCAGCCCTTTCACAGTAGGGAATTAATTTGCGTACAATTTGAATAAATAACTGAGGAAAGTTTGGTAGTATCTGGTTGACGTTTTTCTGCCTTGTAATAATTCACATGTTATAATTGGATGAAATTAGATCATGGAGTAAATATTAATAAACCATGATGATTTTTATATTTTTAGCTTGACAAGGCAAATACAAATATAAACATGATAAAATACTGAAATATTGTAACATAGCTTTGTTTCAATGTTCAACAATCACATGGACAATAATCTTTTATTTATTTTACACTTTTTGTATGGTGTCCTGAGATTGAGCCAGTAATACTATAGTTTTTTTTTTTTTTTTTTTTTGCTTGTTTGATAAGGGCATTTTTATGCTTTTATGTCGTCCTGTTATATAATTTTTATGTGGTTCTGGTCCCAGTTCTGTGTCCTTGTGGCATGATAGACTATGGCAATGTTCCATTGGGAATGACCTTTTAATGATTCAGGATACAAATGCAAATATCCCAAGGGTCACACATTTTTGCTGGTTTTCCTGTCTCGCAAATGCGTTTATGTGCATGTTTGCCCGCCTCCTCTGGGTTGCACTGAGGACTGTAGTGATGCATCAAGACATCCACAACCCTGTATGTTTCCTAGTGGCAGCATCACAAGATAGGCCTGGTTTGGGAACGCCAGGGAATGTACCATTTGGTTTGCTGAGTGAGGGGGGGACACCTTCTCCCCCCCCCCCCCCTCTTATAGGTTGGTGTGCTTGACAGTCTAAAGGACCCCTGCTGGTTGTTAATGCCTCTACATAAACATATTTCAGTATGAAGCTCAGGCAATTTTATTTTTATTTTATGTTTTTGTTTGAGAATCTTAAAAAAAAAAAGGTTAATTCTTTGTGCTTGAGGTGCAGCACATAAAGAATGTTTAGGCTACATGTGTGTGTTTTAAATACTGCTGTTGATGTTTAAGTCAGAAATTGCTTGTCCAGAAGCAACCTGTTTGTTTTCTTTGTGTACTGATGTGCTTGTGTGCTCACAGGGAGACAGCTTGTAAGGCAGTTTGGTGTGCATGTTTGTGTTTGTTCAAGCTGTCGAAAGTTTGCTCTTGTCGTTTGTTTGAGATGTGTGTGTTGTCTGTACACAGGAAGTCTTATATCTACCCTTCTGACCTGACCGTGTCCCAGTTTCAGTGAGATGTTGTGGTCTGTGAACTAACCAGTGGTATAGAAACAATAGAGCTATTTTATTCTCTTTCTTAAACCTTGTTCACATTGGCAGTGATTGTTTTTTTTCTTCTCCTCACTGGCAGTCAGATGTCTTGTTGATTGTTGTAGGTGTTCCTTTTAACTGAATGCCATAACGTTTTAGGTTGACTGCACAAGTGGCCATAGATTAACAAAAATACATGAAAATTATTGCCAGTAAAAATAAGATTAATTTGTTTTTACAAGAAGTTCTTTCCATTAAAATATGGTGGAATAAACTTAGTCTTGAAAGTGTATGCAAAAGCTAATTCACAACCTAATGCATCTGTTTGTGCATTAGTCTGTAGATACATGTTGTGCAGTGTATGTTTTTGCATTAAACTTACGAAGCGGTATTTGTGCATTTTATTTCATGCATCTGTAAACTGCTGTGTGCATCACTGAGAGTTTCTGAAACCATTTTAATCTAATGATTGGTGGAACATTTCATCCAATAATTTGGAGTGATGGCTTGTTTTTGTCTCCTTATATTTAAAGTCATTCTGTATTTTTATTAATATGCTTTGATTATGGTTATGTTTGTTGGAATGTGTTTTTATATGTTTTTTATGTTTTATGGATTATACCTTCAACCTGCCAGAGACTACAGTTGAAAAATAGCCTGTATGGCTAAATCTGGCACATTTACATGATGGACTGGAGTGCTCATGTTAATTAATGTGCATTGTCCCTTTTAAAATAAATAAATTCAAATTTAAGTAACTGGGTCGCTACAGTGCTCCAAACTTTGTTGTGAACTGGCCTGTGGTTCCACGACACTTTAATGGTGACTCAGAACTTTTTACACGCCCAAGAAAATTTTATTCTTTGTCTGGAGAGAGCAATGTGTGTGTTTTTGGTTGAGTTATCCAAAGTTTGTTTTAAGTAGGGATGTGCGCAATGACTAATTTCATTAGTTTAAACTGAAATTTTGCAATTGTCTAGTCAACCCCGCTAGCCTGGTTAAAACCAGACCCTTCTAAGTCGTAATTGAGTTAGGGTCTGGGGAAGGTTTATTCACAGCTCACTTCTAAAGTGCCATTTGGCCGTCACCAATGGATGTTGCTCAGATGCCTCTTGGCGCAATTGGATAGACCTAAAACCAATCAGATCGATCGTCATCTTATAAAGCCCGCCTCAACGTTTGTGATTGGTGCCTCGATTTGGAAAGATTTGAAATGAGCTTGAATGGGCTCTTCGCCAGACTAACTTGCAGAGCAAATCTAAATTTGCCGGAAGTTCTTCTGGGTTTTCCGAGGCTACAACCCCGGCCCCCCGGAGACCATTTGAAATAGACTACTTAAACTATTAACAGTCAAATCTCATACTAAATGCCACTAAAAATAGGTACGATGTGCTTGCCTTGCATTATGATCATTTTATATTAAACTTGAGCATTCACTTAAATCAGCAGTCCGTAACTTTTTCTCTTAACAGAACTGCATGCGTCTTGCGGATAAACATTGTAGCCGAAGCTACTTCTCTCTGTTTGTTTATAACGAGTCATGCAGGTGCTGGGCTACTCCGCAGTGGTAAAACCCGTACCAGTCTCAGTGTACTGTAGTGATTCCGGATAAGACAACAACATGGTTTGGAAAATGGATTCATGATGTTTGCTTATTATATAAATTTTACATAAATCTCAAGAAAAGCCTGATGTGTTCTGACAACTATACACATTATTTAAGCATATTCTCTTCATTAGGATGTTGACATTGAAACTGTTCAAGTCTGAAGTAATTTTCATTGATAATGTTTCTCCATAATCCGATATAAAATGTTATGTTGTATCCCTCATAACCGGTAGTATAAGCCTATATGCACGTTTAAATGTTATACTAGTTTGACATGACATAGAAGAAAACGGAAAAGTTTTGATTAGGCTGTCAAAATACTCATCTTGCTCATCTTATGAGTGGACATTTCTCTAAACCCGCTGCTTGTAAAATAGTAGTATCGTTTAATCAACTAGTCTGCTAGTATCGCACATCCCTAGTTTTAAGCCATCCTAGATTCCTGTAATAGTTTCAGGACAGCTTGGATTTGTCAGCATGGCATGAGGAGAGAATGCCAGAGGATTGCCACTTTCCACACAAATATGTAATTTATTATGAATAGAAGTGCTTGGTGTATTCATGCAAGTTTAAAACTTTAGCTCAGACATTTGCTCAGAAAGACTAATGGCTCGTTTCCACCGAGTGGTACGGTACAGTATGATACGTTTCAGGACGGTAAACCCTGATCCGGCTTGCTTTTCCACCGCCAACAGTACCATACTTGATAGGCGTGGTGTAGCCTATGCCGGAAAGAAGCGATCAACGTAATTTTCGCACGAAGAAGAAAGAGACATAGCCTAGTAAACAACAATTGATTATATTCACTGCATGTATAACATTAACCTATTTATAACAAAATGAAATCTAAAACACAACCCTGCCTCCTTTTCATTTAATTTAAAAAAAATATTAAACATATTAATATGGTCCAGGCAATATGCACATTTATCAAACATTCAAAGTCAGCGCTCTAGTCTAACGTTACAACGGTAAAGTTAAATGGCCTAAATATATCAAATTATGAAACTTCTTAGCCCTCAGCCATGGGGCCAGGGAATTATAGATATAGATTCATGAGACCAAAGATCGCCGGTTAGGTCTACACAAGTTTAATTATATCTCATGTTTAACCACTACAGAGATGTCAGAGTCAGCGGCAAATGTCAGAACGACTAGGAACGCTGTTCCAGGCGGGGTACATGAGCGCCTCGGTGATCGCCTGGAATGGATCTCACAACCTGGATCAAATTTTCATAAATCTTTATAAATAAACCACAGATCTGAGCTTTAAACAACTAAATTCTCGCCTGAAAAACTCTTAACTAAATTTCGTGACACAATAATAGTAATATTATATTTAGAGATGCTCTGATTACAATTTTCTTGGCCCATTCCCATTTTTCATTGAGTTTGGCCTGCCGATACCGATTTTAGCCGATTCCGATTTAATTTTTTCCAACCACTTTACAGCACACACAAATATTTATTTTCTATCTTTACTTTAATAGAACATTTTGCATGGAACATAGAACTATATACTCCTGGTGTGGGAAATTCACACACATCTTAAGTGCAGTGTTATGGAAGAACTGTTTCCTTCTTTTCACATTCAATATCCAACTAAAAAAAATATCTGTTTAGCAAACTAAACATCTGTATGAAAACGGGTAATGGCAATAAAATAATATATAAATAACAAATAAAAATAAAATAAATATAGCCTTGCAGTATAAAGATATTTCTCAAAACACAAACACAGGCCTATTGCAATCACTTGTACATCAATGGCAAGTTTTTCTTCGCAAACTGAAGCATTTTTACTTTGTCACCAGATAGTCTTTTTCTTCTCTCTCTGCCATATGTCCAGCCTCCCGCTTCACCTTTGATCACGCGACGCTCCTGCTTGACGCTCACACAACGCTCCTGTGAATGCACTCATTGATTAACATGCACGGCGAAAGAAAAAATAAAACGCGCTGCTCACACTTGCGGTGTGAAACAGACGTAATTCACGAGGTTCCCTACTTGTGCGTTCCTTGTGCACGTGTGATTCTGATGTTGCGCGATGTTAATCATGTGGCGCCCGAATGCATTTGACGGGCATAAAATCGGAATATGTCAGGCTGACCGGCCGGTCTCCAATCCGATCACCAGCCGATCAATCAGTGCATCTCTAATTATATTTCAACTGTATATTTAAAAAAATGGCGATTATGTTGTCATTCCCCTTGTAGCATGCGCAAGTGACGATTCTGTCAACCAATCAATGTTCTGCAGTGAGTCTAGCACCACCCTTTAGGTACCGTACCACTGTGCTAGGTACCCCAACAGAAGGCTACCGAAAAAGTGGTACGGTTCGGAATTTTTGTACCATTCACAACTTTTGACAGTGGAAACGGAAATAATTGCATACCGTACTGCTCGGTGGAAACAAGCCTTAATACCTGTCTGGTATTGCACTACACTGCCATTGGGGATTTGTTATATTTTCTATCCTCTTGGTGTTTGAGAAACAAACCTACAATTCAGTAGCCGTGTACTCCATGGCAGTAGTAATATCATGACCATTTCATGAACATTATGGTAATCATGCTCTTCTGTCTCTCTAAAGAAATAGGTAGTAGAGCAAAAAGGTTATGTGTTGGAGAGCGGCGGTTGCCCTACAGCGGTGCAGATTGGTGTTCAGGAGGAGAGAGCGATGAAGATGACCCAGGATTCTTCAGTACGTAGTTTCAGTATTTCATTTATATATTTGTTTATTGTATTTGTAATAAAGTGCATGTAAACTATACATTAATATTTTTTACCTTAAAATGTAGGTATGAAACTCGGTTGATGATGGTTATTGTTGCCACCTGGTGGCATAGATGTATTGTGCAATATCCACATTTAGATCAAGAATTTGTAATATCTTCTATTGAAGAACTTTGCATGATTACTAATGCAATTTATAAACTAATGACATTTAAAAGTATTGCTGTTACTGCAGTCAAATGTTAATGTTAATGTCAATGTTTTGCCATGCTTGGTATATCATCAGACTCACACAAAATTTACACACAGAACTTTTGTGTATTTACACATTAAATTGGAACTGCTAGGATTAATAAAGTTGTGTACATACATGCAAGCATCCATGACTATCAATCCGTCTTTTTAGTTCCCTTGATTTATAGTGAGTAGTAAGAGTGTAGTACTTTCAGATGTGTTTTTAACAGATTTTTCCAAATGCATTCGGTTGTTTTTCCCAAAAATTTGAAAATGCAAAAAGTCTGCAGATTCTTTGTTTGCAGATTCTTTGCTAGGATTAATAAAGTTGTGTACATACATGCAAGCATCCATGACTATCAATCCGTCTTTTTGGTTCCCTTGATTTATAGTGAGTAGTAAGAGTGTAGTACTTTCAGATGTGTTTTTAACAGATTTTTCCAAATGCATTTGGTTGTTTTTCCCAAAAATTTGAAAATGCAAAAAGTCTGCAGATTCTTTGTGGATGCGCATATCACAAAATGGAATGATTGGCAAAATAAAACTTATTGTTGCTAATGCTATTTAATGAAAGCCATTACATTTATGTTTTGCACAGACTGTAACTCCACTGACATAAAGCCAGATTCAGGTGCTCTTTCAGCCTCTACGCCTACCCACAATACAGTTGGAGGACAAAGCACAACGTCTGAACTGGGGAGTGGTCAGAAACCAGGGTCAAAGGTTGTTTACGTCTTCACCACAGAAATGGCCAACAAGTAAATGTTTTCTTGTTTGTTCATTTTTTAATAATGTTTGTTGTTATTATAATTGTGAATGTGTGCTAACATTTAAAAGAAAACAGGATGCCCTCAGGTGCACTGCTAGAATGCAGTTGTTTTGTTATATCGTAGTGTCAAGGTTTTGTCAGTTCAAAGAAGCAAATCCCACTATCACTATCTCTTTCACATTTCCTTTTTGCTGAGCTAAGAAATGTCTAAAAGTAGTAGTGGTAAAAGATGAAAGTGTTCAAGTACTGACAGCAGCATGTTTGCTTAAACTAGACCCTCAGATGGCAGAAATTAGAATGCCTGATATTAGGTGACAGGAGCTTTCAGACATTCTGTGATCATAAGAAGAGTCTCCCACAGAGCAGTGCCATTACTGCTCTGACATCACACTAGATGGGACTGAGCCCAGTGTCAAATTCTTCAGACTGTTTGTCCATCTTCTAGATCTTTTGTTGTAAATGTGGATAGGGTCTGCTGCATGGACATTAACAGTACCAATTATTAGTTTAAGTGGTGAGAGCGTTCTAAATAATAAAGCTGAATTGTGCTATTTCTGTCATCTGTCATCGGACACTATCATCACCGAACAGAATAGCAAAGAAGTTCTCTAATTGGTCGTGCCAATGTTGCTGTGTGTGACTATTTGGGATGCTTAAACAGAGCAATGATATGATAGTGCCACAGATTCAGAATGCTTACTTTTTAAGAAAATAAACAAACAAATGATTGAGTTGTTTTTACACATTAAACTGGTATTGGTGATTTTAACAAAAATTACTTGCTCTAAAAAAATTAGACATGAAAGGTTCCTCAGAAGACATTTATTATTCATCAGTGCAGTTATGCAAAGGTTTGACTGTGACCCTTTTCTTCCCTTCTCAGGGCAGCAGATGCAGTCATAACGGGGCACGTAGAAAACATCATCACTTACCACATGAATAATATCTCTAACGGCAAGGGTGGAAAGCCCCAGCTCCCCTTGGTAAGAAAGGACATCACTGAATTGTGTTTGCCCTAAATTTCATGATTTTCACAGACCCATTGTAAATGTTTTTTTTTTCCATGTGTCTGTTTTAGAACAATCAGATTGGGTCCCTCAGAAGTGACACTAAACAACAGGGAGTTCCGTCCCAGCAACAGCCCTCATCTCTCTCCAGTGATCAGAACCACCAAGCAGCCTCTAAAGTAGCGCAGTCAGGCCAGCAGCAACAACCTCAAGCGCAACCCACCCAACCTCAGCAGCCAACCCAGGGGGCAAAACCAACTAGCCTCCCTCCAGACAATGCACCTTCAGCTGGTATGGACTCTAAGAGCCTCCCCAGCAGTAGCCCACAGGATGGTGCTGGATCCCATGATGGTAGCAACTCTGCAGGGACACCTGGTAGCCAGGCCTCCAACCAGCCTCCCAATGCTGGCCCTCAACAGAGCTTCCCATCCCTAGATCTACCTAAAGGGGCAGATGCTAAGCTCACAGCGCAACACCACCAGCAGCTGGCTCATGAAATCATGTCTAGCATGGGGGACAACTCTGAGGGGCTTTCCCAAGAGCAACTTGAACACCGGGAACGTTCCCTACAGACTTTACGTGATATACAGCGAATGCTCTTCCCGGATGACAAGGACATGGCTTCGATGGGCCAAGGAAACATGGTTGGACCTCCATCCAATTCTGCAATGATGGAAGGAGGGCCCAAGAAACCAGAACAAGGGCCACTCCAAGCCATGATGGCTCAGTCACAAAGCCTTGGGAAGCCAGGTGGTCCAGGAGGACCACGTCCTGATGGGCCTCCCTTTGGTCCACCTGGTCCTAGGGACATGCCCTTTTCTCCAGATGATCTTGGACCCCCGCCACCAGGTCCAGGACCTATGAACTCGCATCCTGGTGGAGAGCATGGAGACCATATGACTCCAGAGCAGATTGCCTGGCTAAAACTGCAGCAAGAGTTCTATGAGGAGAAGAAGCGCAAGCAGGAACAAATGCAGCACAGACCAATGGGAGACATGATGCTCCATCAGGGTGGACCTAGAGGAATGATGCGAGGCCCACCACCACCCTACCAGATGAATCCTGGAGAGGTGTGGGGACCTGGTGGCCCTGAACCTTTCCCTGACCAGATGAACATGGGCCCCAGAGGGATGCATCCACACATGCAGAGGATGCCTGGCTTCCCAGGTATGATGAACCCTGATATGGATGGAGGGCCAAATGCTATGCCCAGACCTGGAATGAACTGGCCTGATGATATGCCCAAAATGGGCGATGGGAGGGGATTCCCTCCTGGCCAAGGCATGTTTGGAGGTCCAGGTGGAAGGGTGGAAAGATTCCCCAATCCTCAGTCTGTACAGGAAGCTATGTTCCATCAAGGTATGGGTGATAAGCAAGGCATGGGTCTTACACCTGGCATGATGATGGAGATGAATCGAATGATGGGTAATCAAAGACCCATGGAGCCTGGAAATGGAGGTGGCATGATGTTTCCCAGAATGCCTGTTGATGGTCCAATGAGCCCCTCCTCAAGAATGGAGTTTGTGAAAGGTCTTGGTCGAGACATGGGTGAATTTGGTATGGGGCCTGGTAACCTCAATGTAAACATGGGCCCTAGCCCTCAGATGATGCCCCCTAAGATGAGAGAACCACCAATGAATCTTAGTCCAGAGGAAATTATGAAGATGAGGCAAGGTGGAGGTCCAATGCCTGAGAATGTGATTCCTTCACAGAGAATGATGCAGGGACCTCCTTTCCCTGACCAGCCCCATCCAGGAGACCTCAACATGGGACCCAACCGACAGTTCCCTGGCATGGGTCCCCAAGGCCCTGGAAATCCCAGAGGTCCCAGAGGCGAGCCACCCTTTCTACCTGACCAAAGAGGTAATGTGGGTGGAAATGGACGTCTTAGTCATATGCCTCCTTTACCACCAAACCAGGCTCCCAACAGCTCAGGGCTTCCGCCCGGCCAGAGGAATATGAGTCGCAAGCCCTCAGACCTGAATGTCCAGTCTGGCCCCGCTAACTCACCCAATGTCAACCCGCTAAAATCACCAACACTGCGGCAGGTCCAGTCTCCAATGTTGGGCTCACCATCAGGTAACCTCAAGTCTCCACAGACACCGTCCCAGCTGGCTGGTATGCTTAGTGGGCCTTCAGCTGCAGCAGTAGCAGCAGCGGCAGCCATTAAATCTCCTCCTATGATGGGCTCAGCAGGGGCATCACCTGTCCATATGAAGTCACCCTCGCTCCCTGCCCCCTCCCCCGGCTGGACGTCATCACCGAAGCCACCCATGCAAAGCCCAGGAATCCCTCAGAACAACAAACCTCCCCTTAGCATGACGTCACCAAATTTGATGGGCAGTGTAGAGCAAGGTAAAATAAAAATTCCTGCCTCCTTAATTGACCATTATGAATATTGTATACGTTTACTTTTTAGTATATGTTCATACGCCATATTTTTATGTGGATGCAGGAACTTTGAAAGCCTCTTTCTGTTTTCATGTGGTCCCAATTATTCCTGCTAATAATACTGTTACAGCAGGACTGTTTTTAGTAATGTTTTTGTAGGAGCTAAGAGATGTCAAATAAAAGGTCATTGGTAAAAGCTCTTCATCCTTCCTTTTCTCTCCTCTTAACCTCTTCTGCCCTCTTCTCCTGTTCTCAGGTGGTAATCCTCCTCCCTCAGCTCCTCCATCCAGTAGTTCCTCCAGTCAACCAGGTGGTATGAATGTGCAAGGAAGTCTTCCATCCAGCAGCCCCTACACCATGCCCCCAGAGCCAACGCTATCCCAAAATCCTCTTTCCATCATGATGTCCCGCATGTCCAAGTTTGCCATGCCCAGTTCTACACCTCTCTACCATGATGCAATCAAAACCGTGGCCAGCTCTGATGATGACTCGCCGCCTGCTCGATCGCCAAACCTGCCATCTATGAACAACAGCATGCCCGGTAATGTCCATAGGAGTTAATAAATATGCTGTAGTATTATTGGTGTCATTTCTTGGAGGGCTTTTCCACTAAATCACAATCTTTTTGTTCTCTTTATAGGTATGGGTGTGAACCATCACCCAGGTCATCCTCGAATGATGACACCTAACTCTTCTGGCCCCATGCCTTCCCTTAGCCCAATGGGGATGAACACTATGGGCTCCCAGCCACTTTCCCATGGCATGCCAAACCAGATGCCCTCGCCCAATCCCATGGGCCCTAATATGCCTCCTCACTCTGGGCCTATGGGTCCAGGCATGATGCCTCATGGTATTATGATGAACCCCGTCTCTCAAGATCCTGGCATGGTCAACAACCAGATGATGTCACAGGGACGTATGGGTCTTTCTCACCGAGGACAGGGCTTCCCCCCTGGACAATCACCTCCACAACAGATCCCTTTCCCTCACAATGGTCCTGGTCACCAGGGTGGCTTTCCTCATGTGATGGGTTTCCAAGGAGAAGGGGGCCCACTGAGCAGGATGAGCAATATGCCTCATGGACCTGGTGGTGAGCCAGTTATGTGTAAACCTAATACTCCAGGTGGCCAGGAGTTTAATAACATGCCGGGTGTCTTCAATGATTCGGATCTACATGAGGTCATGCGACCAGGTGCGTCAGGTATCCCCGAGTTTGACCTCTCTCGAATTATCCCTTCAGAGAAGCCCAGCCAGACTCTATCCTACTTCCCTCGTGGTGGGGATGCCCCTGGTGGGAAGCCACCACACCCGTCTGGCCCACCTGGCTTTCCCCAAATGCAGGGGATGATGGGTGAGAGCAACCCAAGGATGGGCCTCCCCATGCAGGGAATGGGTGGTCCTCCTGGCCCTGGACATATGGGACCACAGGACATGCCCATGGGTAATCCAGGCCACAACCCTATGAGACCCCCAGGTTTCATGGGTCAGGGTATGATGGGGCCTCAGCACAGGATGTTGTCTCCTGGTCAGCAGCCAGGAATGATGGGAGGCCCTGGAATGATGCAGGGAAAGGAAAGGCCGATGTACAACCACCCTGGCCCTGTAGGCTCTCCTAACATGATGATGTCACTACAAGGGATGAGCGGTCCTCAGCAGACTATGATGATGCCCTCTCAGATGAGGCCTCGAGGAATGGCAGCAGATATGGGCATGGGATTTAACCCTGGACCAGGGAACCCTGGGAATTTAATGTTTTGAGCCTTCATTACAGTTATTAACAATCGAGAAACTGTGTAACCTGTGAAATGGCAACCTTCGTAATGAAATACAAAAAGAAACTGTGTTTTTAAGCAGATATGTATGGAAACCAGGACATTTTTCTGTGCACATACACACCCTGACACCTGGTTAGAACAAGGTTTATAGCTTACACAGCGATGGGTATCCATCACAAACACATGGATCTGTTCACAGGGAATCTTCTCCAATGGTAAAGTCATTCAACAGGTGGAAGTGTGAAGCGAATTGTGCTTTCCTCAAAGTTGGGCTCAGGTCCGGCACCATTTGGAAGGTACTTTTTCTCCAACTTGGGAATGTATATGGAATTTACAAGACTGACTCGTGTCAAGGATATTTGCTTGACATCGTGGCATGATGCCACATATAAGTCTACAGCAAACCAAGTATGTATGTTTAGGGGCTTCATTGTACTTTTATACATGGGTGGAAACCAAGAAAGATTGTTGAAAAAAAAAAAGTCCAAGAACTGAAAGAACAGTTGAAAATGGAAAAGTCAAGGAACATTTTGTCACAAGGTGCACCGTCTTGGCTATATGTTTACATCTCATCGCATCACTTCCCTCCAAACAGGAAATGCTCTTTATATGTGTGTACTGTACTTGTGTTGTTAAAGGGATTCTACCAGTGATTTCTATAGTTTTTTTTTTCCATCTTCATTTGTAAAGGGGGGATTGAGGTGGTTGTTTGTGGACAGTAGTTGACACAACAGCACCACAAAATACTGTGTACTGTGGTGCGTACAGAATATTTTAAATTTAATTTTCTTTGCTACTCCAGTGTATGATAAAACCAAACTAAGACCTCATACAGATCATAGTATTATTAAAAAAAAGCACAAACAAGAATTAACTGTAAAGAATAAAGTGTTTTCTTTTCTCCTTTTTTTTAATCGTAGAGAAAAACACTTTGACCGTAAGTAGGAGCAGTAATCAGATTTATGCAGTGTGGTCTCCCGTTCCTGTTTTAGAAACTTCTGTAAGCTGGTCTGGCTACAGGTGAGGGTGACTCTGGAGGGGTGTTTTTAAACCCCGTAAACCAGCACTCAGTTCTGCAGTGACGCTTAGGCTACTGTCTGCATATCCGTGTCTGTTTCGACAAGGACTGTCGCTGTTTGCCACCACTGCGGAATACATTGAAAAGATTTTTTTTTAAATTGCTTGGCTGTGTACAGCTATACAGTGCAGCACTGGCAACATCGGAGCTACTGGAAGGTGGGCTTTTTTTGTTGTTGTAGAAAACAAATGATTATTAAAACAAAAACAGAAAAAAAGCTAATAGGTTGTCCTCTTGTCCCTGCCCCTCCTGTGTTGATGCTCGTCATGTGTAACTCCATTGAATTTGGTACTGAACCACTCCCTAAGACTGGGCTGTGGTGTTGGACGACAAATAAAATATATTGTTTGGTATAAAGAGTCTCAATGGCTTTGTGTATATCTCATGGCTCTTTATGGTCTTCCTCTGCCCCCTAGTGGGAGTGTAGGTTATTAAAATTTGACTACCAGTTGCACTAAACCAATAAGACATGATTTTTATGATCTGTTATGGTTGTATTTAATCTGGGTTTTTTTTTAGGATTGAGCTAGGATGGAACATTTAACCCAATTATAGAAGTAGTGTACCAAGTGTTTATGATCTAGTCTGGTACTATAATGTTTTTAGTTGTAATGTTTATTCCTCAAAGTGAGCATTTTGAGTAATGCATTTAACAATTAATAGCATACTTCAGTTTGCTTTGGATAAAACCATCAGGTAAATAATGAATTTGTGATTACTTATGTACAGCAGATTCCCAGCTGAATTTACAATTTCTGAGATTTGTTTTGAAAAATCTGTAATTTGAAGCAATGGTTTTAATATGGTAACCTTGCAAACTACACTTTGATCCTTTAAAAAAAAAAATATATATATAAATTTATTTTACAATGTTAAAATTCACCAACATTTACAGATTCTATATGGCCAGCTTACGGATACAGGGCAGTCGTGGCCTAATGGTAGGAGTCAGACTTGTAACCCTAAGGTTGCCAGCTTGATTCTCAAAAACTTCAGGAAAATGTAGCTGGGGGAGTGAATGAACAGTGCTCTCTTCCACTCTCAATACGCATGACTGAGCTGCCCTTGAGCAAGGCACCTAAACCCCAATCGATCCCCGGGTGCTGCAGTAAATGACTGCCCATTGCTCCGGGTGAGTGTGTCCAGCATCTGTGATGTGACTGTATATTGGAGAAAAATGGGTAAGTTTACCAATACTGGGTTAGCAGATGCAGTGAACCCTGCAAGAAAAGTTATAACTTGCTTAACATTTAAATTTATCTCTGTGTGTTTTATTTAATTCGAATGGAAATATTTAGCCTTTTAGTTTCAATTGTAATCGTTTAGGTAAATTCTTTAGTTAAATATACAGGGAATTCATGCTTGGTTTACCATTGCTTGAATCTGTGCTGGAAGCGGACCAGTCCTATTCTGTCTTCAGTTGCTTTTTCGCCAAGTTTCTTCAAAACCCATGTTTGCTGTGGTGCTATGAGCCAACACATGTTCCTCACAGACCAATGGTGAAGAATGCTTTCCACTGCAGGGATAATTTTAGCTGAGATTGTTTAACAGGTGCTGCATGTAGACTAGCTCACTTGTTTGGTCCCTATTTATCTGAGCACAAAAATGTAAAGAACTTAAGTGTCAGGATGTCAGCACATGACCTATTAGCTTACACCAACCAAGCACTCTGATGAGGGCGAGTCTTGCTCAACACCACTGACTAGCATGAAATTGTAGTGAAGAGTTATTGCGACATCTTGTGGTAGCGATGGCATGATTTGTTGGATGTAGTTTGACATAATAGACCTTATTCATAGCAGCGCCATTTTTAACAGGAATGAAAGAGGTTGTGAGGGATAGACTCACTTATCAGTGAGTTGCACTGTTATTTAATGTTTTTGGGTGGTTCTGCTGACGAAACACTGCAAAAATATCAAAAAACAAAACAAAACTGCAGACAGCATAAGAAAATTTAAAAAGTTACCCAGGAGTGGTTTAACAGTGGATACTGTTGAAAACGGTAAGTCTAACCCTCGCAGCCACGCTTTCATACTTGTCATGGCGTTGGTCTGAATAAGGTCTATGCCAAGGTTTTTGTTTTTTTGTTTATTTTACTATATGAATGTATTGTTCTGATGGATTTTTTTCCCAAAACTTTATTAAAAAAATCATCCATGCTTGTTAAAACAAATTCATTCATTGTATGTTGGCAATTTTCGATTTTGCAACATTTATCTTTACTTCATTGAACAGTAATAACATTAAACAATCTGTTTTACAAAATAGGATAACAAATGCGAACACAAAAGTTAAATGGAAACTGTTGTTTACGTTCTTTTTTCTTTCATATTTTCAGGCATAATATGTACAACTGGATTTAGTTGAAGAGCTCTTCACCCAGATTTTCAAAATTGAAATCACTCTTTCACTGTTGGAGTTATTGGATTTTGTCGAATTAGATGGAATTGTTTCTGCAGAGCTGGCCTCTTATGACAGTCTCACATATATTCACAGTAATGTTTCCTTTTTTCAGTACTATTACAAGTCACAATTGTCTCACAAAATCAAAAGGGTTTGCAGTGAGTACAAACTCACAGTACATTAACAGTGAGTATTCAAAAATGTAAAATGTCTGTGTCAGACAGTTAGTTCTACATCTATTTTCCTTTTAAGAACTGCTTTTGACCAAGATGCGTCACGTTCCCTCTCTCATCAGCAGTCCAGAATATTTACATGCTGCTGAGATCAGCAAATATATAAACAAATATATCATAAACATCAAGAAATCACCTATACAATCTCATTTGCCAGTAAGGGAAGAATAAAAAATCCAAAGTCAGTGAAAACATCTCAATAGTGCATTACTGTTCTAGTGCATTATTGGTTAACTTCAAAGTGAAATTGTGGTGTAGTCAACAAATTCAGAGAGGAAAAAGTAGGCAAAGACAAAATTTCCAATGCATAAGTCAAAATGCAGTCAAGGAATGTCGCGTTGTTCGTAGTAAGACCGGGAACATGTATAAAGAATTCCATTTTGATTTCACGTTGACTTTTCAGAAGTTGAATGATTCTCTTTATATGCATCACTCCACTCTCATTATGCATTTGTGCAAACATGTGAACTAATATTCTGTCTCAGTCTTTTCGACAGCAGTAACGTAGACAAGTTATTGCAAGTGCAAAATCATATCATGTTTATGACTAATCGTAGAGTAGACGACCCTTTTCTAGATGTGATTGGTCGGTGCTATACTGCAAGGTCGTCCGGTCTCATGCGGCTGCTGGTCCCGCTGCTCTTGCTAAACCTTCGCTTGTCCTCATCAAATTCGCTGCTTAGAAATGAAGGCGAGGCACATGTGTTGGGCGTCTCTGTAGGTGCTTGTGAGAAGCTCAAAAAGTTGACCCCTAGGTAGTCTTGACCCCGGTGGCGTTCGGTAACCATGTTTGCAGAGTTCTGTTGGTGCACCAGTCGGTCGTGAAACGGCGGACATGTTGGATGTATTTGCGAGTGTGCGTGTGTCTGTATAGTAGGGGAAGACGGTGGCGATGTCAGGCACTGGTTGAAGTCGGGAGGTGGAGTGCAGGCTCGGTTTGGCGTGGACGGGTTTGGGGAGACTGCAGCCACGGTGGACGGCGTGATCGGTCGTTGTTTGGAAGTCTTATAATCATGTAACCACCTCTTGCACTGCTTCCATGCCAAATGATACAGTTCCACGACACTGAGAAACAGAGACACGCCGGCTACCGCCAGCATGAACACAATGAACACGTTCTTCTCCGTAGGTCTTGAGATGTAGCAGTTGACCGCATGTGGACACGGAGGAGCCTTACACACGTAGAGCGCGTTGAGGAAGACTCCGTAGATCAGATACTGGACTATGATGAAGACCACCTCCATCACGAAGCGGATGAGGATACTAAGTACGTAAGTTTGTAGCAAAGCACCCTTCAATCGCACTTTCCCACCTCCACCTTCATCCTCCTTCCCACAGTCCTTGTTTTTTTCTGGGTACTTCTCTCCATCACCATCTTCCTGCTCTTTCCGCTTCTTTTCCTCGGTGCGGACGCTGTGCATCGCATGTCCCATGTAGATGAGAGACGGTGTGGACACGAACACTATCTGGAGCACCCAGTAGCGTATATGCGCGATGGGAAATGCTTGGTCGTAACAAACGTTCTCACAACCGGGCTGCTCCGTGTCGCAGGTGAAGTCTTCCTGCTCGTCGCCCCACGAGGACTCGGCAGCAGTTCCCAGGACCAGGATCCGGAAGATGAAAAGAATGGTGAGCCACACCTTTCCCACCGAGGTGGAATGTTCCTGAACTTCTTCTAGAAAGTTCCCCAGCAGACTCCAGTCAGCCATGACTGGTCAGAAGAGCCTGAGAAAAAGAGGTAGAGTCAAATGAAGGGAGCAGAATGGCATACTATACTCATACTATTTCTGCCAAATTATTAGGATATGGGAAAAATAATACTAGTAGTATGCAAGTATGCTATTTCGATTCAATCATAGTTTGTATAATCATGTTAGCCACTGCCCTAGTGCCTTCTCCTGCTATTCGAAAACAAGGACAAAGATGTCAACATGCAAAGACTGTATATTTAGGTTGTGTTTGTGTTCTTCGATACAAACTTTTCCCACAAACTTTTCCCACACACTCGAGTGCTGGGAGTCTGGGAAAAGGAGGCAAAAGAATTTAAGGAACCAACAGCTAAAAATAAGCGAGGAAGATGATATTTAGTGGAATTTGTTTTTCTGGGTTGGAATGTTTCCTGTTATCATTCTAAAGCCATATGTATATTTGCTCATTCATTGTAACATTCACCATTAATGAAATTATTTCGGTATATTAAAATCCAATAAATGTGTTTAAACGGTACTCAACAACATTGTGCTGCATTTTATTTATTTATTTATTTAATAGACTTTAGCACAATATTTAAAAATAGTAGAAGTCCCAAATCAGCTGCTAAAGCTTAACAAATTTAAATGCCATGGGGAAAGTTCCATTTGTCCTTTACGGCAGGGTGTTGCTGCACAAACATCATGTGTATTGTGTAGCTTTTTTGACTTAGTCTCTCTGTTCCGTCCTTTTATACCAATTATTCAGTTTAACAATGTTCCTTATTTGTCTCTGTCTCTCACTGGATTAATCTGAAATTTAGCGTCAGAGTCTCAGTCCTCCAGGGGGTTTATGGAAAGAGGGAGCCCAAAATACTCTCATCACTTTAACATGAGAACTTGGGTAAGACTGTGTGTGTTTAAGGAGCAGTTTGTCTGTGGGAAGCATTGAAGAGTATAACTCTGTGTAAACAGACCTTATTCAGATTCACATTATTTTAAGAAAATGTTTCAGTAAGGAGGGAGGTTTTCAGTCTTTATCAGCTGGCTTCTCTAATGCTAACCACACACAGAATGGACTTATTGCTTTATTACTGGTTTGGCTAACAAGTTTTGATTTGTCTCTTAAATTATTAATACAGCTTCATACTTTATAGACAGATATTTGTTTTCTATATTTTATTATAAAAATTGGCATGCTTTCATTAATTATGGCTGAACATAATTATATCTTTATGTAGGATTTACGTGCGTGTATAATCAGACTTGCATACATTTATTTATTATTGTACTGGAATACATGATGATTTTTCATTTGTGACATTGAGAGGTCAAATCTATTTTTGTAAAATGGCCTTAAGATAAGAAAGATAATAAAATAATTTTAATCAAAATTAAAATTAGATGTTTTATTTATTTATTAATAAGTGGAAAAATGTACAGTCATCTGGTCATTAACCGAAAATAAACCCCTTTAGGGTGATAGAAGACCTGATCTCGACATGTCTGTTTTTCTCTCTCAATAATGACCAACTGACTGTACATATCCGTTGCAAAGTTTACTATAAGTTCAGATTTATTGTTATATATTCAGAATTTATATAATTATTTCCTGTTTGCTATATGTAACCTATTATAATGTTATCAACAAATACCAGGAAGGGCAGTTTGGCATCAGATGTGGGAACCACGTCTTTATAGACAGACTGAATGTGGTGGAGTCTCTATAAGTGTGTCTCGCTCCACTCCCCTTTAAGGAAATAATCTTAAACAATATAATTTCCCTCTTACAAGGCACTTGAAAGGAAACTGACGGGGTTCAAGTCACTGTGGCCAAAGAGGTTAACGGCACACTAAAAAGACTGTGTGTGTGTGTGTGTGTGTGTGTGTGTGTGTATGTGTGTGTATACAGTCATTCAGTTCAAATGTTAGTTATATTTATTTTATTTGTAATCTAATCTAATATGTTATATTTCATTCATTTTATTTTAAAAGTTGTTAGAATAATATAGTATAATATAGAAGTTATATTTAATTTATTTTATTTAAAATTTTGTTAGAATAATATAATATAAATGTAATGGTTTCCCAAACTAGGTTAGTGAGTGGATGAAAAGCGTTTAAATTTAATTAAAATAAATTAATAATTTCAAAATGAAAACAATCAAAATAAAGCAAATTTTTTTATATTTGCAATATTCTAAATATTAAATATTTTACCTGAATGTCAAGTGACTATTAAAATCAGAGAACCATGAACACAAATCCGTTTTTAAAATTTAAATTGTTAAACTTTGGGTGTATTTCAAAAGTTTGGCATATGATATGATAAATGATATATTAAATAATACAATATATGATATGTGATATATGATACTCAGTTAAGTTCAGTTCACATTTATTTGCGTAACGCTTTTCACAATACATATCGTTTCAAAGCAGCTTTACAGAAAATGTATGTGTCTGCATTACAGTTTAGAGTAATCTGCTATCAAAGGTGACTGTCTATGACTGTCTAATTTAAGGCATTAATACATTGTTAGCTAACTGTGTGACATTATATGATGTATGATATATGATATTGATGTGATATTTAATGTGACAGTTCAATTTCTTTTCATTAGCACTGTGAAGGTGCCATAACAAAATCTTTAATCATCTTAGCTGTATTTATTTTTGCCAAGTTATCTTAATGTGTTAGTTGAGCCTTAATTCTATTGTTAAGTAAGTAAAGTAAATATGTCCATATCAACCAAATTGAAGCTTATGCAAACCAGATATTTACCTGTGGGTTTTGTTGCAGGGATGTTTTTAGGTTATTCAAAAAGTAGGCCATGGGTAAGCAAACTGTACATCAACAGTCTACTGTACGTGAACTTTTCTCGGCGCTATTTCAGTGTCAGTGAAACTTTCAGGAGGAAGGTGGCGAGACCTACTCCCTTCTTCACTTGTTTACACGAGGAAAGGAGAACAATGTGGGAGTTTTTTTTTGTGTGTGTGTGTGGTTTTTGCGGCAGGGGCATCTGGAGATAAAGGAGCTGCTAAGAAGCTGCATCAAGAAGAGAACCATGCTCTTCCGGTCTCTGTTTCCCCTGTCTGTGTTTGAGTCAGCACTGAAAGGCTTCTAGCTACATAGATGTGAAAGTCCACGTCAATAGCAAGGAAAATGATGATTCTAAATGTATAAAATACAGTTCAAATTGAGCTTAGTTTTAATGAAGTGAATTCAACAGCTAAGGCATTATTGCAAACATAATCCAGACACGGAGATAAGGAGGGGTCTTGTATCTCTCTGAAGGTATTTATTTTGTGATAATATCATGCTTGTTTGAGTGACAGAGAGAAAGATTAATCTAACACAAGTAACCAATGACCTTTCTTCTTTCTCTTTTGGTTTCAGTGAGAAATTTAACATGTCATTATATGTAAACTGTAAAAAACGATCGTGATTTTAACGATAAAAGACTGTAAAAATGCTACAGTGCAAAACTGTTAATTGGTTAACAGAAAGTTTCCTTACTATATACGGTAAATAACTGTGATAGATCTAACGGTACATTTAATGTAATTTTACTGTAAAATACCGTTAAATTTACAGTTTTTGAAAGTGAAAAAGAACAACTCATTGTATAATTTACAGTGAAAAACCGTAAATTGACATTCCCACAATTCCCTGCGTGACACTTCACATTTTATGTATTTTTATTGAAATAACTATGTTTCTTCTTAGTTTTCTTAGTTCTTTTCTAATCAGTTATGTACATTAGTGTTTTATGTCACATTTAATGTTGTTAAATTAATGTTTATTGCATTTTTATAATTTCATGTGTGTTACCGTGATGGTGTTTAATGTTTTTGCGAATGACACTGTGCAGCTTCTATATAATAGTATTAACTTTCTTGTGGAAGATTGCTTGTGATAAGCTTTGATTTATCTCGTGACTCTCATCACTGCTGTGGTGATTGTTGGTTGTCAGTGTATTACAATGGTACAAAACAGATATTAATACTTCAATGGGTTGGTAAATTAACATTAAATCAGATTATGAAATACGATTTATTACTGTAAATTTTACGTTAAGTCTGTAAAACCAATAACGTTGATACTGTATTTTTGACGGTAAAGTTCTGGTAACCACAGCTGCCGGTTTTATTCCGTAAAAACAACGGGATTTTTTTTTACAGTGTAGCCTATGTATGATTCTATGTATTTATTTATTCATGCATTCCTTTGTTTGTATCTTGTCTTTGGTTTTATTTGGTAACACTTTACAATAAGGTACATTAGTTAATGTTAACTAACATGAACTAACCATGAGCAATACATTTGTTACTGTATTTGTTAAGCTTTGTTAATGTTAGTTAATAAAAATACAGCTGTTCATTGTTTGTTCACAGTGCATTAACTAATGTTAACAAGATTTTAATAAAGTATTAGTAAATGTTGAAATGAACATGAACATAGATTAATAAATGCTTTATAAGTGCAGTTCATTATTAGTTCATGTTAACTAATGAACCTTATTGTAAAGTGTTACCATTTATTTTTATTTGTTCCATTTATTTGTTCTATTGACTTAATTGTTTTTATTTTTTTATTCATTTATTGTTTATTTGTATTCATTTATATTAATATTTTTATTGTAATAGTTTTGTGTTTGTATTCTGCTAAGTTTCAGATAATTTGGCAGTACAACAGAACAATTAGTCGTCATGCTTATAAAGCACATTAA
Source organism: Siphateles boraxobius (assembly GCF_051911475.1). Taxonomy (NCBI): domain Eukaryota; kingdom Metazoa; phylum Chordata; class Actinopteri; order Cypriniformes; family Leuciscidae; genus Siphateles; species Siphateles boraxobius. The sequence goes on along the minus strand of NW_027508908.1, from coordinate 5,512,172 downwards.
AACTGATATGATCTTAGGTTACTGCTCTCACTACTGAATTCTACCCAACTTTTTCCTCTTTATCTGTGCTAATTTTTTTGGTTTGGTTTTAGGATTCAAACAAGATATGTCTGTGCTACTGGAAGTGAAATCATGAAGTTTCCCGATCAGCACAGAGAGGATGAGTATTATATAGTTGATATTCGTCTTACACTGATTCTTTTGCATGATTGTCTTCACTGTCTGCTCTTCTGCCTCTGAACAGATGAACAGCGTCTGGTTTACAGTCCAGAGAATCTAGCAGAAGATGAGCTGCAGGAGTGCTTTCAGAAGAATGGGTGTGTGTGCATGAGTGTGTGATCAGCCATTTAATGCAGCTGACAGCGTGACTGAAATAACTTGATGACATCTGGAAACTAAGAACAGCAAAAGGAGCAGATATGCTAAGCTTTAGAGATTGAGTTCTGCCATCGGATCCTCCCTCACGAGTCCGTTCAAGGCTCCCACTGTGTGTGTCTATGTATTCAGAGATGCTCTCCTGGGAACCATCATGACCCTTCATTCATCAGGCTTTTCCTATTAGTTCCCAGCATGTTAATTTATTAGACCAAATATTGATCCGCAGCCAAAGTCTGTAAGGTTAGATTAAATTAGATCAGTCAAGCACGTATTGAATTTCATATTCAAAATTCAACTCCTTAAACTCTAATTAAATTCATGAAGGTGTGTGTATGTGTGTATATATATATATACACACGTGTGTGTGTTTGTGTGTGTATGTATGTGTGTGTGTGTATATATATATATATATATATATATATATATATATATATATATACACGTGTGTGTGTGTATAATTATTAGAGTATATATATATATATACGTGTGTGTGTGTATATATATATATATATATATATATATATATATATTAGTATATGTGTGTGTGTGTGTGTATATATATATATTAGGGATGCACCGATACCACTTTTTAAGGGTCGAGTACGAGTGCCGATATTTTTTTCCTGGTACTCGCCGATACCGATACCGATGCCTGTTGTACTGGGGGGGTTCTCGTTTTATGTGGCAATTTTCTAAGAACAACACAGTGAGACTAATGAACAAATCAGCATCTTTATTTTCAACAACTTAAATAAACCTAAAAAAATAAATAATTCTTATTGTGCTTACAACAAATTTTCAAAGCCCAAATTTCACAGTGTCCAATAACCTCCAAAGGGCAAAACCAAGGACATAATGAATGTAATTTTTACCTGCCTGTCACAAAGTTGTCAAAGTGCTAAAGAAATCACAGACAACAAGACAAACAAATTTGTCATAAGGTGCCAAAGAAATCATAGAACAAATGTTTAACATAACACTGAGTAACAATGTAATCACAGCCGAAAATGTAAAGTGAAATATTAGAGTGTACTATTAAATCTAGCAACACTATAACTGCAGGAAGAGTGTTCATAAGAATTAAGAAATATAAGCTAAGGATATACGTGAGGTATCGGTCTTTGGTATCGGGGTATTTTTACGAGTACGAGTACAAGTACATGAGCTTGGTATCGGGCCCGATACCGATACTGGTATCGGTATCGGTGCATCCCTATATATATATATATATACATATACATATACATATTCTCTGGCAACAAATAAGAGATGTACAAAAAATACCTTTTGGGACTGGAGACCTTTAAGAGTAAGATTTGTCAGTGATATTACTACAGGTTTACAGTGTATGAAAGGTCAGCGATACTGTCTATAAAAACTTCTGCATTAAAGGCTTCATCTGCAGTGTTTTATGAAGCAGTAACTCAGGCCAAGCTTTTTCAGCTGTAGTGAATCTGTTTAAACTGACAATTAGCAAGAGGATATAGAAGCTACACCTTAACAAACAGCTAACTGAAAACGAATAAGTGTGTGTGTGTGAATCTGTGTTTTCATACCTTTAACAGCTGTATCTGACAGGTGACTCTTAAAGATCAGACGGGAGTGTGTTTGTCTCTCTGTAGACTGATGGGTAAAGACTTGATGCTTGATAGATTCTTGTTCTCTCCGTCTCTCTACCCGAGAACCCTTGCTGTCTCTTCTGCCTTTAGGATGTGGGATTAGTTGCCAGAACCACTTGGCGGTCTGACAGTCACAGAGCCTCCGAAGCTTCACTTTGATAAATGGTTCAGTTCGTATGTTCTCTGTGATTAACGCCTGAGGTCGAGTGTCTCAGATCAAAGATCCACACTGAACAATCTGGAACAGTCAGACTGTTGATGCTTTTTTATTGGTGTGGATGTTGAAGAGCTGAAGCAGGTACGTTGACACCTCAGCGTGATACAGGTGATTGAACTATGCTTCCTCTTATCATTGTCGTATCTTCCTGACAGTGTCGAGTTAGGACACAAGGCCGTTTGCAGACAGATCGCTTATCGTTCACTTGTTGTCAGTATAATCCACAGGCTGATGGCGAAAATGGACTCTTTATTACCCCGGTTGACCAAAAGAAATCTGTCTCCTTCAACGATAAAGCTTGAATTGATTGATGAACCGCTGCAGTTGTTCAGAATCTCTGCTAGGTTTGAGAAAGGAAAGATGAACTTTATAGATGGTCAACTCTGTTGTTTCCGCCCAAGAAAGAAACCTTCTGATACATCTAGTGTAAAACAAGCAAATCAATTCAGTCTTCCTTTAGATGAGTCCTTGTCCTCTCGGTGTCATTTCCAGGGGACGACAGATTACAGACGGACTGATAACCAGAAGCAGCTGCTAGCGGGCCGACCACCGTCATGAACCATCTGGAAATGCCCTCGTACTCAAAGGGCATGTGAAGAAATACCAACAGAGCCGTACCACCTCCTTTCTCTCCCTTTCCTTCTCCACCTTCTTCTACTCCTCCTTCCCCTCTCCTCTCACAATGCTTCGCTGCCACTCTATTTTAGTTGGAGGAATATCTCATCATCAGGAAGGAAAGTGAGATTGTATTGAGAAACAATGGGGATTGGACTCAGGCTTGTGGTCTCATGGTAATTATTCAGAGCTCTAGAAGTTTTATGTGACTTGTTGCTTTCAGCTTTACTTTAATATGTGCGAAGCCCAGCAAGAACCAAGTAGGCAGATATTTTTGAAGTGTTATTCCGCGGTTTTATCAGAAACTAGCATGCACTCTTTTCGAAAGATTATACTCGTACATTATACAGTAGTATTTTATAGCAACACATTTTCTAAGGTTAATTTTTTCTTTATTTAACACAGTTCATAGAAATTCCCTGCGATTTCGTCTGCATTCTCTGATGACAAAATGATTGAAAATTAATGTATTTATGTTTTATACCTGTGGTCTCTGAAAAATGCTGGATCCTTTTTATTATTTTAGAACAGGCTGCACTTATTTATTCAAAACTACAGTAAAAACAGGAATATTGTAAAATGTTATTACAGTTTAAAATACCTGTTTTCTATTTGAATATATTTTAAACTGTAATTTATTCCTGTGACGTAAAGCTGAATTTTCAGCATCATTACTCCAGTCTTCGGTGTCACATGATCCTTCAGAAATCATTCTGATATGCTGATTTGGTGTACATTTTGAAACAAATGTCTTCACTGTCACTGTTTATAATCAGTTTATCATCAGTATGATCAAGATTAAGAAAACCCATCAAGTATCAACGTGACTTCAATACCTGCCAAGCTATTTAAAGTGCCTTGTGGTCTCTGAAATCAAGCTCAAATGAAGTTACGAGGATTTTGACCACTGAATTTCGGACATACGTGTTTTGTCCATCATTAGAAGGGCCACATTGCATTACGCTTTCATCGACTGATGTGGGTGCTCAGTTTTTTCTGACATTTGTCCAAAATCTTATGTCATAAAAGATGAAGTGCTACGCACTTAGACAAATGGTATCTTCTCAGCTCCTCAAATACATAAAACATTAGCCTTTACATTGTTTCTTGAGTAAACTTGTACTTATTCAAACAAACAGTTCTTTATCTACCCTTGCAGTGCAAACGAGCAGAGACAGTTGTGACAAGTAATGCTACCAATCAGATTGTGCTACCAACACAATATTTGCATTGTTTTAAGGGTAGGGGTAGGTATGGACGTTAATAAAGCCTTAAAGCACATGAATATGATGCTGGTAGCATAATCTGATAGGTAGTATTTTCGAATACTATCTAATTGTTTTAATGGGCGTTAGCACAATCTGAGCGAGTAGCACACGACAGTTTGAAGATCCAACGGAGCTACGAGGTTTAGTCACAAGCTCTAACTAATACGTTTCATTGGTTAAATATTCGCAAAACCCACGGACAGACATAAAGGGTGACCAATAATAATGATTTATGGGAAAAAAAAATAGAAAATAATGATGATACAAGTTTTCTCAACTATATTTAAAATTTTGTTAATTCATGTAGTAAATCTCTTAAAGTGTTCTACCATTAGAGTGTAATTGTAATAATAATTTTAAAATAAACATATATTTGGGCCCCCTGGTCATGTCGATGCATAAATCCGGCCCTGTCTCTAACAGAACATGTGGGATTTTCCTTATCAAAGCCATTACAATTACAATGCTTCTCACTGACTCCCTCACAACCTTTAAAAAAAATTAAGATGGCACACTACCAGCTCGACAACAAATGTCTCTTTTATAATCCTTCACTTTTATGAGTGATTGCAGGCGCATGACGCCTGCTAAGACATGGTATTGGCAATGGGACATTGAAGAGACCCACCATGTGACCAAACTAGCTTTGGGCCACTGTTGAGTTTGGAGCTTGGTTTCTTTGTTTCTGACACAGTGAAATGTATTTATACCTGTCTTCAGAAATGTGATCTCTAATCAATTAAACATGTTATCAGTTTATAAATCACATAAGTATTATTGAGAAATATAAGTGTTCTTGTCCTTGCAAAAATTGTGGGTTATTATGCTATGGTATTGTGGGTGGTTGCCAGATCATTGCTGTGCAGTCAAAAGAGCTGACTAAACATCTTTACTATTCTATGATGGCTTATTTCCCTCTTTTACTGTTAGTACATTGGGTGCATTGCATGTATGATTGCACTGAAAAGGTTTTAATCTCTAATCGTAATATGAGCTATAGAATGAACGAGGCTTGCCTTTAGAAACATAACTAATAATACAAACCAATGTTGCTTGTGTTCCCTACTAGAGCTGATCTGGGTGCAGGAATCACTCAAGGGAGAGTGTGACTGTGGCACTTGAAGTTGTCATCAACACCACTGTGACCCATGGCACATACGGGCAGAGATAAAATGCCTTTCTCTTCATTTAGCTCAGCCACAGGATCGTGAGAAGAGAATCATCCATGTGCCTAAAGCAAGTCTGAAACAAGGTCAGTGAGGGGTAAAAATGATTATATAGACCAATGCTATACAGTATATTGCTCAGACAGCTGAAGGTCAACAGTGGTTTTTCTCAGCTCTAATTACACCACCTGTATTCATTAAACTTGAGAAAACAATGACACTTTAAGTCATATCAATTGTATTTCAATCTTTGGAAATCCTTGCATGGACCATTGTAAGGATGGTGACCTGCCCTGACCCCTCACATTTTACTCACCTAGACAGCGTTAATCCACTTGATGATCGTGCATGAAAAGACAAACTTTTCCTTTATTTATTGCTTGTAAGCTGTTGTCACTCATATTGACCTTTATTGTTGTCCTAACAGCCGAGCGGATTATTACGCAAAAGGCCTCTGCAAACATTCGTAAAAGCTAAACAAAACATTGGCAACGTTCAAAGTGACATAGACAAACATAGACCAAAAAAAGCAGAGCAACCTCTTGGTGTCTGTCTCAATCTCCTCTTGTGTTCTGGTGTCAAAGCTCATTTTCTTGTTCACCCTTTGGAAACAATGGAGAAAAGATGGCAGCTTTCCACACTCAGCAAAAATCTTTATCGAAATTCGTATTCAGCACAATGGTTGTGCTGATACCTTAGACTACTTTCAAATCTGACATTCAGACTCAGCTTTAAGATTACAGGGGGCAGAGGTTAAAAAAAATATATTAAGTAGACATCTGCAAAAAAAAATTGCTAAAGCTTTTCTCAGAACTAACTAAACCATTTTTATCAGATGTGTGAATTGTCATTTCAAGCAGAAGGAAGTAATCCAAAAAATGTTATTTCCTGCAGATATAAAGTACACACCTAATATTATCTTTTTTTCTTTTAATGTTTTGCTTTGAAAGTGTACTTGTGCTACTTATCTTTTAAATAAAGATCTTGTTGGATATTTTATTTGTGGCTTAAGTGTAACCTACAAATCTTTACAATGTTTTTCTTGCATGAAAAATGAAAAAAAAAAGTCATGTCTTTGTAGTCAGTTAAACCGGCAATGAAGGTGTGAAAATTGCAGCTAAGACAGGAACTGATGGTAGAAATATTTTTTAATTGTTCAAGTGCCCTTTTTTGCACATATGATACATGGGAGTGTGAAACTAATCACGAAGCTTAAATCACCTCTATCTCTTTTTATAGGGATCCGCAAAGCTGCAGAATGCTAGCAAGTGATAAAGACACCCTGTGCATCAGGGTTATCGCCTGAGAGAGAGTGGACCCTTCTACGACCTGGTGTTAGAGACCGCTCTGACCACATCCTGACAGAATCCTGGCTGAGAGAAAGAACCAGACGTTCCTACACGCCAATGACAGTTGCATGCATTTATTTGGTTAGTAGAGTTCCTGTAGATTTCCAAATTAACTAGATTAAATTGTCAATGACTCAGCATAATCCAGCATAATTCTTCAAAATTAATGTACCGTTACATTTAGCTGTTGCCTGAGCCATGCATTTATAACAATGTATTGTAGACTGTTTTATTGACCTTAGGTATAAGGTTGACCAAATGATGAAGTCCGGCATACTTCACCAGAGAGAAGTATGTTGTTTCACTGGAATATTACGAGGACAATTTAAATAAAAAAATGAAACATCCATAGATGTTTATAGAAAACAGATACTGTGAATTTTCATTCCATGCCGACTTTAAGTGAAGCATGAAGAAAAAAGCGCTCAATAAGAACTCTACTTTGAATTGATGGCCAGGTTGATTGTCAAGATGATTTCCCCTTTTTTAACCTCCTTAGACAATCCATGTTCTTTACTTTTAGGGCCATTGGACTCAATCTTTTAGCGTCTCTTTGTGACTTGTGACCACTCTACCTTCCGTCTTTCTATTGTATTGCCATAGGCCTTTCTTTCCTCTTGCTGTACCCTAAACCAATGTGTACACACACAGGAAGTCTCATATCCATTTCCTTAGAGATTGGACAGAACAATTGATCACCTTTTCTCCACCCTTTCTCCTGCCAATTCACTATCGTATGGGATGCATTAAAGGCCATAGAAAGCTGGGACAGGTCAGGTCAGGGTGTGGTTAGATAGTTGTTTGTTACCATACTTCCAGGAAAATAACTATTTTAAACCCTAATGCTATGTATGTGGACACCTTGTCTTCCAGTACATTCCGGGTCACTTATGGATGTTTAGGCATTTGTTTCCAGAAAGACTGGACAGTGTCCCAGTAAAGGTCCAATATTGAATTTTCAACTAATCTTTATTAACTGGAAGTTTATCAACTCTAACAATCGGCCAAACAAACTAAGTAGTTAAGATGCATCCCAAGAGTGTTCTACATTGTATTCCAAGCAGTTGTTTTACTCTAGAAAGTGGCATACAGAGATATGCTGAAATAATTCTATAATTCTGCACTGCAAGTCTACAACGAGGCTTCATTCACTCTTCAGTCTTACATGTGGAATGGAAGTGAACTGAATCAGGTAAATCCTCCTTATTGTTGCTGGTATCTCTGGTATGCACAAAGAACAGAGAACAGAGAGACCCACATTGGATCCATCAAATAACTGGCGCTGGAATAGGGATTAATGGGATTACCACAGAAGAACAAGAGGATAGGCACCACTGTCAAACCAGGCAGGCGTTCTCTGTGAGTCGAGAGCAATATTTAAAAATCAAATCTACTTTTAAATTAAATTTAGTACATTGTGTTAATAATATTGCTCACAAAGACGTAACCCCACAAGGTACATCTATCTATAGTTTACAAATGTGTGGTCTAGCTGGAAAGACCAGTATATGTTGTGTTTTTGATGTTGCTCTCCAGAATGGGATTCAGTGAACTGATTTTCCCAGCAGGCTTCTAAACTAACTTAACTAGTGAGACTTCCTTGGTCAACCCCCATTAACCAAAAGATGATGTGAATGGTTTGTATGTCCAGTGTGTTTGCTGCTACGACCTACGTCTACTGACTAGCCAATAAAAATGCAACATGAAATGGCGTATTGATTAACATGACATGGCACTAAAACTACTTAACTCAAGCTCCATTTGCAAGATGGGTATGCCAACCTGACCTCTTTTCCATAGCCATGATGACCACATGACATATTCTCCTCTTTCGCGTCCTCCTCTTTTTTTTTCATCGCACACAAATACCACAATTGCCAAAGTGTGATTCATCTTGCTCTATTTATTTACAACTATCGCATGCTGATTACGTTTTATTCTTCTTTTATAACTTGCGTCATAGCCTATGATTCAATAGGTGTCATCATCGTACAGTCTACATACATGTCGTACCCAAGTTTATTAGATCCATATTATTAGATATTAGATCGTACAGTGTGATTTGTAATGATCTTATAGGATTGCCGAAATCGCACACTCTGTAGCAGACATAATTAGAGTTGGAGGAAAGTGGCCCTCCAGAAGCAGGTTTGGACACCCCTGAGCTAGACCAACAATAACCAGCATAGACCAGCATTACAGCAAGTGGGTTCTTAGATGGAATATAATGACTATGGCTGGAAAAGCAATAGTTTGTTTAGTAATTCAGAACTGTGCTAGTGAAAGTGTCATACTCAACTTGCCTTCGTGTACTGAGATTGAGAGCAGACAGTATGTTGCTCCCAGCCTTTTACCTTGCTAATGGAGAAAGCTAACTACAGGTCAAGCAGCACTGGACTGTTGCTCAGTGGTCCAAAGTACTTTTTTCGGATGAAAGCCAATTTTGCATGTCATTCGGAAATCAAGGTGCCAGAGTCTGGAGGAAGACTGGGGAGAAGGAAATGCCAAAATGCCTGAAGTCCAGTGTCAAGTACCCACAGTCAGTGATGGTCTGGGGTGCCATGTCAGCTGCTGGTGTTGGTCCACTGTGGGCAGGGTCAATGCAGCTAGCTATCAGGAGATTTTGGAGCACTTCATGCTTCCATCTGATTTCATTTTTCAGCAAGACCTGGCTCATGCTCACAGTGCCAAAACCACTGGTAAATGGTTTACTGACCATGGTATTACTGTTTTCAATTGGCCTGCCAACTCTCCTGACCTGAACCCCATAGAGAATATGTGGGATATTGTGAAGAGAAAGTTGAGAGACGCAAGACCCAACACTCTGGATGAGCTTAAGGCCGCTATCGAAGCATCCTGGGCCTCCATAACACCTCAGCAGTGCCACAGGCTGATTGCCTCCATGCCACGCCGCATTGAAGCAGTCATTTCTGCAAAAGGATTCCCGACCAAGTATTGAGTGCATAACTGAACATAATTATTTGAAGGTTGACTTTTTTTGTATTAAAAACACTTCTTTTATTGGTCGGATGAAATATGCTAATTTTTGGAGATAGGAATTTTGGGTTTTCATGAGCTGTATGCCAAAATCATCAGTATTAAAACAATAAAAGACCTGAAATATTTCAGTTGGTGTGCAATGAATCTAAAATATATGAAAGTTTATTTTTTATCATTACATTATGGAAAATAATGAACTTTATCACAATATGCCAATTTTTTGAGAAGGATCTGTATATGCTAATGCTACTCTTTCACTGTATCCTACGTAGTTTTATGGCAGTCAGCGAAATCGTCCCTCAGGAGCAGGAAACGATGTGTAACAGCATGTAGGCAGATCCCTGTAAGATAACTTTGTTTGAGGGAATGTCCAATGCCTAACCATAGCCTGGGGCCTGCTTCATTCGCACAATCTGGGATCATGCCTCAATGCGCACGTTTAATAGACACAGCGGACTTCATAATGACATCATGCCTTTGTTTGAAATCCCAACACCCATTCACCACTATGCTGCTGGCTTAGGCTGCCAGCGCCAGCAATATAAACAAGTAGCACCTTTAAATGAAGGCTCCAGGGTCAGGCTAACATGAGGACTGTTTGCTCCAACTTTTCCCGTACTCTGTGCAGATGGTGTTGAACTACTTAGTGTAGGGCTCTGTTTGAAACCCCATGTAAGAGTTGACTTTAGACAAAAAGTTGCAAAGGTTAGGATAGAATACATGGTCTATTTATGAGATGGTCTTATGTAGTAGCAGAAATAGGGAAAATTCCCATGTACTTATATTTGTTTTCCCAACTTTTAACACTGGCATCTTGAAAAATCATGGTGCAATCAACCCAGTAACTGTAGAATCTCAGTTCCCAATCGTAGATCCTTCAATCTCAGATCCTTCCCTGTTGATCCAGTTATTTTCTTCTGTTAAAATTATAGTAGAGGGGTTTTTTTAGGCGATCTGTATTTCATTGTATTTCATTCTATAGTAAATGCAACAGGGTCAGTATCCAGGACTTTGCAATAAATCACAAGTAGGTGTTAAAAAATGTATTGCTATTATACAGAGGAGTAATTAGTGTTTAATAGGAAAATATTTTTGCATACATGCAAATGCCCTGCCTCTGGACAATGCTTGGTCCATGATGTCATTTCAAGAGCACATTCCAGTTGGATATAAAAGTGGTCCACACGGGCTAAAGCATTGTCTAGAGAGGGATTATTGGTTGTGGTTCTGACTAATTAGACTTGATATGTTTGAGTCAAGAAGTATGTGTAAAACTTTGCTTGACCTACTGTATTAAAGTTACTTATCTACATTTTTTTAAAATCCAAATGCATGTCCCCTTTCATGACTTGTAATGTATGCAAAAAAATGGTTCCAGTTTACCATAGGAAACTATCATCAGTTTCATGATAACATGGTGTTGTTTTAGCCATTCCCTGATGCATTATGATGTCACATGAGATACAAAATAAATAAATAAGACTGATTTCTCTTGATTAAGTTCGATTTAGTGTTATCAACCATATATCATAAACTCTAAAAATACAACAAAATTAGCATGTTTAAATGTTTGCTTGATTGGGATTTTGAAAATGTTGCTTCTTTTTTTAAATCAAACTAGCCTGTTGCTAGCTTTTAAGCTATTATATGCCTTCAAAAAATAATGAATCTATCACTGTGATGAAACAAACTTTCTCTAATCGTTTTAGCAGTTAGCATAGGATTACCCTGGTGCATTTTAAAGTAAAAGTGTACATGTAAACACATGATGGTTTTCTTTTGTGAAAAGCCCAACTTACCACTTCAGTGCTCACTTCCTGTGAGTCCAAGAACAAATGTTTCTGAGAAATGTGACCATAGATAGATGATTGCTAGATAGATAGAACACTGCTAGTTCAAACTCAGGTGACAGTGTAGTGAATCTCATAGTAGTGAAACTCATAATCATGCTTTAATTATGACCATGTCACGTTTACACTTTTAAAATGACCCTTTTCCCAATGCCAGAGTCACATACGTTCCCATTTGTGGTTGTGATTCCTATTGTGCTCTGCGTCACCATGCATCGCCCTCTGAATAAAGGCTGTCTGGCTCCCAGCTTAAATATTGCAGCAAACTAAAAACCAACCATCAGACTAGATTCATTCACTTCTGCTCACTCGGGCGACAAGGATTGGAGGCCATAGGTGGGAACCAGAGAGCAAAAAGTTCACTTCACACCACAGTGTGCCAAGAGAAGGGGGAACACACATACTCTGGAGCTCTTACTGTGGCAAATTGCCCATTTAATACTGTTTACCTATACTGCTGTTTGTTCTATATAGAGCACTGTTGGTGTGAAGGTATGCATTTTAATCAGTTGTAAAGAATTTTGAGTCTTTTTTTTCTGGCTTGTTTGGCCTGTCTTGTTAGACCAGGGTGGAAAAATATAGTGTCATTGTTTGATTTGACTATCTTCAAATTCTAGATAATTATCAGATGGTACTGATGCCGCAAACTTTAGTTTTAAAAATAACTATCACAAACGGAATGAACTTTACAACAGTACAATGTTTGGGACAATCTATTATCATGAAGTGTAACTTCATTTGTAGTCTAATAAGATTCCTTCACATCTCTTTTGTTTGTTCCGCAGTGCTGACAGTCAACCATGGGTGACTGGAGTTTCTTGGGCAACATCCTCGAGGAAGTAAACGAGCATTCGACTGTAATCGGTAGGGTGTGGCTCACGGTCCTTTTCATCTTCCGAATCCTCATCTTGGGCACCGCCGCGGAGTTCGTGTGGGGCGACGAGCAATCGGATTACGTGTGCAACACTCAGCAGCCGGGTTGCGAGAACGTTTGCTACGACGAGGCATTCCCCATCTCGCACATTCGGCTGTGGGTACTCCAGATCATCTTTGTTTCCACACCCTCTTTGGTGTACGTGGGCCATGCTGTTCACCATGTACACATGGAGGAGAAGCGCAAGGAACGGGAGGAGGCTGAGCTCAATAGACAGCAAGAGATGAACGAGGAGAGGCTGCCGCTCGCGCCCGATCAGGGAAGCGTCCGTACGGCCAAGGAGACGAGCACAAAGGGCAGCAAGAAGTTTCGTCTAGAGGGCACTCTCTTGAGGACCTATATCTGCCACATTATCTTCAAGACTCTCTTTGAGATAGGCTTCGTGGTGGGCCAGTACTATTTGTATGGCTTCCGAATTCTGCCCCTGTACAAGTGCAGCCGTTGGCCGTGCCCAAACACAGTTGACTGCTTCGTCTCAAGACCTACAGAGAAAACCATTTTCATCATCTTCATGTTAGCCGTGGCCTGTGTCTCGCTTTTCCTCAACTTTGTGGAAATCAGCCATTTAGGCTTGAAAAAGATCCACTTTGTGTTCCGTAAACCGGTGCGGCCGCAAGTCGAGGGACCAGGGGCGGGCGAGAAGGCCTTGCCTTCCATAGCAGCCTGCTCCATCCAGAAAGCCAAAGGCTACAAGATGTTGGAGGAGGACAGAGCCACGTCGCACTTCTTTCCCCTGACTGAGGTAGTGGGGATGGAGGCTGGCCGGCTGCCGGCTCAGTACGAGCCATTTGAGGAGAAATCGGACGACGCGACCCTACCTAAAAAAGATGTCTCTAAGGTGTACGATGAAACGCTGCCCACCTACGCCCAGACGACAGTGATAGGACCGAGTGCATCGGCGGGAGTTCTACACAGGGATGAAGACGAGGACGAGATGGCCGTCGAAGCAGACTTGGAAGCCAGTGAGAGGATAGAAGACACTCGACCGCTCAGCAGCCTGAGCAAGGCCAGCAGTCGGGCAAGGTCAGATGACTTGACGGTATAAATAATATAGAACTGGATTAGAAGTGCAGCAGTATAAATTGTAGTTTTGGGAAAGCGTAGAAAGTCAAAACTAGTGAGAGGGGGAAAAAAAGAGGGGCCTTTAGGCAATTGCGACGACACTTATAATACCAGCTTGTTATTTTAAGGAAGAAAACAATTGAAAAAAATAATGCTGTGCAATTTTCATGAGGAAACTTGAGAGCTTGATTCATCTTTTTTATACAGCAGTATTTTTTGTACTGTTTTTATCAAACAGTTAACAAACCAAAGTTAGCGATCTGCAGCAGCTAGATCTACGTCGGGAGGAGTTGGGGGAACTTATTTGGCAAAATGTGCTGTTTTTTTTAATAATAACATTTTCTATCCAGAGTTTTACTTATCGAAGGTGAGATTCTGATGTTTACATTTTTTGGATTAGCCATTAGCTGAATGTTGTATGTGATATTTTGTTATTCTGATAAGAAAAAAATGTCAGGGCATCATTCTTTTCACCTCAACAATTTCAACCACACATGATGATAAATAATCAATCTTATTTTGATTTGTATGTGAATGGTACTGTAATGGATAGGTGTATGTGTGAGGTGAAACGCATGCTGATAGTTTCGTTGCACAGCCGTTCATCATGGCATATTAGCAAAATATAGACTATTTATTTAAAAGAAATGACCAACGCTGATATACGTTAAACATAATTCCTTGTTTCTCTATTCAGTAAATTACATTATGAGTCTCTTGATTTCATAAACTGTAGGTCAGAGTGTATCGAGCAATAACTGTAATTAATAATAATAATTGCATTAGCCATAGAAAAGATTGTAGGCCACATTCTTTCTAGTCTCTCTGCGCATGCAACCATGATGATGATGATGATAAAGATCATGCCCAATCAGCACAAAGTATTGTTCAACAAGAGACAATAAAACAACATTACATTACATGACATGTCAACACAGACAGTCTGACATCTTTGATGTTGTTGGAAACACCATTTTCACACTTTTACCCTCCATGATGCTTTATTTAAATGAAAATATTTTAAAGGGCGAGAACAGAAGTGGCAGAGACATGTCTTTTGTTGTAAAATATGCCTTGGAATTTAGTATGATATATAGAGAAAAAAAAGTGTAAGAGTATGACATATAGAAAAAAAAAAGAAAAAAAATTGAAGAGTTTCAGTATCCACTTATTTTACTTTATTATTTATTGTTATTATTACTCCTGACCAAATAAATTGTCCCTTTGTTTGTAAAAAATCCACAGTTCTACCAAAGTCATAACATAATCTACTGAAATGTATAAAAAAATTCATTTCACGTCAAATTAGTGTTTATGATGTCAAAAGAGGTCAAACTACCTGCATTTTATATCTTTTCTTTTCTCCTCTACCCTGCTAATGGTTTCATATTAGTTTGGTTTGAATGTAAAATTGTTTTATTTTGTGTTGTTGCCATGTAGAGAAGATAAACTTTTCCAGAACCCAAAGAAATGACTGGAACTAGAACTGAAAAACAAATTTTCTGTACTTTTTAGCGGCTATATGCCGTATGTGAATGATGTGTCCTTTAAAGTGAACGTGATTTCACTAAGTACAACATGCCCCTGGATCAACATCTGATCCTGGTACAACATTCCAATCAACCAATCAGATTTGAGGGACACGTTCAGTTTTGTGTCACGTTTTAGCTTACAACCAGGTTTTGGTGCTACTACATCAGAGTTATTCACCTATCAATTCCCTCTGATTTTAGATATATGGGTGGGGTTAGGACTACATTTTTGGATGGGAATGCTGATCCAGGAACATGTCTTACTTGGGAAAATCACAGTGATCATTATTTAATGGCAAAAACACAAGATGCTAGGGCAGTATGCATGAGCGCATGCAGTTTAGAAACATCAAAGGTGATAAAGTACTGAAGGTCAAATAAAAAAAAAATGTAACAGTATAAAAAAAACCTGACAAACAGAGGAATGATCATCATTTTGCCCCCTAGTTACTGTACTAATGTGAAGGACGTCATTGTCTATTCAAAAGGAATGTTTAACAGCGGTCATTAAAGGGTTTGTCTATTCTGTTTTGTGTCACTGCTAAACAGTTCTTCACTGTATTTTTCTGAGAGCTGGTTTGTGGAAACAACAGTGGAACATTGAGGTCTGCTACTGATAAGAGCATGAGATTTCTTAGAGAAGCTTGGTTTCACGATCTGTGAAATTCAAATCGAAACAGCCTGATACACATTAGTGCAAAGTTTGTAGCCGAGGACTGAATCTATATGTAGTCGCTGAATTTGAGCAGACAGCGATCAACATCATCAGTTCGCCACATCATAAAAGAACTCATCAGATTTCAGGATGTTGAGAGAAATTCTGTTTGATTATTGGTTCTTAACTGTAAGTTTCAATGGCGAATTTTTCTCATAAGTAATTTTGATTTAAGGCCTTTATCATTTCATTCATTTTTACTAACTTGTAGTCCTTTCCTGCAGAAATGATTGTCAGTTGAAACCTGTGAATAAAGCCAATAAAAGGTCATGTGTGGTCAACAAGACTGTCTGCCAGTATTTATTAATATTAGTGTTAAAATTCATGCTCTCCAACACAAACAAGTGTACATATACAGATGTCTCTTGCACACATTTAACTCTAAATAAGGACATACTATCACTATTACTGTAAAGCTACGTCTTAGTTGGTGCTTATCTTGGCGAAAGCCGAGTACAAATCAGCATGAAGTTTTAACATCTACTCTCGTGTAATGGAAATCACTGTTTCTTTTTTATGTTGTACAATATTCGTATACAATCTATTAAAAAAACACACACACACACACACACACACACACACACACACACACACACACACACACACACACACACACACACACACACACACACACACACACACACACACACACACACACACACACACGATATAATTTAATTTATATATATAATAATATATATTTTATATGTAATTCATATTTTAATGTTTATAAACTACATTGATTGATTTGATCCCCCCAGATGTTGGAAACATCTCCAGAAGGGAGCTTTTGCTAGATTTAGCTAACTTCTTGGGTATCATTTTGCCTTCAAGTTTTACAAGCAAATTAACATGGATAAGAATACTTAAAGCCATCAGAAACAAACTATTATTTAAAGCATCCAAACTGCACGAATATGGTAATGATTCAGCACCACAGTACTACCTCCTACACAATTGCACCACAGTACTTCCACGGTCTCTTTTGTAAGGTTCAGCTGAGACGCAGAACACGTCCGCTGTGGTCATCTGTTGAATCATTTTATTTCTAGTAAAACATTTCCATTACAAAACAGTGTGAGAACCAGAAAAAAAAATCAGCAATTTAGATTTGAATGGGTAAAGATGTCTTTATGGACGTTTAAAAACTATACAGCTGTGGCTAACTGATTAATTAATATGAGAGAAGATGCTTGTATAACAAGCAGGCGTGGGAACGGACGCCATTGGCGCTAGTGTTAATAAACGTCACCAGCGGGCCACACCTGTCTCGAGTCCCACGGAGAAGCTCCGGAAGGATAAAAGGAGGAGTGACGACAGTGGAAGACAAGAGAGGACCAGGCCTGGGACATTATGTTGGGGTTTTATTATGTTTATATGCGGCAGTCATACGTGAGGGTCTGCAGCTTTGTTGTTAGTTTTTGTGATTAAAGTTTTATATTGATAGTTTGCCCGTTCCCGTCTCCCTCTTTCCTAAACTTGTTGCAATGCTCACTGCAACTATAAAAAATAAATCAATACTTTTGTGTTTTGTGACAGTAGAACAGCAAACACCATGTGTTAATATTTTTTTGTTTTATTTCTAAAGTTTTTCTGCAGAGAATTCTGAGGGTGTGAATCTTTGAAGAGCATTTCCTTTGTAAGGCCGTTCATAGGAAATGTAAGAATAGTCCACCACACAGTGTGGCATAACAAGCAGACTACACTCGCACACTGCAGCTGAAGGGCTTTATCAACCAGTCGATGTCAGGGTGAGTTTTACTGTCAGTCTTCATTGTTTTAGATCACACTGACGTTTTTTTAACCTAGTATTTATAAGAGGAAAATGCTAGGTAGCCTACACAAGTATTTTCACCAATCTCATGTTACTTTGTGTTGTACCATCTTGAATTCAGCAGATGAATGGATAACAATGAGTTTCAATAATAGTTCTAATAATGGAGGTGAGTTGAGACTGCGGTCACTCAGAAACTAAAGTGAGACTTTCATTTTTAAATTATAATTCTTCAGTGCTGTTATGAACGGCATGGAAAGAAATCTAATTTCAAGAGGAAAAGTAATAGTGGTTTTAAAACTCCAAGCAGACATTAAAAGAGGTCAAATTTTTACTATTATTATTATTTTGTAGATCATTCGCTGTCTTCCAGCTTTTCGAAGCTAGCCAGCCTTTCAACAGTGGTCGTGTTGACTGTGATCTGGTGTATTGTTTTTCTTCTGGTATTCATTATCTGCTTGTCTTTATGGAACACTCAACAAAATGAGGTAAAATATTTTTATATTCACTTATAACTGTGGCAAATGCAAAGGACAGCAATGCATTGATGTATAGACAAACAGGGAGATTGATTATTAATATGTTGTTGTCTGATTCTAAAAGGTCACAAACACAGATGTCTCTTTAAACGAGTTATAATTGAGAATTCACACCTCCTAAGTGTCAAACCTCAACTTTAACTATTTAGTATCTGTCTATGCCAATGATAATTCAATTGTGCTTCGTCTTTATTTTCAGGTCTCTGAAAAGACGAGAATACGAGAAAATCATAAAAGTTACAAAGAGAGGGTAAACTCAGTTTACTATGAGTGGTTTACGGATCACTCACCAGAGTGGAAACCCAGCAATTCAGAGTCAAAAACAATGATAGAAATGTCTTAATGCATTATATTGAATTATAATTGCAAACATTGTCAAATACGTAACATGCAAGGCAGACTATTAACTATTATAAAGGCTGCTGAAATGGTTCAGTATTGTTTTGTTTGCATTTGTCATGACAATCCAGCAGAAGGCGCTGTTGCACAAAATCAGTCCTGGATGCAGTTATATTATAGGTTCACCCGAAAAATGATAATGATAATTCTGTCATTTACTCACTCATGTTGTTCCAAAACATAGCCTATATATTATAGCCTAAGAGTTTTTTTTAAATTCTTAAATATTGTTTATTCCCAAGTTTAAATTCTGAATTTTAAATGTGGTCTAGACTTTTGAACCCCATTTTATCATGCAGTATAATTGTTGTTTATTACTTTTAATCAAGTTACCCACATGCAATTTTCATTTTTATTCCATTCACCTGCTACTTAACAACTTAAATGGTTTGGCAATTGTAATCCATATAAACCATGCCAATAAAGTTGAATTCTGACCTAGAATGGCCTGTGTGTGTGGTCCTGGTATTTTCTATGTGACCAAATATTCCGATAAGGATAGTAATACCAGTATTTCTTGACTTTGAGGGGACTTTTTTTTTTGTCCCCATGAGGAAAACATTTTGTAGGCCTAAATCATACAGATTATGTTTATTGAATATGTAAAAATGCAGAAAGTTTTCTGTGATGGTAGTGTTGTGGATAGAATATAGAATACTAAACTGAGATGGACAATGACATTAAGAACTGCTTTATTGCTGAATTGAACTCATTTCATAGTTGACGTACTTTAGTTGCTGAACCAAAATGAATCAACGCTGAACTGATTTCAACTGAATAATGACTGCTTACTTTTGTTTTTTCTAGAGCTAATTTACAGCGGAATTTATTTCTGTTTTAGATCATATGCGGTGTCATGAATATGCAAATTAGCCCCGCCCCCACTCACTCGCACCAGCTCAGGCGTTGATGATCACACGATTGGTTACAAGGTAGTTTGTGAAGTCAGAAATACCAGCGATTTCAAACCGTGTTTTTGAGACCGTCTTTGGGTCACTGCAGTTTTGAGGAGAAAATACACAGTACTAGTGCTGACTCATGAATTTGTACATGGTTTGTCTTAAAGCATATTAAAAACACCACATTGAAATATAAACAACATTAAAAGCTTGATTTTCACCACAGGGGGACTTTAAATCTAGTGTTTTGCATATGTTTCTGTGAGGGTTATGTTTAGGGGTAGGCATTGGGTTAGGCCATAGAATACATCATTAATGGGGTTTGACCAAACAAAAATGAAAATTAGCCCATGATTTACTCACCCTCAAGTTATCCTAGGTGTAGGCTATATGATATTGTTCTTTCAGACGAATACAATCAGAGTTGTATTAAAAAATGCCCTGGCTCTTCTAAGCTTTATAATGGCAGTAAATTGCCGTTTATGTTTTGGAGTCCATCAAAGTGCATCTATCCATCATAAAAGTGCTCAACACGGCCCTGTGGGTTAATAAAGGCGTTCTGAAGCGATGCGTTCGTGTAAGAATTAAGTCTAAGTCAACATTCGTGTAAGTCTATGCAGTGTCCTCACTAATATAGCGAAACAAACTCTGTGTATGTGTGTGTGGCCTGGTAAACCCTACATTGCACAAAGATGGCAATATCCGAAGTCCTTGTGGGGACATTTTTTGTAAGATGTAAGAATGCAGAAAGTTTTCTGTGATGGGTAGTTTTAGTAGTAGGGTTAGTCTAAGGGGATAGAATATACAGCTTGTACAGTATAAAACCATTATGTCTATGGAAAGTCCCCATAAAACATGAAAATGTGTGTGTGTGTGTGTGTGTGTGTGTGTGTGTGTGTGTGTGTGTGTGTGTTTGGGGGTGGGGGTCTGGGGGAGGGTGAATCACTGGATCTCTCCAGAAGTCTGTGTTGTCCTTCAGTTCTTACTCAGCCCGTGCAGCAGCTCCTCTCATCTCTCCTTTCTCCTCTCATCTCCTGATAATGGTAAGTCATCAAGCTTTATGAATCCGACCTTATATGTGCAATGATACATCTGATATATCTGTTCTTATATTTTTGTGTCTTTCCGCAGATTATTAGGACACTTTCTCCATTCATTGCCCTCTTCGTTGTCTGCTGTTACGCACAGGTAGGACAGAAAGCTTTCTGAATTCTTTGGACAACATTCTCTAATAGAAGAAAAAGTGGCTTTAGGAGTTGAATGGAACACTTTAGTATATTTCCTATCTTGGATATTGCTGATATGAATAACTGCAAAAAAATACAGCCATAAATCCATCCAGGTATCAGAGGATTTAATTCATTTGGCATGTATGATATTAAAGCCTAATCATTGAGACAGTCACTAAAATATTATTTTTATGCTTTTTATTAATAAACGGGTTTCTAAAGTAGTACTATCTCTTGCGAGTTCATGTGTATTTATGTCATTTAAATGTGGTAAGAAAGGTTAATAAATTTAGTGTTAATTTAAAGGATTTTTTTGTCCGTATTGATTTCTCACAGGCAGAACAAAAGGTTCTATAGAAAATTAAAGAGTTCTGTCAGGCACTTCATATATAGAAACTTTTAGGGGTTCCTATCATTTTATGTATTTAGTTATTTAATAAAAAAAATCTGAATAATATAAATATTTTTTATTTATTCTGTTTAAGAATAAAACAGATGTCTGTTTATTCTGTATTTTTTTTAATCATGAATTAAACAGCTTGTAAACAATTCATCGCTAGAAAAATTGAAATAACCCATTAAACATGAAAGCATTATGCATTAATGCATAAAGTGTTCTTTAAAATTGAGTCAAGAACCCTAGAGTTCTATACAGAACCCCATCAAACCTTTTTTTCCCTAGAGAATTGCATTGAGTTGTGTTTAAGGGCTAAGGAAAGGACTGTAAACATAACGGATAATATACTGGCTCGAAAATGACTACTCTTTACGTTTTTCTATACGAAATGTTTTCACACTGAGATAGTTAAAACTTACTGTGACTTCAGAAGCCCTGAAGCACCTTCTTTTGGACTGTTAACGCAGCAGCGAGGGTTTCAGACGTGAGCTAAATTTTCTGGGCATGAACAGCTGCTGTTTGTCTTGGCAGGTAAAAGCAAAGTAATTGGTAAGTGCTGTAATGGAAAGCAAAACAACAGCAGACGTTACCACCTGGGTGGGATAAGGGGCATTTTAACACCATTACTTCACACAGATGCAAAGGCACAGCCATTCTGTCTGTCACAAACACAAACGTGTGTGCGTACCTATCAGAATTGAAGCTCTGGCATGTGATCAGTCCTCTGGTCTTGTGCTGTGTTGACATAGTTAGACATGGCAGATGTGCTAGTCTTTTCATGTGGGCGCCTGGAGGCCTGTTACATCTGCAGATCAAGACGAACGACCACATGCCTTTTCATTAGACACCAAACAACAGGTCTCACACACCGAAGCTCTAGCGTTCAGTAAGAACAGTTGTGTAGAGGGTATAGTTTCAGAGATGACTTCACAGCTAACATCTGCATGATGATGAGATGGTTGAGGAACAGATTGACCTTTTGGAAAGTTTGGGGTCTAAGATTTTTATTCTTTTTTAAATGTTTTCTTTCAAAATCCCCAAGCTTTTGAATAATGGTGTATGTGTATACACTTTTCCATCTTTATAACGTGTCCATTGGTGCTTATAAACTCATTTAGATGTATTGTTTCCACTATGCAGGTTTAACAAAAGTTGGAGAGGAGCATGTTTATGTCATCATACTAAAAGTAAGGTGTATTTGAGTAAATTGGGCCAATTTTGACAGTCATATCAATGCCAAAAAGTGGCCTAATTTACTTAAACTCACCATGTATCCACAGTCTATACTTCATTGCTACACTCAAAAAACTAAATTAATTTAACTAAATTAATTTAAGTTCATATAACAAGATTACAACAAATAATTTCAAACAAATTATATTTTGTTGGAAAAATCTAATTAATTTTCGTGGAAAAGCTTTCCTTAATTTAAGTTTGTTCAACAGCTTAGTTTTTTGAGTGTGTGTTTATCTAGTTATTTTTGTTTATCAGAATTTTTGAGCAAAGCATTTAAGCCTCTCTCTGCTTGAGGGGGCCTAGATCTCATTCATCTGTCTGTCTGAATGATTGCCCATGTTCATATGATTGCATGATCAGAATGCCAGCGTAACGGTATTTATGTTAGAGGGACAGGATGGTATCAGATAATTTGCATTCTGCCACTGCAGGGTCCGAATCTAATGAGCTTCTGGATGGTGGCCTGTGAGTATAAATATAAAGTCACATTTCTTTCAGTGGAGAATTCAACCAGTGGGGCCTGCGCAAAAGGGTGTTGGGGGTGGTTGATAGGGTGTTGCTAAGGTCTTCTGAGTGGGTTTTGCGAGTTGTGTGGATGCTTATTTGTGCAAGTTACAAAACATTCTGGTCCCTTGAAACCCACCTGAACCTTTGACTGTAGACGTGTGTTTAGCACTCAGCAGAACTAGAAAGTAAGACTCCTTTACTATTATTGTGAGGATAGAAATATGGATTTATCGATATACCAAAGGCCTGAGATTGAACCTGAACGAATTAGTGGTATAACTCAGGGTTTCAAAAATGTGTTTAGGTTTGGGAATGGACTAAATTACTTATGGACCGTGTTTATTACAAATGCTGCAGATTGTGCTGCAACAAACAGGAACAAACAGTTTTAGATTGTTTTTCATCACTTACTGAAGGGTGTTGCAATGAAAAATTGTTGCAAAACCGAGACAAAGCAAGCAATTCCGAGTATTTGGCATAATGCCTAAAATACTTCTACCATTGACGAAGTGACCATATTTTTCTTACATCTTGTCTTTGATGCATACTTGTATTGTTTCATGCCTGGGGTTTCAAATTGGTTTGAAGTGTTAAAATGTGGACAAGTACATGTTTTATTGTTTTTTTTTAGCGTGGTGTTAATGAATGTGAAACGTGTGTTCACAGTTAAGATTAGTCAGATGGCTCAGTCATGTGATTTGTCAAACCCTTAAAGCGCATATCGGAAATGAAACGCCCAATACAATATCTGATTTTGAGCTCCTGAGGCTTCCTCAGCATTTGATACACAATGATACAAACAGTAATGGTGGCGTTGGTTTTACCGTATCAATTTGAGTCCGAGTCCTCATCCTTTGGAAGATGAAGTCCTTAGGCTGGCATCATGCAAATTTGTTACAAACCTATGTTCATGCAGGAAGTAAGGCTGGAGTTACTGACGACTCGTTGCAGGCTGTTCAGAATCAGTTCTTTTGGGAGACAATAACTCCATTTGATCTTTGAAACTTTGCAGAGATTTTACATTTACAAGCAGCGGTATTACTCAGTGCATGAAAGGTCATTTTCAAAAAAGCATAATAGGGGCACTTTAAACCTTTACAAGAAATCCTGTGGATCATACTGAACTTTGTTTTTCCACCTCCACGATGAAATCAGTGCAATCTATTGTGTTGACTTTTCAAAATGTGAGGTAAGGTGTAGTTTTGAATGACTGTATGTATGTATGTATGTGTATGACCTTGTATAAGTGACTTGACAAAAAGTACTGTGTGACTAATTTTATGAGGGTCTCCACTCAAGGGTAGTATGATAAACAAATCTGAACAATGTGTTAGTTATGGCTAAGACATATTCATTTAGCCTCGAGATACAAATCTTTGGGGAGGAACAACTATAAAGAAGGAAGGATGCCCTCCCGTAAATTGTCACACTCTGCAGGCACCGGTGTATGGCTGTATGACTGTTGACCTCTTCTTGCAAGAAAATAAATAACCGTAACCTTTAAAGTCAATTGGTACATGTTTGTCTCTTATTGTAAAATTGTTTGCCATCACAAAACATTGCAGGAAGTCATATGTTGCCTGTGAAATAACTTTAATTATATGCATTTATGGAGAAATTATATATATATATTTTTGTCATTCCATGTTCATTTTGAACATGAACAAACAATGACCTATCACTTTAATTCTGTGCCGGCAGCATTGCAAAAATAGACCGAAAACGAAGGTTGCGCTGCTGAATCTGCACTGCTTCTGCAACGCATTGCCAGACCACATTGATTTCCAGTGATAATTCTCTAACCTGTTAACATGGGCACGTACTGCCTACGGATAGTGAAACGGGCGCCAGACTGCATCAGAACAAAAGCCAGAATAAGAACAGGCAATGCTGTCAGTCTTTTTATACCAGGGGTTTATTTCATGGTTAGGACCACTACAGTGAGTGTATAGTGACTTCTGTTCACTAATGCTTTGGTGTCATCTAACAGAGTCTGTCTGCTCTGATCTCCATCAGACGATCTCAGCTGACACACTCTGGAATGTGAGGAATGTTCTGTCAGACCTCTGGTTTTCGGTCAGAGCCTGGTGTTTGTGTGTCTTCTATGCTTTATATAGCCTGTTGGTGGTGATATTTGTGTGAAAATAGTTTCCGCTCAGCTCAGCTTATTGCTGTTAATGTTCTGTTGAATCTGTGGGGGAGTCTCAATCTAGGCACAATCTGTAAGGGTGTGAATTCCTGTTTCTCTCTCTCTCTCTCTCTCTCTCTCTCTAACTTGTTGTTAATATGTATAAAGGGAACACTGACTGTATTGACATACTCAACAACTGAAATACACTACAGTTTAAAAGTATGGGGTCTGTTAGATTTTTAAATGTTTTTGAAAGTAGTCTCTTATGCTCGCCAAGGCTGCATTTATTTGATTAAAATACAGTTAAAACATTATTACACTTTTAAATAACTGTCTCTGAAGGTACACTATGTAATTTTTGGCGCTTTAGATGTTAATTAACAACTGCATGCGTCTTTAGAACGAACATTGTAGCCGGAGCTACTTCTCTCTGTTTATGTATACGATGAGTCACACAGGTACTGGGCTAGTCTGTATATAAACACTTATTATAGGCGGAACATAGTGATTCAGGAGAAGACAAAAACACTGTTTGGAAGAAGGATTCATGATGTACTCGCTTATTATATATTTTGTACTTTTTTTAAACAAAAAATGCAAAGCTGAATGTGATGCAAAGCTGAATTTTCAGCATCATTACTCCAGTCTTCAGTGTCACATGATCCATCAGAAATCATTCTAATATGATAATATTTGCTGCTCAAGAAACATTTATAATAATAAATAATTTGTTACATTTATATGGCCCTTTTCTAGCGCTTAATATTTGTGGAAGTCATGCCATTGGTTGTGCCAATGTTGCTGTGTTGGATTGGTTATGGAGCACAAATGAATATAGAAGAGTAATAAACAAGCTGCTTTCCATAGTTTAGAAGAGCCATGCAGCAATGCTGAAATATCTTAAATCAGACCCAGTCTAAAAACTTGAAAAGTATCTAGTGAGGAAGCAGGGGAATTTTTTTTTGTCCTGTTAACAGATTAGCGTTGACATTTGTGCACATTTATTGGTCATCACTGGTAAACACATTTACAAACACACACACACACACACACACACACACACACACACACACACACACACACACACACACACACACTGGAAAATTGTGACGCTTTCTCCAAATGAGATCTTATTATTGGCACTCAATGCACATTTTATGTGAAATATTTATGTGCACTATTTCTGTGAGGTAGAAAGAAAGAGAAGCATTGCATTAGACTACTCCACCCTACATGATACTCTCTTCCTTGAAATACCATTCTATTGTCTTCCAATCTTCCCAGTGAGATGTTAAAGGTCAGAGTGAAAGGGTCACAGGGCATGGAGAAATGGACAGATGTCCTAAGGCCATATGTCAACATGTATCCAACTATTACGGCATCTTCCTGTACATTCCAATGCAGTCTCCACCGAGCCAGCAAGTATGCACTTGCTATTTATAATAGAATAGAAAAAGAATATATCACAAAATTAATTTTATTTTATTGTCACGAATATTAACAGTGTTCCATTTTTGATATTTTTAGTTGCACTTTAAACTAAACTAAAAAAATACTGTATAATGCAATAAAATAAACTTTGACAGAGGTGAAAGACTTGCAAATTGGTAGAGGTTAAAAAAGGTGCTAAAACCCCCCCCACAATTTTGACTTTTTCTCTCAGAATTTGATAAATTAAGTCAATATAAACAAGCAACTCTTAATTTTTTCTCGCAATTTCGAATTTATATCTCAATTCTGAGAAAAAAAAATGGTCAGACATAGGTTTACATCTCACAATTCTGATTTCATTTATCACATTCCTAATTTCTCGCAATTGCAAGATGGCGCCAGATAAACTTGCAAATGCAAGACAAATGTCAGAACTGTAAGGTTAAAAAGTCACAATTACCTTTTTAATTTGTTTAATATAGGATACACAGATGTTGCAGATGGTTTGTACATATGTGGGAGTGTGTGTGTGCCATTTGTCTTGCAGACGTGACGTGCTTCTTTTATATGTATGTGTGTTTCAGTGAGTAACAGCATGCGCTGGTGTATTGTCATTGTCAGACTCTTTGTTACTCACCCTCTTTATTACATGGCAAAGGTCAACAGGTCTGTCTCCCATCTGGAGCTGTGTCCTTATGGCTTTCACTTCAGTCTGCACCAATCAGACAGCACAATAAAAGAGCAGCACATGTCTGTGCGGAGTGAGTAAGCGAAATCTGTTTATTTAGCTGAAAACATGAGTAAAAGTCAATTTTTGTACTACTGTGAGTGTGTGTCTAAGGTAATTTGTTATTTGGATATTACCGAATAAAGAAAACTGCAATTTGATTGTCATTTAGTACAATTCTGCTCCAGATTTTGTTAGATATGAACTAGTGCACTAGATAATAAAGTGCAGTCTGCCATCTTGTGGTTAAGTTTAAAATCGGCATGTGCGATTTTAGACTTGGAAAAAATGAGATTAATATAGAGTTTGGGGTTTAGTATTAGGACTAACTTAAAGAATTAGTTGAATGAAAATTCTGCCATCATTTAGGCTACTCACTCACAAGCTGTTCCCAACCTGTATTAATTTTGAAGAATGTCGGTAACCAAACAGTTGATGACAACAGACATTGACTTCCATATTAGAAAAAAAAAAATACTGGAAGTCGATCCATTCATACATGCAGGTTTGGAACAACTTGAGGGTGCGTAAATTATGACAGAAATATAATTTTTGGGTGAACTATCCCTTTTCAGTATTACTAAGAGTATTAAAACAATAGGTCCTTCAGCATACGGGTATATTATTATAACTTAATCTTCACCAGGAGTTGGAACCAAAGTCCTGTGTGTTTGGCGTAATGGACAACGTTTTTTTATTTATTCTTGTGTGTTGTGTGCAGGAGGTGAGGAGTAAAAGTAAAGTTTGTGCGAATGTGTTCTGTGGAGCAGGAAGAGAATGCGCTGTCACAGAGAAAGGAGAACCAACCTGTCTGTGCGTCGAGGTGAGTCACTGTATTCAGACACACATTGTGCCTTTATAAATATCCACTTACGGTCTTGGCCAATTGAGAGCGTGTACACTCGACAGGAAGTAAGTGTAAGTCTGTGCGAGACTGTCCCATGTCTAAAAAATGCCAAAGTGTAGTGCTTTGAACAAATACAGGAAATACATCATGTAAGGTCAAAGTGCAAAGACATTCAGCCCATTCACTGCGACCCTGAAAACACCCACATGCTAACTTTCCCACCAGGGTTGCCATTTATGGTTGTGGTTATGGATAGGCATTCCTAAAAATAGGCAATCATTTTTATTTATCTAGGGAGAGAAAAAATCAACCTGTGGCAAAGTAACCCAATACTCTAAACTACTGACAACCCTATTTTCCACCACTACTTACTGTTCTCTGAAATATATTATAAAAATACTGGGTGTTTTTGCATTGGTTGTCAAGTTGAGATGGTGGAGACCCAACAAGTATCTTTATTTTTTACTTTTAAACTAAGACCACGAGCTGCAACAACCTAACAATATGCAAACTTAATAACATGAAAATGACAGGTGGAAAAAAAGTCAAATTCGATTGGACACAGCGTTTTACATCAACAACGAAACACGGAAAGGTTTTTACCTCAATTTTAAAAGTAGTTAAGCCATTTTTTGCTATTAAAATATGCAAAAGTAAATAGTTCGCTGGCATATTAATATTGTTTGCATTTAGCACAGTTTTTTTAGCTGTTGTCCTATCATAACAGACCCGTGACCCACTTAAGTCTGACTAGTTGAGAACTACTCGGTTACTCACGTAACCTCAGTTCCCTGAGTTAGGGAACGAGTATTGCGTAGCTATACGCAGTGGGGAAACTCCTTTTCCTCGATTTACTGAAGCCTTTATGTAAAGCGCATTTGCAGCTGCACAGCTAGAACATGAGCGTCTGGCTCGCTCATAGGCTGCGCTGCGGCAACTGCACATCCAATGGCGCAGGCGCCTCTGACGTGCAACCAATGAGATAACTCTGCGTCATACACGTCAGAGCCCGCCAAGGGGGCGTGACCTCAGTCTATAATAGCCCCCGAATTCGCCATTATAGCAGGTTTAACGACTGAAGCGACAACTTGCCATGTTACCATAGTGCGGCTGGCTACGCAATACTCGTTCCCTAACTCAGGGAACTGAGGTTACGTGAGTAACCGAGTAGTTCCCTTTCGAACGGTCACTTCGTATTGCGTAGCTATACGCAGTGGGGACGCCATGCAAAACGCCGCACTGAGTAACTGGCTGTCACTGCAACTCAGGACCCCTGAGCGTACAGAACAAGCCATAACCGCATAATTTATGTAAAAATAGACCAGACACCGTCAGATCTCCGTAGTATACATCAGTAGAAATACCCAATATACTACACCAATGAACCCAGACTCTGTCGGGGTTATTAGTATACGAACATATACCCAGTCAAGTGGGTTTATATATGAAATCTTAACCAGCTAAAGCGGGTTGATATCTGTTATGGAATATAACCGGCCGAAGCGGGTTTTATATATGTATGGAATTTATATATGTCATATAACCGGCCAAAGCGGGTTTGTATATGTCATATAACCGGCCCAAAGCGGGTTTATATATATATAAATATAACCAGCCACAGCGGGTTTATGTATGAACTACAACCGGCCAGCAGCGGGTTTCATGTATATATGTGAATGTGATTGTGCACAGTAATATATGACAAGACCGGCCACCCACGGGTCTTAATCATACCGAAAGCACCTTCGCCTGCAGGGAAGGCACTTCCATATTATAAAAACTCATAAATGTGGAAGGCGAGGACCAGCCGGCCGCATCACAAATATCACTAATGGGAATGCCAGATGACCAAGCCCATGACGAGGCCATACCTCTGGTTGAATGGGCCTTGACGCCTATAGGGCAAACTTGACCCGCTGCGGTATAAGCCATAGAAATAGCATCCACTATCCATCTAGACAGTCTTTGCTTAGTGACTGGATCCCCCTTGGATCTACCACCAAAGCAGACAAAAAGCTGTTCTGATTGTCTAAAAGACGCAGAACGCTCCAGATAGATTCTCAGCGCTCTGACAGGGCAGAGAAGATTAACCTCTCCATCCTCTGCAGAAGGAGGGAGGGCTGATAACGTCACCACAGTGTTGAGAGCACTTTAGGAACGTAACCATGTCTGGGCTTGAGGATGACTCTGGAGTCATCTGGACCCCACTCCAAACATGCAGGGCTCACAGAGAGTGCCTGCAGATCTCCCACTCGCTTGATAGATGCCAAAGCCATAAGGAGAGCGGTCTTCAGCGAGAGGGGTTTTAGATCAACCGATTGGAGCGGTTCGAAAGGTGGACCTTTCAGAGCCCCCAGGACCGTGGAGAGGTCCCAAGATGGCACAGATGGAGGTCTGGAGGGGTTCATTCTCCTAGCACCTTTAAGGAATCTGACGACCAGGTCGTTTCTTCCTAGTGACTGGCCAGCCACCAGAACATGATGTGCTGCTATGGCTGCCACATACACTTTGAGCGTGGACGGGGAGCGACCCGCATCCAGCAGCTCCTGTAAGAATGAGAGAACTACAGATATCTCACATGACTCTGGGTCAGCCTGATTTTTCGAGCACCAGCTGGAAAAACCCGACCATTTCGAAGCGTAAAGGCGCCGAGTCGACGGGGCCCTGGCTTCAGATATAGTGCTTAAGACCTTCTCAGGAAGGTCTTTGGGTACCCGTTGAGGGGCCACACATGGAGGGCCCATAAATCGGGTCTCGGATGCCACAATGTCCCGTTCGCCTGTGTGAGGAGGTCTTTCCTCAGTGGGACAGGCCATGGGATTGTGTCCGATAACTGAACCAGTTCCGGGAACCACGGTCTGGTTTTCCAGAGAGGGGCCACCAGAAGGACTGGGCACCCGCTCTCTCTGACCCGTTTGATGACTTGTGGAATCATCGAGACGGGGGGAAAGGCATAAAGGGGACGGTTGGGCCAGACATGGGCCAGCGCGTCCCTGTCCTTCGAGAAGAACAATTTGCAGTGGGTGTTGATTCTCGAGGCGAACAGGTCGACTTCGGCCTCGCCAAACACCTTCCATATCAGACTGACCGTCTGTGGGTTCAGGGACCACTCGCCGAGGGGAGTGTTGCCCCGTGAAAGCATATCCGCGCCCACATTCTGGATGCCCGGTATATGCGCTGCTCTCAGAGAGCTCAGGTTGGTTTGTGCCCATAAGAGGAGGTCTCTCGCCATCGCATGCAGGTTTCCTGACCTGATGCCCCCCTGGCGATTTATGTAGGCCACCACTGATATATTGTCTGTGCGGACTAAAACGTGGTGACCCCTGAGGTTCGACAGAAATGCTTTCAGGGCCAATCCAACTGCTTTCATCTCCAGGCAGTTGATATGTAAGCTCTGCTCCGTGCTCGACCAGAGGCCGGATGCAGGCATGCCCTCGTGCAGCGCTCCCCAACCCAGGTTGGACGCATCTGTAAGAACCATTTTCCTTCTGGAAATTGTTCCCATTGTCACCCCCTCGTGGTACCAGTTCTGCGCTCGCCAGGGAATCAGGGTTCTTAAACAACCGTGATTTACCATAATGCGCAAGTTGCCTGACTGCCATGCGTGAGTTGGCACACGCCGTTTCAGCCAATGCTGCAGCGGGCGCATGCGCAGTAATCCCAAGCGGAGTACTGGCGATGCTGCTGCCATGAGACCAAGCAGTTTCTGAAATTTCTTCAGTGGCGCGTGCTCGCGCGCTCTGAAAGTGCCTGTAAGCGCTCGCACTGAGAGCGCGCGCTCTGGTGTGAGTCGCGCTGTCATCGCTCTCGAGTCTAAAACTGTACCCAGAAAGATCACACTCTGGCTGGGGGTTAGTTTGCTTTTTGACACATTGATTGTGAAACCCAGGCATTTTAGATGGCTGAGAATCAAATCCCTGTGAGCTAATAGCTCGGTTCTCGACTGTGCCAGCACCAGCCAGTCGTCGAGATAATTTAACACACGCACTCCCTGATGTCTCAGGGGAGAAAGCGCTGCATCCACACACTTCGTGAATGTACGGGGTGCTAACGATAGACCGAACGGCAGAACGGTGTATTGATAAGCTTGGCCCTCGAAGGCGAATCTCAAGAATGGCCTGTGACGAGGGTTTATCTGAATGTGAAAGTAAGCGTCTTTCAGATCCATTGTGACAAACCAATCCCCCGTGCGCACTTGCGCGAGGATATGTTTGATAGTTAACATTTTGAACGGCCGTCTCATGAGAGCTTTGTTCAAATGTCTCAAATCTAGAATGGGTCTGAGACCGCCGTCTTTTTTCGGAATCAGAAAATAGCGGCTGTAAAAACCCATGTGTTTTAGCGCGGGGGGGACTAATTCTATCGCCCCTTTTGCTAATAGATTCTGTACTTCGGTGCGAAGCACGTGACCCACGTTGCTTCTCACCGAAGTCTCGAGAACCGCCTGAAATTTCGGGGGTCTGCGAGCGAATTGGAGCGAGTAACCTCGCTTTATAGTGTTTATGACCCAACTCGACACACCGGGGATAGCTTGCCAGGCTAGAACGCGTGTGGCTAGGGCTTGACACACTGACTGGGGCTGGTCGCCTAATGTAGGGGGACCGGATACCCTTATCATGTGATTTGTGCATACATTGAGTATTGGACTGACTGTACAGGCATTCGCGTGTGGGGAAGTCAGTGTTACAACAGGGGAGGGGCCGCCTAGTGAAGGGGGACCTGATACCCTTATATTGTGATTTGTGCACACATTGAGTATTGGACTGACTGTACAAGCATTTGCGTGTAGGGAAGGCAGTATTATAACGGGGGAGGGGCCGCCTGATGAAGGGGGACCGTGAACCCACGTGTTGTGTTTGTGAAACATACTCTTTTTGTGCTTTATATGGGTCGCCGTGAAAACGGCGTTTGTTTGCAAGAACGCGCTTACTGTTGCGGGCCTGTTTGCAGTAATAAAATCCCCAGCCACCTGAACTGAACAAGGGGCTGTGGGAAGTTTTGTTGACTTCTTCGAGGGTGGTCCGGCGAGTGCGGGACCCGTGCCCTCTCTCTTTCCCCTGCATGCTAGGACGACTTTGGCGGCGCTGTGTGAGGCGCGGCGCTTGGTCTGGGGCCTTGGCGTCGGGGAAGCGGGAAGCGCTTGGTTGCTCTCGGCTGGCGCTGGGCATCAGCCGCAGGGCGGGGCTGAGAGGCCTGCTTCGTGGGCTTTGTTGGCCGAGGCGTCGGCGGGGCTAGCTTGTGAGCACTCGACGCCGAGCTAGAGCGCTTAGGCAGGAAGTGACGCATGGCCTGGGACGCTTTCTGTGCCTCGGTGTATCTTTCTGAGAACCCCTTCACTGCCGGGCCGAAGAGGCCGGTGCTGGATACTGGGGCGTCGAGGAACTTTGTTCTCTCCGCGTCCTTAATGTCAGTGAGGGTAAGCCAGAGGTGGCGCTCGAGCACGACCAAACTCGCCATATTCCTCCCGATAGCCTGCGCTGTGGCCTTAGTAGCTCTCAGGGCCAGGTCTGTGGCGCTCCGAAGGTCCCGAAAAGCCTCAGGGTCCGGGCCAGCCTCGTCCATAGACCGGAGGAGTTTGGCCTGGTAAACCTGCAGCACGGCCATCGTGTGCAGGGCCGATGCAGCCTGACCGGAGGCGGAATACGCGCGTCCGGCGAGGGCTGAAGTGCTACGGCACGGCTTGTTGGGATGCACAGCTCTAGTTCGCCAGCTAGCAGCTGTGTTCGGGCAGAGATGAGCGGCCAACGCCTCTTCGAGGGGCGGCAACGACTCATAGCCTTTTTCCGCTGCTCCGTCCACGGAGGAGAGCGTCGCGAAAACTGCGGGGCCTCGTGTAGAATAAGGAGTGCGCCAGGCCTTGGTAAGCTCCTCGTGTACCTCAGGAAAAAATGGCGCTGGCTTGTGACGAGGGGCCTGTTGGTACCCTGGCAGAAACCAGCCATCCAGCCGACTTCGAGGGGGTTCAGCGGGCGCGGCCCACTCGAGCTCGAGGTCCGCTACGGCCTGCGTCAGGATCCGAAGCATTTCCGCGTCGGAGTTAGTCCTGGTAGCTGAGGCGTTGGGCGTTGGCTGGGAAGCCATGACGGGGTCGAAAGAGCCCGGCCATTCTTCCTCAGACGCAGCGATAGACAGGCTGTCGTCGTGCTCGCTAGGCCCGCCGAAGGAGACAAGGCCCGCCACGTGGGGGGGGCGCTGATCTCCCTCGAACAGGACCGGAGATGAACGGGTTGGAGAGAGTGAGGCACGCGGGGACGAGGCCGGCGTGCGTTCACTAACATCCATGTTCTCCGGCTGCCGTTGGCTGCGGCGCTTCTTCTTCCTTGGCTGAAGTAGGGCCGGAAAAGGAAGCGCGGGAGAGGCGGCGTCGCCGTCACGGGAGAGGGCTAGCCGAGTTCGCAGCACGG
The DNA here is from genome assembly GCF_051911475.1 of Siphateles boraxobius. Lineage (NCBI taxonomy): Eukaryota > Metazoa > Chordata > Actinopteri > Cypriniformes > Leuciscidae > Siphateles > Siphateles boraxobius. The sequence continues at coordinate 5,477,947 of NW_027508908.1, read as the reverse complement.
AGATGGGCATGCTCTCGCAGGCCGCACATCCGCCGGCAGATAGTGCATTCTCCGCGTGGTGAAGTCCCAGGCATGGAATGCAGCTAGCGTGTTCGTCCGCCTCGTGCAGCTTGCATCCGCACGTGGCGCAGGTCTTAACACGATGCATTTGAACAACGCTCGTACAAATAATACAATATACAAAGAGCAATGAAAAGGATATCGCCGGATAGCCACAGGAGAGACGGCGTCAGGAGAAACACGGTGAAATGTGTCGTCTGCTGAACTGTAGCTGGCTCAGGCTGAAGGCTTGTTCGACGGCGAAGGCTCAATAAATGGTCAGAGACGTGAAGTTTGTCGCTGAAGGAGTAAAATCTGCTATAATGGCGAATTCGGGGGCTATTATAGACTGAGGTCACGCCCCCTTGGCGGGCTCTGACGTGTATGACGCAGAGTTATCTCATTGGTTGCACGTCAGAGGCGCCTGCGCCATTGGATGTGCAGTTGCCGCAGCGCAGCCTATGAGCGAGCCAGACGCTCATGTTCTAGCTGTGCAGCTGCAAATGCGCTTTACATAAAGGCTTCAGTAAATCGAGGAAAAGGAGTTTCCCCACTGCGTATAGCTACGCAATACGAAGTGACCGTTCGAAAGGGAACCGTTGATATAAACTACGTAGATATACCAAATGTACACTTATTTTAATGTCTGTGTTTTTATCAGCAATGTAAACCCCATAAGCGTCCAGTCTGCGGAAGTAATGGGAAAACCTACCGTAATCACTGTGAGCTGCATCGTGATGCCTGTCTCACGGGACTCAAAGTACAGGTGGCCCATCATGGACATTGTGAAGGTAAGTGTGTATGTAGGTTCAGTTTATAGTGTCTAAATAGCATGATACATTAATGGAATGTTGCAATAAAGATTACAGACCTTTCTGTTTCAATGACTAGTGTGTGTAGATGCTTCACCGCAAATCCATAGATGTGCACGAGGAAGCTGTTACAACGAAATCTCATTGTAACCTAGTTTTGGGTGCTATTTAAATAATAGCAGTCATTTCCTCTCAGAAATTTCACTACATTTTCCTACATTAGAATACATAAATAAATATGCAAGAGATTTTAAGAACTTTGCACAAAGAGCAGCTGTTTTCAGCTGAAAGTCACTAACCTGTTTTCTGCTTTCTCATTTAGAGAAAAAAATTGAAAAGATCATCGACAGCCCAAGTGAGTAAACAATCATCTATTCGATTCAGAACTGGTTATCATTAAACATTTTATTAAAAATGTGGTGGAATTATGTATTTTTATTGTTAGAGACCACCATTCAACGTCCAATAGGCTTCTCAGGTTCTAAGCAGTTTTGTTGGACAAAATTAAGTATGAGAAACAGAACCTAAAATTAAGGGAACATTTACACGACATCGATGCTTCTTAAAGCAGAAAAGCTTTTCCTTTGCCTTTTTGTTTTTTGCATACAGACGACAGCATTGTTGCTGTATTATGCTGCCAGGCCAGTAGTTGGTGATGTTACTTTGTAAAGAAACACTACACGCCGAATGAACACATAATACAAAAAAAAAAAAAAAAACACACAAAAAAACTTGCACTTTGAAACCCGTTTTCAGAAGTTTGCATTTTCAGGCCACCAAAACGCGGTTGTCGTGTAAATTAACGACCAAAACGCATAACGTTTTCTGTGAAAAGTATGAAAAGTAGTATTTTCATTTTAATCATTCACTATTCAAGGGTCTAAGATTATGCTTTGAAAGGGCACGTCTTTAAGTTTTCAGATGCATAGTAACGCGTTGTGCTTATTTGACCCGTTTTATTATTTAGTTGTTTGTTACCTTACGGACCGCAATGAGTTGAGGAGTCATGTGATTGAGTGGTTGCAGTCTGAGGTGATGCCTGACGGCTGGTTTTCTAAAGGATCCAACTTCTCAGATGTCCTGCTCAAATACTTCAAGGTTTGTGTGTGTGTGTGTGTGTGTGTGTGTGTGTGTGTGTGTGTACAGAGCATATGCATTTAAATATGCACGTCTGTCTCCCACTTTTTGTGTTGTTTGTCTCAACAGAACTATGATAATGGAGACACTCAGTTGGATTCAACAGAATTCCTGAAGTTCATTCAGCATAATGAAACTGCAATAAATGTCACCTCTCCTTATGCTGAGGAGGAGAACAACCGCCTGCTCAGGTCACACACACACACACACACACACACACACACACACACACACACACACACACACACACACACACACACACACACACACACACACACACACACACACACACACACTCATAACAAAGTCTAATTTTGTGTTATATTGCACATTAGAGTTCAAATGTTTGGGGTCAGTAAGATTTTGTTTAATGTTTTTGAAAGATGCTCATCTGGATTTATTTGATAATATTGTGTAAATCTGTAATATTGTGAAATATTATTACAATTTAAAAGGACTGTTTTCATTACTTCAGTCTTCAGTGTCGCATGATCCTTCAGAAATCAGTCTAATATGCTGATTTGGTGCTGTTATCAATGCTCTCAATGCTGCTTAATTATTTTTTCAGGATTCTTTGATGAAAGCTCAAAAGATCAGTATTTATATGAAACAGAAATCTTTCTAACATTATAATTTCTTCACTGTCACTTTTTATCAATTTAACATGTCCTTGCTGAATAAAAGTATTCATTTAAAAAAAAGAAAGAAACCCAAAGCGTTAATTTGCTTAATTTAATTCCTTATATTGGATAACACAAATATAAAGTTTTATGTGTATATATCTTTAGTAGAGTAGTAACCAAAGAAAATTTTAAACATATTTCTTTTGGTGTAAATGGCTTTTACGGTGTATAAAGTGTTCCTTCATTTTAGTTTAGTTTAACAATGCATCTTTAAAAAGATGCTCACATGCATTCAGGCACAACGTTCATAATAGATGTCATATTGACATGCTCTATCATGTTTATCATGTCCTATTGCCCTTGTTGGTTTATCTCCATCTCAGTAATCATGTTTTTTTTTTATCATTTGACCTACACAAATCAGATAGACACAGTTTGGAGTTGTGAGTTTTATTAAGCTGAATGCAGTCTTTATCAGTTTATCACTATCTATGTCAATACTCTTTACAGCCACTTCTGATAATGTCTTTCTGAAGATTCTGAAAAACTCTGATAACCGATAAATCTCTGGGCTACTCTATAAAACATAATGATTATGACCTCACTGTCCTCTGACAGCTGCACAAAAGAAGTCTTTCAATATGCTCACAATTTTCTCACAGAAGATGACAAGACGAAACAAAATTCATAAATGCACAGCACAATTCACATTTAAAAAATCAGATTCGTAAATTCAAAACACAAATCATTAATGCAGAAGTAAAAGCATAAATAATTTCCCAAATGCTCGCATTTAAAAAAAAAGTTTTTGTAGTTTTTTTTTAGGCTGATCTGGCTCTATATATACAGCTGTATTTACTTTGTGCATTTAGCATTTGAATTGTATTACATTTGGCACAAAAATCCTTCATCAAGTATACGATACAAGTTCTTCGAAAGGTCAATGTCGATACTGATATCTAGAGATGAGGTTGGCCAATGGCCAGTGTATATCAAAATACAGTTTGCAGATTGTAGGACAAATGAAAAGAAATGCTTTATACATTATTTAATTAAACAGACTATTACAGTCCAATCTATAACACATTTTAACATGGAAGATCACTGTGGGAAATATTTCATAATCACTATAATGCATTGGAATCTGAATCGAATTTAGATTAAATCTATACTCAGCAGAGAGAAAAAATGTTTTGTTGATTATTCTTATAATCCTTTTTAGTGGCTATAAAGCAGACATAATATCTGATTGCAAACTGATGTTATACTAGCATGTTTCCCCCGAAGAAGAAATGTATAGTTTTATTCAGCAAGGACTCATTAATGTGATTAAAAGTGACAGTAAGGACATTTATAATGTTACAAAATTTTTATTTTTGAAGTTGGTATTCATCAAATAATCAAAGTGTATCAGTCTCCACAAAAAGAATATTAAGCAATTTTCAAAATTGAAAATAAGTAATGTTTCCTGAGAAACAAATCAGCATATTATAATGATTTCTAAAGGATCTTGCGACACCGAAGACTTCAGCAAATTCTGCTTTGCCATTGCAGTAATGAATTACATTTTAAAATACATAAAAAAGAGAAAACGGGTCAATTAAATTGCAATAGTATTTCACAGTATTACTGTATTGTTTTTTAATCATGTATCAATATAACATAAAAAATGTTACCAACCCCTTTTTTGAAACGGTAGTTGTATCTAGGGCATTCTTTAATGTTCTTTACCAGCTTGGAAACAACATATTTTTTTTCTAAAGGGTAACTTGTTCTTGTTCATGTTCTTGTCATATATGTTCATGTATGATTGTGGACATGGAAATGATTGTAATGCTAACAGAAGGTTATAAGAAAAATATTGCACTGGAGAATGCAATAAAATGGTGATTGTGTCCTACAGGAGTCTGTGTGTTGATGCCCTCATTGAGCTGTCTGATGAGAATGCTGACTGGAAACTGAGCTTTGATGAGTTCCTCAACTGCCTCAGGCCTGGATTCAACCCTCCAGAGAGGAGTAAGATCTACCAGCACTAAGCCTACTTTCCCTGGCATACTGTAATAACGCATATCATATATAAACAGACCTGTATGAACATATAGCCTGTGTTTTTAGAGTGCGCCTTAGAAGATGAGACGTACGAAGATGGTGCTGAGACTCAGGTGGAATGTAACCGCTGTGTTTGTGCCTGCGGGAACTGGGTTTGCACTGCTGTTATTTGTGATGGTGAGCCAAAACTCTGACCTGAGATATTGCTGTGGCTTTTTTTCTGCAAAGGCTGGGATTTGGACTGTAAAGCTGGATAAAATTGGATTTTTTATCAGTGGAATGTGTCTTCTCTCTCTTTCTCTCTACAGGTACAAATAAGTTACATGATCTTGAGGAAATTGAGGGAAATGATCAGGAGATGACGGAAGAGGAGTGGACTCGGAGAGTTGACGAACTTAATAAACATCAGGTTTGTACAGAGTGTAATGCTGGACGCCTGAGCTCTCAAGTAAATAACATCATGTTCTGCTTCGATGGCATGTGTATTTGTCTGGGTCATTATGGACCTAAAGCAAATAAAATGTGTGACTTTGGAATTGTTTTGCCCCCATAGGAAACTGCGGAGGAGATGAAACTGGCAACTAACAAGGTTTGAGGAGTAGTTGAAGAGGAATAATGAACATTTGTCCGGATTTCAACTTCATTCAACCTGTGTTTGACTGGAAAGAGAAAGTTTCATATTTTCTGTTAGTTTATTATTATATTAATTATTGAAGGTTTCATAGCTGTGTTCTGTTATATTATTTGTTATAGTCTTTTTTTTGGGGGGTGGGTGGGGTAATATTATAAGAGAGTATGTATGATCTGTAGTATAAATTACTGCAACCTTTTTGTAACCTTTCACTATACTTTTAATGTTTCTAGGCAGGGGTTCATATTTCACCTTAAAGTTAACAGAAAATATGAAATTATATTTTGTATAAAGACCAGTATGATCAACAAGATTCTTGAACGTATAATAGTAAAATTATACCCCTCTAATTTTGATTATTGTATTATGATAAATATCTGATGTACAGTGTAGAATTTAATAAATAAATCTGGATTTATTCAAAACATACTGCTCAGATTGGACTGTTTGCTTGTTGTTTTGGCATTTTTCATCTGGTCAGGCTGGGAGACCATTCCAGCTTAAACCAGCTTTTACCATGGAAATACTAGCATTTTTTTATTCATGGAAATACAACAGCTGTTTCACCTCTAACTTCTCTAATTGGTCTATTGTGTCTATTGTGTAATAAAACTATAAAGCAATAGTCTTAAAAAAAAACTTGGCCAAGTTTAATCTAGTTATCAAGCATCACAGCTGCCAAATGGGCATGTCTGATTGTGCCATGAATATATTGTCATTATATGTAATCAAATTCATTATTGCTACATGAATAGATAACTATAAATATGTGCATATAAATATATCAATATAACCTTAGGAACTGTTTTGACTACAGTAAGTCCGGGCATGCTCATGTCATGCCAATAAAAAGAGTACTGTACCTTAAAGTAAAATGCTTTTTATTGTCTCACCATCTACATGTGGACAATAGATGTATTCTTTATGCATTTAATGCAATAACTAATCTTTAATAAAAGAAGACCTGCTGACTGCCAACAGGTTTTTATGTAAACCACGCACTCAAACTAAACGTGCAGGGTTACATAAGAGACTTATGAGACGGAGCAAACTTGCCTCATGTTTGGATGACCAACCACTGACTGCAGGAGGCGTGACACGCGCATTCTAGCACAGATAAAGCCACCAAAGTCTTCGGTCAGGAGCGCGCATTTCGGACACTTTAGTCAAAGGTTATAAGTGTATGGATTATAACTCGAAGCGATACATTTTAAGACTGCTGCACCATTTAAAACGTGTGATACTTATTCCTATATTATTATTTTACCTTACTAAACAGTCCATATGGCTCGTTTCCCAAGCATGGACGACAAGTGTGCTGTTTTACATTTATCACGTCTGCATCTGGACGACTTGAACTTGGATCATCTCGCGGACAGTAAAAGAAAACAAATCCAGCAGCTGCATCTCGCTTACAATCGTTTATCGTTTCTTCCACCTTCCGTTTGTTTTCTATCTAACCTGGAATATCTGGATATGAGCAATAATGCGCTCACGGTCATACCAGATGACTTTATGCGACTTACAAACCTAAAGACGTTTGTGGCAAAGAACAATCTTCTGAACGAGTTCTCGTTCCCTAAGGAGTTTGAGTGCATGCAGGTAGAAACTCTGAATATGAGTGGAAACAGGTTTGAGGATATTCCCATACAGTTTCTAAAAATGACCACACTACAGTCCCTGTCACTTGGAGGAAACAGATTAAAGAACATCCCTTCAGAAATAGAGAACCTGATCAGGTATGTGATTGTTTGTTTCTATTGCTTTAGGACAAAATAAGCAGCTCATTAGATCAGTTTTCTACTGTGTGGGAAATGGCTCACAGTCAGCAGCTGTCCTGGGGAACGACGACCCTATATAATAGGAGATAAGCTAGAGAGAGAGATACTGTATCTGTTGAGAGCCAGACAGACTCGGGTCTGACCCGGTGAGAGTTACAAAACTAGACAGTAGTTGAATAAATTCCATGGCGAGGGGCTGGTTAGGGGGCTTTTGGGTAACATGAACCAATAGATTGAAAGAACGAAGCTAGGGCCTATTCTTAGGCAAATACTTATGACATAACAGACTGTTTACTCTAAGGTTAATGATCTCTGTTTTCATTCATACCTAGAAAGTTAAAATTAGATCTTCCTGCTTCATCATTACATTGCTACATTTTTACTTCTCGGTATTCCCCCCATTGGCGGGACACTGTTTTTCCTTTGTATGTTTTTTTTTGTCCTCGTTGTGATCACAATACTGTAATACTAATTTAGCTTTTCACATAGGCCTATTACTCCACACGGTCTTCATAGTTGTTAATATTTTTTAAAGTACATTTGAAAACAGGGACGTTTTTATTCAAGCATTTTATTGGACTAAATTTGGTTCATTCCCGGTTCATCCCAATTATCCAGGAGGAGAAAGACTTTTTTTGTCAACATGTAGGAGTATACGCTAGCCTCAAAGCTAAAACAAACTAAAAGCTATTCAAAACTTTGAATTTAATTTCATGGATCTTTAAAGGAATAGTTCACTCAAAAATGAAATGATCATATAATTTACTCCCCCTCAAGCCATTCTAGGTATTCTTCTTTCAGCAGAACACAGAGTTATATTAAAGCTGCAGTAGGGAGTTTTGAGAAAATGTTGACTTAGCCTGAAAATTTGAACAAGCACAACTTACAGGTCCAACCCCCTTGCTCTCTGCTGATCTACAGCCCTCCCTCCACAGCTCCTCCCCCACAGCGGAGCCTGCCGTGAACGCGCAGGCTAGTAAGCAGGACCACCGATGATGGCGGATTATAAACAGTTATGGAACATTCACTAATAGGGACGAAACATCAATAATATGCTTTACATTGACTATGGCCTGCCCCTACTTTGACTACAAACTTTGTCCTCAAATCATTACGTATTTTGCAATACATGTAACTTTATAAGGTTGCACTCTTTCTATAAGTTATAGCTACTAAGATAACGTTAAAGGATTAGTTCACTTTAAAAAAAAACTTTTGCTGATAATTTACTCACCCCCATGTCATCCAAGATGTCCATGTCTTTCTTTCTTCAGTCGAAAAGAAATTAAGTTTTTTGATGAAAACATTCCAGGCTTTTTCTCCATATAATGGACTTCAATAGGACACAAACGTTTCGAGGACCAAATGACAGTTTCAGCACAGCTTCAAAGGGTTTTAAACGATACCAGACGATGAATAAGGTTCTTATCTAGTGAAACGATCGGTCATTTCATAAATAAATAAAAAACTTTAAGTTTTATAAAAACAAATGCTCGCCTTGCTCTGTTCTGTGATGCACGTTCGTGATCCTGTTCGAACTCGTTCATCCAAATGAACAAATCTTTTTTCGAGTCATTCGTTCGTTGAATGAACGAAATGACTCCGAAAAAGACTCGTTCAAAATGAACAAATCTTTTTTCGAGTCATTTCGTTCGTTGAATGAACGAAATGACTCGAAAAAAGATTCGTTCATTTGGATGAACGAGTTCGAACAGGAGAGTCACGAACGACGGTACGCGCTCGCGCTGTGCAAGAGAGGGGTGATCAGCGCGTACACGAGCGTGATTGACACTGCTAAGACATTCCTCCTGGCTCTGATTGGTTGTTTCTGACCGGGAGCGGTGTATTTCTGCAAATGGCTGTAGGACCACAGGGAGGAGCCAGAGGAGCTTGATTTTTTTCACAGATTATCTGTCTCATATTCTACTTTCAGGACATAATGACAGTTTTAACAAATATTTGTTTACAAAAGCTACCTACTGGAGCTTTAAAGGAGCAGTATGTAGGATTGTGGCCAAAACTGGTACTGCAATCACCTTCAAATTACTGTAGAGCGGTGTATCCCCTCTCCCTCCTCCCTTAATCGAGGTTGCAGGATACAGCAGGAACGTAGGCTGCTACAGAAGCTTCCAATGGCAAGTGACGAGTCCTACACAGTAGGCTAAGTTTTTTTTTCTGTTAATTATGTTTATGCTTCAAATGAGAGATGTTTTGCAAAGTAATTATATATCTCAAAAATTTACTAATGGCGATTAGCCAAATATAATAGTAAAGATGTACGCTCGTATGTGACAGTACATTGTTAGAACAGTAGCTGTTAGTATACTAACAGTAGGTATCTGTCATTAACGTAAGTACAAGCACAAGCCTCAGTCACCGTGTGTAATCGATATCAAAGATACAGCTATTCATTTAGCTGACACTATAAGTGAAAGCGACCAGCTGTATTTTTTAACTTACTCTGCAGTACACGTCCATAACGCTAAAAGATGTGATGTGAAAGATTACATGTCATTCTATTATTTTTGGCTGTAGAACATGCATGATAAACAAGTAGGCTACAAAACGTTCCAAGTGGGACACATTATTCACATCATAGGCTACAATGTGCTTTTCATTGGTGTTATGGACGTTAGAAAAAGTTATTTTACCGTGGAATTGCGCCTATAGTGCTTCCAATTCGATGACCCACCTCCTCCATATGAGCTAACGTAACGATACTTTGCACGAACATGCATAACTTTGTTCGACTGTCATGAATATTTGAAATGTCCATTTACATCAAGTACAAGTCAGCCAAACATAGTTGAATCTTACCTGTCCAGAAATTCTTCTCCGTTTTCAGCCGTCTCCATCTTTCAAAGGCATCTCCTATACAGATCCTTGTTTTATTTCGGACTTTGTCACGAAGTATTTCGGATTCATAACGAGTTTATGGGTTTATCAGTTTATCTGATTCGCAACGTTAGACTTTTTTTTTGATCCGATTCCGACAAGTTTGTAGCTGCAGCTGTGGTAACTAGAGCAGAGCTGGCAACCCGGATGCCGCAACACTACTGACTTCGTGATTGGTAGATAGGTGGAGGGTGACGCATCAGACCAAAACACAACATGACAACATCAACATCAGTTGAGGGCTGCAACTTCACTTTTTAAATGACAATATCCTGGCCGGACTACTGTTGTCAGTGATATAAGTATTTGAAATGAACATGGTTTCTTAATGTCTAGTGACATATCAGGGCCATTTTATGATTAATTTAAATAATTTTTTTACATACAGCTCCTTTAAATAATATCCTGGCTCTTCCCGGCTTTTTAATGGCATTGAATAGTGCCTGAGTTTTTAAAGCTCCGAAAATCACATCAGTCCATCATAAAAGTAATTAATTTGACGCCAGTGGGTTAATAAATGCCTTCTGAAGTGAAGTGATGGGTTTTTGTAAGAAAAATATCCATATTTAAAACTTAATAAACTACAAGCCTTCCGCTGGAACTCGACTCTTTCGTGAACGTGTTACGGCTGTTGCTGGAAGCCAATGATTACAGTTTAAAAAAAATCATTGCTTCAGAAGGCATTTATTAACCCACTGAGTCGCATGTATTATGGAAACTATGGAACTCAGGCACTATTTAATGCCATTACAAAGCTGGTAAAAGCCAGGACATTATTTAATAATATAACTGATTGTGTTCTGCTGAAAGAAGAAAGTCATATACACCTAGGATGTCTTGAGGGTGAGCAAATTATGGGATGATTTTTGGGTGAAGTGAACTATTCCTTTAACTTTTGACCTCTGCTATAGTCTAGAGATGCTGTATTTGGGAGGTAACCTCATCTCCTCCATCCCACCTGAAGTGTCTAACCTCACCAGTCTGAGATACCTGGTTCTGTGTGACAATCGCATCCAAAGCATACCGCCCCAACTCAACAAGTGAGGTTTTTAGTTACTTATTCTCTTACTGTATGTTATAAAGTCAAAGCAGTGAGGTGATTTAAAAAAAAAAAAAAATCATCCGATTTCTCTCCTTGCAGACTACACTCCCTGCTCTCTCTCAGTCTCCACAACAACCTGCTGACCTTCCTCCCTCGTGAGATCCTCAGCCTCGTCCACTTGCAGGAGCTCAGTCTCCGTGGAAATCCTCTTGTTGTGCGCTTTATCAAGGACATGACCTACGACCCTCCATCACTTATAGAGCTAGCAGGACGCACGGTCAAGTCCCAGAACCTTCGGTTCCGCTCGTGTGATCTACCTTCCAATCTGATCCATTATTTAAACCTGGCTAGCGAATGTCCCAACCCAAAGTGTGCAGGTAGGGGAGCACAATAAGACTGTATAATCTGTGAAAAAGTGACATATTTAGAAAAAACTGTACCACTACTTTAAGCCACATAATGCATTGATCAAAGGAATATTCTTGGTCAGTACCTTTTAAACTTTAGAATTGAAAGTTTAGATGACTACTAATTTCATAAATTCAACATTAAACATTATAACATAACCCTTTATTTTCTTTAAAAAAGCAAAAATCGACATTACAGTGGGGCACTCACAATGGAAGTGAATGGGACAGTTTCTGAGGGGTTTAAAAGCAAAATGCGCTTTTATAATTTTAAAAACGCACTTATATCTATTTCTCTGTTAAACGTGTGTATTATTTGAGCTGTAAAGCTGTTTAACTCATTTTTTAAAGTCGTTTTAACGAGTATTGTCGTTTTGCAATGTCATGGTGACAAAATTGTAAAAATGTATGAAACTTCACACAGAAAAGATAATATGACACTCCAAATGGGATATTTGCTAAAATAAAATAATCTGACTTTTTCTCATAGGAACGAGAAAAAGTTACTGGCCTCTGCATGCCCATGTGAAACTTTCATGTGTAAATGAGACATTTTTCGTGCAGACGTCACTCAAAACTTTCTGGTGTTTGCACGAAAAATGTCTCGAAGTGTCTTACGCCCCTTCAAGTTACGCCCACTTCAAAGTAGCTTACAGCAAGAGCGATCGGAGAAAAAACCTTGCTCTTGCACGAGTTTAACATAACTGAACATACGCGAGTTGATTAAGATTTCTCTTAGCTGTTCAAGAACCGAAACCTCTGAGATGACATCTTCAAAATGCTTGTTTTGCCTGTATACAGTAAAGCAAGCTGCAATATGCATTAGTGCCAGGGTATTGATAATGGATGCCAACTCTCACGCATTCGACACTTTTCACAAGCTCTCACGCCACGCATCCATTTTCTCACGCAGAGAAACGCGAAGCAAAGAGGACACTGACACCGAAAGACAAGACAGAGCAGCTTAATTTTAATATGAAACAAATTCCCAGCTCTCAGATTCTGTCAATTTTAATACAAAATTCAACCAAAATACTGTTTAGGCACTTGTAAATGTGACACGACATCGCTGTAGCGCCTCAGTTCAAGCGGCACGTGAACCGATAATCTCTAATACTCTTTTACTAGTTAATAGTAAATAAACACAAATGAACAATAGGTACGTTGAAAGACCGTGAGCGCATTATTGCTCATATCCAGATATTCCAGGTTAGATAGAAAACAAACGGAAGGTGGAAGAAACGAAGAAATATATATACTTCATACATAATATTGGTCAATCAGTGTTTTTCACCCGGGGAAAGAGGTCAATAAAACAGCTGGAGAACAATACGTCACATAACCTTACATAGGCTACCTCAGGAAAGCCATTTAATGACCGTAGCATATTAGTTGGCTAGAAAAATTTGCTATAGAAAGGAGTATTTTGCTAAATATGTGCACTATATTACATATTTTACTTTGGCTAAATCATTATAATGATATGTGATTTGGACAACTTCCAAGTTACGCCCTTACTGTTACGCCCCTCTCTTGCAGTCCGCAGGGTTTTCAGTGTTATATGACAGGGGGCGCTATTACGCCCATTACTTTTGAAAGGGTAGAGAATCTCCGGATCAAAACACAGGGGAAAAAATTAGCAGAAACAAGCGATAAAAGTATTGATTATGCACGTTGTAGTCTTTTTCTTAGCAATTTTGGTAGCTTTTTGTTCAAAATGTTGTTGTTTTTTTACGAAACTTACTCACATTCAAGTGTTGATAAAAAAAAGACTGCATGAAGCTAGAATAAAACGTTTTTAAAACTGCTGGCGGTGAAAGAGTTAACGTGTATGTTGTTTGATTCTTTTTAAAAAAAGATTTTTAAGTTTACAAATTTGCCTGATTGACAGTTTTCTATGTGTGATACTCAATAGTATGCTACAAATGCAGTTGACTAATGGCGTTATTACTTTATAAGTTGACAAAAAGCTGATTTTTTTTATCATTGTCTTTAACATTTTGAATATCTGTGCACCCTTGACACCATATCTCTCTCTTCATGCCCTTCAGGTGTTTATTTCGACTCGTGTGTGAGGCACATCAAGTTTGTGGATTTCTGTGGGAAGTACCGCCTGCCGCTCATGCATTACCTCTGTTCCCCGCAGTGTTCCTCTCCCTGCAGCTCAAACCCACAGAGCGACGCAGAGTCAGAGGAGGAGAACAGTGTCCCTGCAGACAGACTCCAGAGAGTACTGCTGGGATAGGAAGAAACCTCCGATCCGACACAGGACTTCCATTAAACGCTTCATTTCAACATTTAGAAATGTTTTAGTGACTCAACTAAAAAAAGCACTGCATGGCTATATTGTTTAACTGTGATTAAAACAGGTAGGTTTGAACTGTAACTCAAAGTTTATTGGGTTTAAAGGGACAGTTCATTCAAAAATGAAAATTCTGTCATGTTCTCACCACTAGCGGCGCCAGGAATTTGATTGTAGGTGGGCCTCCAGAAAACTGGATGGGCCAGTTAAAAATAAGCAAAAAAAGGAAAAACGGGTTCCCCTTCATCTCCGTTTCAGCGCTTTTCTGCGGCACTGAGGACAGCGACTCAGTAGTCTACCTGTGTGGCTCTTGTGTCCTCAGCTCAGTGCAGTGACGTTAGCCTAACTGGGGGGTTGCACACTGGACGAGAAGCGCAGCGCTGTGCAGCGTCGCGTCTAGGACAACTCAAAGTATCGCACACTGGACGCGCACTTTCTCAGTTTATGGCTAGCAATACTGTTATGTTTAAGGACATTATGGAATTAAGATAATGCCTGTATTACGTTATGATTGTACTGTACAATTAAATACAATCGTTGCTGACTTTGCAGTCTGAACACTTTACCTCAGAGCGTCCATTAACTGAATTAATTGAGAATGTCAGCTGAAAATCCGATAACATAAGCAATTTTCATTCAGCTGATTTCTGTAAATGAATATAAAACTAAATGTATATTGCAGCACAGGGTGAAGTCAGTGTATACATTAATGACGATTTGAGACAAATACATTTAAATTTAATATAAAACAAAAGAAATGGCGCTCTGTGGCGCGGCAGGATTTTAAACAAGGCCCTGAGCCGATGCTGGGCGCCGCAGACAGACGACGAATGGCGCCGCCGGTGTGTGTACAGTGTTCGAAGTCACACGTGGGGTAGAAGCCGCTGATTGGTTGAGAAGCTTTCACACAAAGCTTTCCTCGGGCTGTTTATTGGATGAACTGCTAGAATAAAAATCACTCACTACTCACTATAGGACTGGGTCAAAATGGGCGGGCCCGGACCCCAATGGTAGCGCCGCGGGTGGTTCTCACCCTCATGCCATTACAAACTCTCATGTATATATATATATTTTTGATGACTTCAGAAGACTTTTGATACTGTATATAATCAAATGAATGACTGTTAATGTTCTTTTATGGTGTTTTGGAAAGTTCACTGTTTATGTTCCATGGAGGCCAAACGCAAACTTGTTTGAAATGACATGAGGGTGAGAAACGAATGAAAATTGTGAACTATTCCTTCTAACGGTGCTCAAGGGGCATCTGAAAACGTTACCATCTTGCCTAAAACAATATTTCAAGTGGGTCAGCTTGCCATAGATAAAGCCTACTGGCAAATAGAGAACAAATTGACTGCTTTGCACTTCTGGAAAATGTGATCAATACGTGAACTGTTACTCTTTGACCTCTTCTTTGTATTGACTGTTAATCTGCTCTAACTCTTCTGTCCAAAGGTCAGGTTATGGACTATGATGGCTACTTCACACATTTCGGGAATTTATGTAAAGCTATCATCCATGACACAACTTTGAAAATAGTTACATGCTAAAGAACACTTTTTTTTTGTATTTTGTCTTTTTGTCAAAAGTTTGGCTATAGCGAAAAGGTTTCGGTAGTGTTTACGGTCTCTAGAGCTCATAATGGTCCTAATAACAATAAAACATAGATACTCTACACCTTAATGATAACTTATCTGCTGTGTGTGTTTCTTGTCAGCAATAGTCGTCGTTTCAGCCAGTCTAGATAGATCACTTACAGTGATGATAATTTTAACAGTATCGCACAATGTGGATGGCATTGTCTGAGGGTTTGGGTCAGTCAGTTCACATCAATATCTGACAGTTGCATTTATGGCCAATTTCAATGCACTCTTGAATTCCAGCACCAGACGTGGCTACTCTCACTCTTACTGCAAATAACCGTCTTTTATCACGGTTTACGATCATACAGTGACATGACACAGATTGCGACACCTCTCCATCTCTCTCTGGACAGATTTACAAAATGATTTCAAAGGTAGGATGATTCAGCAACTTCACAGGTCTGACATTTCAGTGCACATATAAACATTTTTAGATAACTAAATTAAGAAATGTAGTAAGTAGGCTCTCCATGCTGTACAAAATATGTTTTATCTGGTCGCCCAGTCTGTTAGCTGGTTTTAAAGAGGTTTTGTGCACTCGTCAGATTGGGAGACCAGCAAGCTTTTCAGGGAGGAAAGATCCATATTCCATAGCCCATATTTCAAGACTCATGTGGATGGTAAAGAAGAAAAATTGCCTAACCCGACATTGTAGGGTAGACTGAGTACAGTTGAGACACTTTTTGCGTTTTGATTTTTCTCCCAAAAATAGATACTGAAAAGAAGTGCATTTCTACATGACATGCCACATGACATTTCATTAGCTTGTAGACTAAGATATTATCAATCAATAATACCCATAAGTAGTTTATATTTCCCACAATTAGCTCATAAATAGCAAATAAGGTGCTTTTTGTTTCAACTTTGTCTCAACTGTACCCATATGTGGCACAGTTGAGACAGTACCATGGTAAAGCTGAGACACCCATTTTTAATGATGTAAAGGTTCATTGCACATATAATAAATAAAGACAAATAAAGAAAAAAAAAAAAATTGGGCAACATGTTTATTTATTCATCCATTTAAATTCATTCATTTTATTTAAATTAGCACTGGTTAAAATATATAAAACAGGAACAATATATTTAATATATTTATTAATAATACAGTTTAAATATCAAATTTTATTTTCATTTGCATCCTATGCTGCCTAATTACGACGTTAAACCTGTTATAATAAAACTGAACAACTAAACAGTGTGTTTCCTAATAGAAATCTATCGGGGGTACAGTTGGTACACTTGTGTCTCAACCATACCCCGCTGGCCACCTCGCACATTTCTCTAGATTTTGCAATGACCATGCATGACACAATACCATGAAATATGCCAGTTTTTAGGGGCACAGAATAACGTTTATGATGATACCAGTTACGTTTAACAGTCGCATAAGGATAATAAGCTATTCATGGTGGAGTTTGCATGATGAAGTGAAAGTCTTATCTTAGAAAAAACTTTTGCTGATAGTGATACCTTCGGATCGGATATGTTTACGTTGTTAAAATTTCCCATGATCAAAGAGGACACTAATACACATGTGCATGGCAAAAATCACAACTTGTGCATGCTGGGCACGCAAGTTATTTAAGGTGTCTCAACTATACTCATGTCTCAACTGTACACAGTCTTACTTTACAGTGTTTCTCAACAGCAAGACTCGAGTCTAATGTAGGATATAGCTAGTGCTCCAGTGAAGATTATGAGTGTATTTTGGATAATGATCTCCATCGAATGTTTTGGTGGAGGTGATTGTCATACTTTCTGTAACTGCAATATTCTTTAAAAGTATTAAACTTGAGTATTAAACGCAAGTATTAAAGTATGTGTCAGTATGTGTAATATTTTTGACGACAACCAAGCGTAGAACTTTCAGCGCTCCCTGGTGGTCTAGTGGTTAGGATTCGGCGCTCTCACCGCCGCGGCCCGGGTTCGATTCCCGGTCAGGGAACAAAAGTTTTCTTTCCATTCACTTCAACGTTGCTGTCTTCTGAAAATTCAATATAACGTTAATGTAACGTACTATGTTGTTCAAAATGACTATAGGTAATGACTACCTCACGATATTTGACTTTCGGTCATAAACTACGATAACTGTTTATATATATATATAAAGTTATACAAAAGTATTTGCATGTTATATGAGCATTCATAATCATTTTGTTTCTATATGAATTAAAGGAGATTGACAATTAGAACTAAATCAAAACATCTGTAATCTAACAATCGTTTTTCAACTAAAACAATTTATTTATACTATTATAATTACACTCTATTTGGGCCTTAAATGTCTATGTATTAAATCATTTAAAAGATATACGTATTTGTTTATGTTTTTGTATGTATTCTTGGAGAATGGCTCTGATAAATTACGAAAGCGTGTCAAATATGCTTGTTAAAGGGATATTTCACCCAAAAATGAAAAGTCTGTCATCATTTACTCACACTCAAGTTGTTCCAAACGAATGAATTTATTTCTCCTGCTGAACAAAAAATAAGATATTTTGAATATGGGTAACCAAACAGTTGATGGGCCCCATTGACTTCCATAGTATGGTGAAAAATTGTATCAATACATTATCAATATTATCAATAACATTATAGAATAATAAGGTTAATATCAATAATATTTTCAAATAAACGATCAATTTTATCAATATTATTTTATCAATATTTTCTGACAGAATTTTAATTTGTGGGTGAACTATCCCTTTAAACACGTCCAGTCACTTACGCTAATTAATATTCATGAGGCAAACGTAGTTCCTTCCTATGTGCGCAGTGAGTCAACTGCGCAAAGAGCGGAAAAACACAAACATGACACCGTCCGTGAGTTGTACAGACTCCAGGGTTTCTTAGTTTCTATTCCCGCATCATCAAGTAAAACAACTTAAGTTTAACCAAGCTGACCTCTGAAGCACGGAGATTCCCTGTCGTCGTGTTTATTGTGTTGTCAGCGATGTCTGATGGCTGTGAATGATCCGGGAGGTGCTGATGCTGATGCCGAAGAGCCGCCGTCTATACTGTGGGGTCTGGACCCCGTGTTCTCCGCATATTCCAGACTCTACATTACTGACATCCTGCAGATGAAAGAGTCCAGACAAGTACCTGGTAACGTAAAATACAGCAGTTAACCTTTGCTATCTTTATCTATCTACACATACATAATACTTACTTAATAATAAAGCATTGATAAACAATACTAAACCATTTTTCTAAATATTTGTTATACTGCAACATAATGTGTTGCATGAGCCACATGTTTTTTGTTCTGCTGTTTTTAAAATAGATAATGCATATATATAAGAAGGCCCTGTACATGATGTTTTGTAGGAGTTTATTTCTACAAGAATCACCCACTCTTCCAGGTGGATGTACTGGGGACGGTTGTTTACAAGCGGGAGAGAGACGATTTCTACTGTTATGGAGGTCTGGAAAAACATTATTTCTGCATCATCCCCTTTTTTACTGTCATAGAAACATCAACTTTTTAGTTTGGCATTTTATTGAGCTGTATTTTGTGATCAAATAAACTAATCAAATGTTATCATCATCATCAAATATTTTATATTGTATACTGTTGCAAATGTTTTTGGTTCCTTCATAAACTCGACCACTTGGTCATGTCTTATCTTGCCTTGGGAAGCAAGTGAGCCAGTACTGCCTTTCAAATGTGGGCACATGTTGCACCTGGTCTTACTATTGCTTGTCTGTTTTCCTTTAACACATAGTGGATGATAGTTCTGGTGTCATAAATTGTCTTTGTTGGAAAGATGAGAAATGGAGGGATCAAGGAGAACCAACTAAATGTAAGTTACAAAAACTGTCTTTGACGCTACATTAGTAACATTAACATTTCACATCAATTCAGTACAATTACAGAAATATATATTTTGAATCCACACTACTGTTCACAAATTTGCGGTTAGTAAGATTTTTAATGTTTTTTAAAGCAGTCTCTTATAGTTTGCCAAAGCATTTGTTTTTTTATAAAAAATACAGTACAAATATTAATATTGTGAAATATTATTACAATGTAAAATAACTGCTTTGTATTTGAATATGTTCTAAAATGAAATTTATTCCTGATATCACAGCTGTATTTTCAGCATCATTACTCCAGTCTTCAGTGTCACATGATCCTTCAGAAATCATTCTAATATGCTGATTTGCTACTCAAGAAACATTTATTATTATTATCAATGTTGAAAACATTGGTTTAAAAAAAATAGTAAACAGCGTTGCTGTCTGTTATATTTCTGTGGGTATCGTATAAAAATAAATTCAGTAATCCCTGATGAATAGAAAGTAAAAGAAAAACAGCATATTACTGTCATTTTTGATCAATTGCCTTCTTTTTGAATATAAGTATTAATATATATTTTTTAATTAGCTGACCCCAAACTTTTAAACAGTAGTGTGTCAAAAATATTTTAAAGCCTTAAAAGATGGAAACTCCTATAGTGAAAATAATGTTTTCACTGCTGTAAATATTTAATCGGCAAAAATAGTATTTTCTTAGTACAATCTTTTTTAAAATGACTTAATTTTATTTTAAGCAAGCCAGCTGTAGATGTAGAAAATCTGATGCGTAAGGAATATTAATTCAGTAGGTGTAGGTGTACTAATCAAGTGCTAATGTTAATAGGCAGAGATCCTAGCGGGTCCTCCAGAGGCTTTAACATTGAAGACGAACTCAAACGCCTGCAGGAGGCTGAAAGGCAGAGCACTGAGCTGGAGATCGGAGACGTGCTGAGGGTACGAGGGACTGTCAAAACCTCCAGGGATGCGAGGGAGATCAAGGCCACCTGCTTCTGTAAGTCAAATGTTAAGGGATTTAGATGCACATAATAATGTCTGTTTAATCAGTTAGAGTGAGCTTGTTTGCAGAACACATGGTTATTTTGCTGTAATCATCACTCTGTAATTCTTTGTGTGTGTGTGTGTGTGTGTGTGCGTTTAGATAAAGTCAATGACCCTATGATGGCAGTGCAGATCTCGCATATGCTGGAAATGCCTCAGCTGTACAGAAAGTGCTATGATGAGCCGTTCAAGATGCAGAGTGATGACCTGGGCGGCACAGAGTGAGTCACACAGAATGATGGAGGTCTCATTTACATCTGTTATTTTACATGACATCATTTACATCTTACACCTGCAGTGACATGAACTTAATTGTGTTACAGGGGAAAAAAATGCATGCAGACATTTTGCCCTTTATGTGAGATAAATGCATGACATAAATATATAATAATAACAAAAATATATAAGGGGGCAAAAATATACAAATATATATATATGTGCAAAAGTCTTTGGCACGTTAGTATTTCACCCCTAGAAAATGGGTTTAAGCCAGTTATTTATATCTTTGCTGTAGTGTGTCAGTAGGAAATATCAGTTTACATTTCCAAACATTCCTTTTGCCATTAATTTTAATAATCCAGTGAGATTTTTGTATCCACAAGGCGTCTGACAACAGCCGGTATGATCCACACGACACAGAGATCTGATCTCACCATCATCGAGAACAGAAAAAACAGCAAAAAAATATAAATAACTGGCTTAAAACCATTTTTTTTTTGTGGAGGAAAATACTAACGTGTCTTAGAGTATACAAAAATCCCTGCATTTTTCCCCCCAAGCTTGGAAACAAATGCATCTGAAATGTAATGTCTTGATTCAGACCTCAAATTTTAAATGTAGGGCCTACTCGTGAAATACATCAAACATGCTTTCTGTGCTTTTCAATTTTATTTACAGAGCAGGTGGCTCCTCACATTTCCACTATTTGCTGTCTCGGTCAGTTCTCACCCTTAAGGAGTTCCTCTTAGAGAAAGAGTTGGCCAGGTTTCGTCCTTATGATGTCGAGTTCCTCTTACATCCCCTGATCCAAAGTTCTTCAGCAGAACAGGTACTGGGCCTGACCTTGACCTCCATTGTATTCGACAGAGTATGTTTCATGTCTTTCCTTCACTGTCCAGTACCAATAAAGCTGAACAATGTCACTATGCAAAAGATGAATGCACACGTCTACCAAAGTAAACTGTCCTTGTTCAATGTCACTACTCTTGGCTGGAGTATATCAGGATATAAGAGCCAGTAATAATTTGTGGGCACGGCAGGGAGGATGTGTTGTGCTGTTTGATGGCAGCAGGGAGTGATCGTCTGTAACATTTTATTAGATGCTGCTAGTCTGGAGATTCAAGGACAGCAGCATACGGTGATTAGAAAGAAGTATGCTAATGAGAAGCCTGTCCATATCTTCGTTAGTTATCAAATGAGAACGTACATGAAGTATGCGGTTCATTTAAACATTCTTTATTTGTTAAAAGGAGCTGAAATGGTAATTTTGAATGGTGCATCACAGAAATGTGATTCATTGTTTGGGTGACTCATCATTTAATTTCTTATTTTTGCCTGAAGGAGTCAGATCAGCCCAGAACGGCATTGGCTACGCAAATTCGAAAACTTCTGAAAGAGACCCTGAGCGTCCTCCAGGATGAGGGACAAATATTTCGCAAAATACGGACCCAGGATGAAGTCTACAATGTATGTGCACAGTGCATACACATACAGACACCTCTAAGCAAGTTTGACATCATCAGAGAGAGAGAGAGAGAGAGAGAGAGAGAGACAGACAGAGAGAGAGAGAGAGAGAGAGAGAGAGAGAGAGAGAGAGAGAGAGAGAGAGACAGAGAGAGAGAGAGAGAGAGAGAGAGAGAGAGAGAGAGAGAGAGACAGACAGAGAGAGAGAGAGACAGAGAGAGAGAGAGAGAGAAAGAGAGAGACAGAGAGAGAGAGAGAGAGAGAGACAGACAGAGAGAGAGAGACAGAGAGAGAGAGAGAGAGAGAGAAAGAGAGACAGAGAGAGAGAGAGAGAGAGAGAGAGAGAAGCTGTGGTTAATTTTACCTGAGGAGACTCTTAACAAAATTAAAAGGAAAATGTGTAATATTCGCTTCCTACACATCTACTTGTAGGTCTGAATAGGGTTGTACCCTTAGGATTTTAAAAGAGGATTATATTAAAAGTGCCCCTATTATGCTTTTTCAGATATTCCATTTCATGTAGTGTGTAATAAAGCTGCTTGGGAATGTAAAAGTTGCACGATAAATGGAGTTATTGTCTCCCAAAAGAAAAAGAAAAAGAAAAAAACGATTCTGAACTGCTTAAAAATGAGTCGTCAGTAATTCCAGTCTTACTTCCGGCACAAAACTATGTAGGTTTGCAACAAATTTGCATAATGCCAACCTATGGCAAATTGGCTGCCTGCAAACAACATCTACTTTGAACCAGGCCTCAAACACTGTAGTTGTAGCCGAGGCCTGGTAGAGTTTGGTTTGTGTTGTCGAGAAGATGCTGGTTTCTGTGCTGCGAAATCCACTTTGCATGCAGTTCCAAAGCATGAGAATTCAGGTTCGAATTGATACAGACTGGGCAATCTGACCAATCAGAACAGAGTAGGCTTTCAGAAAGGAGGGGTTTATAGAGACCGGATACTTTATCGAACTGTTTCAGTTACTGTGAGAATGAGGTCATGCTGCAATGTATATTATGATCAAATGTAAGTGTTTTTTGACCATGGATGCATGTACACCTATTGTAGGAGACCTTCAAAACAAAAATAGCACAATAGGGGGACTTTAATGTGGTTCAACCATAACTGAAATATAATTTCTAAAACTACTTTAGAACGTAATTATATTTTTATTACCGTGGCTGCTGTAGGTAACAGAACAAGACAAAGATCTCCACACAGCGATCAAGGACATTTTACGAGAGGATACCAAACGGGAAAAATGTGAGGTCTTTTTTTAAATACTAGTTGTGTATGCATATAATATTATTATTATTACACTCAATGCTTGATATTGGTTGGTCAAGCACTGCATATTCGGTTCAAATTATTTTTTATAATGTTTAACTATGTAATTGATGGTTGTCAGGCTGTCACATAAAACTTTCAATTTGAATCAGTGTTTAGTTATTATATATATTTATTCTTCATTATTATTTTATTTTATAATTAAACGGTGTTCTAAGTGGGATCATATACAAGCAGGTGGCCATTATTTCAAAATAAAACCTGATCCAAATATGTGAGTAGAGGACCCTCATGTTGCTTTTTTTGTTGTTGCAGATGCTGAGAAAGGATGCCATGTCTTACATATTTTGTCCAGCATGAAGCAGCGCTACAGCCAAAACCTGAGTCGAGAGGTGCTGGAAGTTGCTCTGACATACTTAGAGTGCAATAGTGACATAATAAGCACAACAGAAGCCCACTACATTGTTTTGTAGCATCATTTTAAAATATTAAGTTAATAAAAATACAAGCAAAGAGTTCAAAGCAATCATGAAGAAAGATTGTAAACCGTTACAGAACCCTTTTTAATATAAATCATTAAAGTTATCTAATGGCTCTTTGTTTTCTTACATGTTGCTTTTTATGGTTGAATGAAAATATACAGATATATTTACTTCAGCATAATACAGAAATTGCCTCTTTAATGGGCTAACATAAATATTTGAGATCTCCTGAATATTTTTACTGTTTAACCTTTACTTTCTGTCACTTTTAAAAATTGGAGCTGACAGATCTAGTTCCCTTTCACTTTAATTATATAGAAAGGAGTGGCCTGGATATTCTTCAAAATAAAACATTTTGTGTTCCAAGGAAGAAAGTCATACAGATTTGGTACAATATGATAATGAGGGCGAGTAAGTGATTCATTTTGGATACAAATGGGTCGTTTAAAACGGTAGATACACTCAATGGCCATAGGAGGACGCTGTGAGCAAATAGATACGTCACCATCCGCGAGCACAACTGTATCTGTGCGCGTTCAGGTCTATTTATGCTAATTTGCTGTGTGAGTAACGGAAATCACGTCTCACACTGTCCTTAATAATCTTAGATTATGGAATAGATTCGCAGCAGACCATATGTTTTTTTGTTTTGTTTGTTAATGTTCCATTTACACTATGCAAAAAATGCATTCATAATTAAACGTTCATCAAATGACTGTTCATATCTAGCATATGGCATGGTTTTGTTACAGATAGGCTACTCTATTGCAATGTTTTTCCTCACAATAAACAAACTGAATTTAAAGAAACAAACAAACAATGCATGCTCTGTAAAATCCAGCCATTGTCTCTATTTCGAAGGAAGACAATGATATCAACCCCCCCCCCGTAGAGGCTCTTAAACTGCAACAGAGTCCTTGTCAAAGAAGCCCATCCCCATTGCCCAAATATCCCAGACCAGTGTGTGCGCGCGCTTCCTGCCGAATGGACTTCGCGGTGAATGCGCCCCACCGGCCTTAATGACGCGCGCCGCTCACGTTTAAGGAGAACCCCCTGACTTCAGCGACACTACTGTAGTCCACACAAAGAAGACGCGCTCGTTCCCTTATGACGCGTCGATCCGGATTGCAGAATGACACTCTAGAACGCGTCTCGATTCGAATTCGGCTGGAACGCGGCGGTTCGAAAACCCGTTCTGCGCTGTGAGAGAAATGGATACGAGCATGTTCGTTTCCTGCAGACGGATATAAGTTTTGCCTCATTTATTACTCGATCTTCACATCTACATTACGTCTAGGGGAATAAACGGACTGATTAAACTGACGGGCCGGGGGGCAAAAATCGTTCGCTTTCATTGTGAAGAAGAACTGCGATTTTATTCGTGCAAACGTCTTCGTGACTGTCCATTTATTCAGTCTCTGTCTGATTACCAACGGTGCTTCTGTAGCCTCTGTTTTCACAATGCAGTTTCGGACAGTTTTGGATGTAAAAGTGGTGGATGTGGAGAAGAGGAGGAATCCATCCAAACATTACGTGAGTTGGCTACCTATTCACCTTGCGTCCTTCTCGAACCTGATGCTGAGATAGGCGCAGAAAGACGCATCTGGATAATGATAAAGAACATTTCTGCAACATTATAGACACGAATACGTTATGAGCCGATTCTGTTTTGTCCAATAAAAAGTCTGGTATATATGCATGGGGGTTACAGAGATAAAGAAACAACAGATAAATAAATAAAAGAGAAGAATGACCTCAGATTGAACACTTGGACTCACTATTAATTATATTCACTTAATTTGGCAAATGAATTAGAAGATTTTCATTTATTGTTTGAGACAGCCCTTTAGCTATTTAATTATTAAAGCATGAATGACTTTAGATCTACACCATATTATTCAGTTTTCAATATTAAAATTCAAGTGAAATAAGCCCATCTTTGCAGCAGGAATTATCAGTTGTAGCATGACCAATAACAATCTGATCATTTTTTGTGTGAAAATGGCAAGACAAAAAAGCTATGTTGTTTCTAACTCCGTTATGCAAAACGAAGAGTTCTACATTTTGATCAAATGTTCCAAAACTATATCTTATGAAAAATATTTATGCACCCCACTAGTGATTCTGAGGAACTGATCAATGACGTGCGTGTTTTGATCAGAAGTGATTGAACTTTCTGTCGCACTCCCTTTTCAATCAATTTAGGCTACCCCTTCGATGACAGATTTGGGGGTTTAGTGGCTTGAAATAAGTGCCCATATATGGCTGGAGTAGAAGCATATGTATTTCCTTCAAAAGATGCATGGTGGGGTTTGTTTTAAATATTTATGATACCACTTCTTGCAAGCATATGCTAGCTAGACGGTATAGATTAGCTTCAGACTAGTTATACATAAATAATATAGGCTGGATTTGGGCATTTTTTTGACATGTAGGCTAATATAAAACCATGCCCCATTCAACGTCATTACAAATTCCAGTGCAATTCCAGTGCAAATTGATTTTAAAAGTAGAGTTTGATAATTATTTGTTTTTGTCTTTTGGCATGTCCCCCCTTTTCTGTATGACATGTGTTACTTGATGTTCAGTGATCATGTTCTCCAGCATGATTTTAGAATGAACCCAAAGAGCATCTTTATTAGTGACATCATAAACCTAAATATTTCTTGATTTTTTATTCCGTTTATGCTACAAATATAAGTTTAACCTGTCATAAAATTGGAGAAACCCAATTTAAACAGTAGCCAGTGAATCAAATATTCGGTCATTCTTAACAACAGTACATTTTAACATCCAAATCAGCCCTTGACATTCATCAGTGGTTGTGGCTTTTTGTTTTAAAGAGCTTCTTCAACGTGGGCCCATTGTCTCTAAATTTCCTAACCACCGAAAGCTTCAGAACTGTTCTCAGATCGGCATTAGTGCAACATCCTCCCCCATAACTCTCACTGGAGTCATTTGCTTAGCCATAGATTCACTGCATTCTCTCCCGGGAGAGCGAGACTTTCGGAATATGCACGGCCCCATATCCCACAGGCTTCTACGTTCTCTGGAAAGAGAGTAAAAAAAGAAAGGCAGTTGTTCAGTCTCATTAGTAATGTTTGTCAAACAGCTGGGGTATGCTTTCCTTTCGAGAGAGAGATATAGAGAAAAGGAGGAGGGGAAATGTGAACCCACATGCCCTTGTTTTTAATCCCCAGAAGCAACCCGACTTCCTCTCTTTGAATGGAAGCTTGGCTGTATTTAAACCAAGTGCAAAAAACTCTTTTCCTTCACACACTAGACAACGTTCTTTCTGCCCTTTACTTTGATCCGGGATGCATCGGTAGGATGATAAAGAGTGTACTCACAACCGCTTCGGAAAAGAAGTGCAGGTTTGTCATGATTAGTCAGCTGAGAGTTTGAAGTAGAGAAAAAATAGGGGATCATACGATGGAAAATGTGGAAGTGAGCACTGAATCACTTGTCCGAAGGTGGACAGAATTGGTTCTATTATGCCTTTGTGGGAATCGTGTGTGTTTGAGACATGTTTTCTCACACACTCACTTCATTAGTGAGCACTGGCTCCCAACAGAGCCCCACATGTCTCAAATGTGTTTGTGTGTGTGAACGTTACACGGCGCCGCCTTGAGGCTCTCCCTAGACAATCTGCTGTCTTGTCAGCTTTTGTATGTGACACATTTCCTTAGCTGTTTCCATCTGTTAAATCATAGACCACTACAAAACGTTCATGCCACAAAATGCCATGAATCCTGATCGTTTGCCCGGTGTAATGGCTATTAAAACGATTTTATTCAGCACAAAAAGGGACTAAAGCCATGATTGTTACTCGTCTCTCTCTCTCTCTCTCTCTCTCTCTCTCTCTCTCTCTCTCTCTCTCTCTCTCTCTCTCTCTCTCCCTCCCCCTCCTCCCTCCCTCTCCTCCCTCCCTCCCTCTCTCTCCCTCTCTCTCTCTCTCTCTCTCTCTCTCCTCTCTCTCTCTCTCTCTCTCTCTCTCTCTCTCTCTCTCTCTCTCTCTCTCTCTCTCTTTGGTTTAAAAAATAGTTCATACAAAAAGGAATCCATCATAAAAGTAATCCAAACAACTCCAGTCACCCTTCATCTGGAACTCGACTCCTTTGTGAATGCATGTACGGCAATTTTTGGAAGCCAGTGATTATAGTTTATAAAGTTTTAAATATGGATACTTTTTTTTACAAAAAAACGTTCACTTTAGAAGGCATTTATTATCCCACTGGAGTTGTATGGATTACTTTTATAATGGATGGATGCTCTTTTTTGAGGTACATAAACTTTACTTTTCAAGGGTACTATTCAATGGCATTACAAAGCTGGGAAGAGCCAGGATATTATTTAATTTAACTCTGAGTGTGTTCGGCTGAAAGAAGAAAGTCATATACAGCTCGAAAGGCTTGAGGATGAGTAAATTATGGGATAGTTTTGGGTGAAATATTCCTTTAAGGCAATCCATCGTTTTCTTTAAAAAAGGAAGAGAGGTAACTTTTCAATGCAATTAAATTGGGCCAATTTGTGGAGGATTTTAAAGCAGACACATGTCCTTTGATTTTATTACAGGACTTGCCCTAATTCTTCTGTTAAAACTTGTTATTAGAGCTGTAAAGTTGTTCTCTTGGTTTTTATGGTTGTTTTAAGGATGTTGGCATTACGTTGTCATGACAATGAAGTTGTAAAGTTGCATATAAACTACTGCTAAAAGTTTTTAAAAATATTTTTGCATTTAAAAATGCTCAAGGCTGTTTTTATGTGATCAAAAATACTGTAAAAACAGGAATGCTGTGAAATATTGTTACAATTTAAAATAACTGTTTTCTATTGTAATATATTTTAAAATGTAATCTATTCCTGTGATGTCAAAGCTGAATTTTCAGCATCTATTACGCCAGTCTTCGGAGTCACATGATCCTTTAGAAATCATTCTGATTATTATTAATGTTGAAAACAGTCGTACTTTTGTGGAAACCGTGATTCATTTTTTGTTACTGTCATGTTTGAATAATTTAATGCATCCTTGATGAATTAAAAGTATTAATTTCTTAAAATAAAAAAAAAGACTGACCCCAAGTTTTTGAATAGTAGTGTACACAGAAAAGATTAGTAAGCAATTTTTTTTAAAATACAGCTGTCATGTTAACATGCATATTATTATACGTCTTGTGGCTAAACTATTGAAATGAATGGACGTTTTCAGATTGATCAAATTCACATCCTTTGTAAGTGTCTCAGTAACCCAGATTTTTAGTTTTTGGCTGAACTATGCCTTTAAACAACCCCCCCCCCCTCCCCCCTCCCGCCATATCCCACACATCCTATTCCAGCGCTCACATACATTGATGTACTGATGAATGACTCCTGCAGCATCCTGTCTGTTTTTAATTTCCACGTTTTCATTTCCCATCCTCTTTGCTTGTTCCTTGTCCAACATGACATCTCGGAGCACTAAAGCTCATTGCTCCTTTCTGTAGAGTTACTGTCTCCCTGCCGCCAGTTGCGAAGCAAATGCTATTGCTTTCAGTGCAGCTTGATTACATCATAGAGAACAAATGATGCCAGAGCTGCTGGTGACAACATGTGTGGGCAGAAAGCGAAGGCCCTGCCACAGTAGAGCAGCCTTCATGGGAAATGGCTTTCTCTCTCACCGTAACTAATGATGGCGTCACCCATAAGGAGAAATGATCCTGCCAAGGGCTTTCCTGGAATACTTTATCAGAATTGTATCATATTTTCTAGTGCATTTGATACATTCTAATGGTTTTCTGTTGTTCAACAGCTGAAGCTTGAATTACGTGAACTAATGATGTGTTTGTTTATGATGCTTTGTTTAGCTTTTTATTGTCTGGGACACTGGGTCTGGCTCTCTCAAAGGGCTCTATGATGAAAGATGAGATTGTTGAGGGGGTTTGAAAGGCCACGTAGGTGTAATGGAGCTGAAAAATAGCAGTAAGATGTTCCTTCTCTGGCGGGTTTGTCTACACACCACCAGTTACAACATTCAGTAGACACGTAAGATCTTTCGGAGGCGACTGACTGTTCGCTCCTAGTTTAAGTGTCTGACTTCAAATAGTAATAATCACAATTCAGCTGATGATATTTGGATGTTTTCAGATTATCGGTTTGTTACAGTTCAAACATTTAAACATCCTTGTTAGTGGACAATTAGACCTTCAGATTGACTCCATAGCAGCTTTCATTGGCCAAGGACTGCCCAGAGGTGGTCTTTCATGTAAAGCAACCAATCACAGGCCGTTTTGTTCCACGTCATGTTTAGGGGTGTGAAAATGTAACGCCGATGTCCCTACAATAACAGACCGTTGTGTAAAACTCTTGGACTTATTTTAAAGAGTCTATGGCGCAAACTTAACATACTTCACATACTTTTGAAAATCCAGTGTTTAGTTGATCCTGATAGGCTCTCATTGTCACATTTGTAAACACAACAGGGTTCTTCTTCCATGAGGGGGTTTGGCATCACATGCATTTTAGTTTCCAGGCAGAGCATTAAAAAACGTGATACACACGTCTTCCAGACATCCTATAGAATTCAACCAATCAGATGACAACTTTGAAAATCTGACAACTTTCCAATTAAGTGTGCCACATGCATCAGACGTTCCTGGGCGTGATATCTGAGGCGTGGACAATAAACTTTTTCTACTTTTACAATAAACACAAACTATATTAAAGCATAATTAAACATTGTTATTTAAATGCTAGCAATTCGCCACATCCTTTTATAACAGCCTCTTTGCACCCATTTCTATGTAGCCCTGCACATGACATGCAGGACAAAAATTTGTATCTTTGCTCCAAATCTACAGTTCGTTCCCATGACTTACTAATATGTAAACATGTTTAAATTCGTTCCCTCATTTTAAGTAAATTGTGTGACGTCAGTGACACAGTCACCCTTCATCTGGAACTCGACTCTTTTGTGATTGCATGTACGGCCATTGTGAGAGGCCAGTGATTATAGTTTATAAAGTTTTAAATATGGATATTTTTCTTACAAAAACCCTTCACTTTAGAAGGCATTTATTATCCCACTGGAGTTGTATGGATTACTTTTATAATGGATGGATGTGCTTTTTTGAGGTACATAAACTTGGGTACTATTCAATGGCATTACAAAGCTGGGAAGAGCCAGGATATTATTTAATTTAACTCTGAGTGTGTTCGGCTGAAAGAAGAAAGTCATATACACCTAGAAAGGCTTGAGGGTGAGTAAATTTTAGGATAGTTTTGGGTGAAATATTCCTTTAAGGCAATCCATCGTTTTCTTTAAAAAAGGAAGAGAGGTAACTTTTCAATGCAATTAAATTGTGGCAATTTGTGGAGGATTTTAAAGCAGACACATTGATTTTATTAAAGCACTTGCCCTAATTCTTCTGCTAAAACGTGTGTATTATTAGAGCTGTCAAGTTTTCTCTTGGTTTTATGGTTGTTTTAAGGATGTAGGCGTTATGTTGTCATGACAATGAAGTTGTAAAGTTGTCACTGACTTACATGATTTACTAATATGTAAACATGTTTAAATTGTGTGACGCCAGTGACGATAAGATTAATTTATTCCCTCATTTTAAGGAAATCTTGAGCACGATAATTTGTTCCCTCATTTTACTAAATCGTGGCCACATTATAATAATTTGTTCCATTACTTTTGTTTAATCAAAACGAGGGAACAAATTAGTTCAATGTGGCCCCGGTTTTCTAAATTGAGGGAACAAATTCTAATTCATGGCCATGATTGATCTAAAACGAGAGAATATATATATTATATATTTTTGTCCGCATGTCTTGTGCAGGGCTCTGTACATTTAATTTTGACAGGATCACAAAACAATCACTTCAGATCAGAATGAAACAATCAGGAATAAAGTTTTTTTGTGCTACACCCAACACAATATTTGATGCACAATTGTGGCCAAAGGTTGTGACGCTGACAGGTTTATGTGTACGCTGAGTTGACACTTTTTCATCTGCACTTCTTCAGGAAACATTGTTCACTCTAGTTCCACTTCCTGTTCAGCATCCCTTTCCGGAAGCTGGAATGTGCTTTGTATGTAGGTATTGGGGTGAAACGGGTGAAGAGGGGTGACCAGTGACACCAGCAAACTGGAAATGACCACAACAAAATGCAAAGGAAGTGAGAAAATGAGTGTCAAATAGGTTTATGTTGTTTGGATCATTGTTGATCACAGTGCTCAGTGAGGAGGTTCAGAAAGCTATACCTTTCATCTTTTGCTCTCTCTGCCTTGATCTTCATACTGTTTAATTAAAGATTTACAAGATTATCACTTCCTGGGGGAGATTCCCTTTCCAGAATCCCATTACCAGTGGTCTCGGCTGCAGTTACGCAGCTTAAACTGCGCAGTAAATGCTCACCCCTTGAGACCTAGAACTATTGCCAAAGTTGCTGTGATAGTTTGTGGGTCTTTGTTTGGGTCATTGTTGTTGTTTGGGAAAATGTATATTCCCGCTATAGAAAAGAATGCTTTTTTTTCTAAATATGCATCTGTCACAGGTTTCAACAACTATTTTGTTGGTAATTTGTAGTATAAAGGGTTAAATGTAGATACAATTATCTGGAACTTTTCACCACCACACAAAAAAGGCATTTCTTACTTAGTATTTTTGTCTTGTTTCTAGTCTAAATATCTAAAATAATCTTACATCAAGATGCGTTTACTAGACAAGTAAAATGACATAAGATTATGTTTGGTTTTCAAAAAACAAAAAAAACTAACTAAGATTATTTTTCTTACACCATTGGCAGATAATTTTGCTTGTTTTAAGTAAAAAAAACTCACTTAATTTAGATCCTAGACTAGAGACATAATATATTTTGCCATTTTACTTGAATAGCAAATGCATCTTGATTTTAGTTTTAATTTAATTTGAGATATTTGAGATATTTGGACTGGAAACAAAACAAAAATATTTTTTTGCAGTGTGGGCAGTTTGTCTGTGAATCTAATCTAATTTTTTTTGTACATTTAATTGAGTACACAAATGATGCGGCGCTCTTAACCCATTTTACTTTGTAATGTGATTGATATTTGGGTGGAATTAGATTGTTATTCATTGGGCATTGAAATATTGTCTGCACCTGTTCTCCTTAGTCCCTGATTAGTTTACCTTCCTCCACCAGCGCCCTCCTTACTCTGTGTATTTATACTCCCTGTTCTGTTCATCCTTTGTCAGTTATTGAATGTGGTCACCCCATATTTGTTACTCACCAGTAAACTTTAATGTTATTTTGGATCCTGCATTCGTCTTCCTTCCACGGCAAGTTCGTGACACATGTTCTCTATATATTTGACAAATGGTTCAGTGTTGGGTTTTTAATGAAAGATTGCATTTTATTTCATTAATTTATTATTAAAATAATAAATAGATTTTTTTGTAATTGAGTTTGAGTTTGAGTTTCTTTATTTAAAGGGACAGTGCACATTAATTAACATGGGTACAAGGTCCAACATGTAAATGTGCCAGATTTAGCCATACAGGCTAATTTTCATCTGCAGTCCCTAGCAGGTTAAACATTTAAACAATAAATACACTACTACAATAAAAAAAAAAACAAAAAAAAAACATAATAAATACAAACACATTATTCTGTATTATGGCAACATATTTGATTTGTTAATAACCAATGTTTTATGGATTTAGAAAATGATTTGATAGACGTGATCTTCCTTAGTTCTGTGGGTATGGTATTCCATGCATGAGCTGCTCGAAAAGAGAAAGCCGACTGTCCAAAGCTACTTTTTTTACATGGTATTTTACAATCCCCTCTTGTAGATGCTCTGGTGGATGAGTTAACATTTTGTTGGACAAATTTATTGAGCGGAGGGGGAGCCCTACCATGAAAAATTTTATATACAAGTAAAATATCTGCAAACTTAATCATGTTTTCCCAATTTAACAGGTCATATTTAATTAAAAGTTTACAATGGTGATATGAATTTGACTTTTTATCTAACGTTTTTAAGGCCCGTTTGTAAAGTATTTCAACTGATCGTAATGTAGTCCGACTTGTCTGTGTCCAACTGGTAAGACAGTAGTTAATGTGTGATATGATCATAGCATTAATATATAACTTTGAGGCCTCTGTAGTCAAATTATTCCTAATGTGTCTGAAATTTGCCAAATTAAATTTAATTCTATTTGTGACCTTTTTCACCTGTGTTTTAAATGAAAAACATGAATCTATTATTATTCCCAGATATTTTAACTCTTGAACTACTGGAAGTCTTTTCCCTGCTACTATGATATCTGGGTCTATATCTCTATTTGTGGATTTCGAAAAAAACATACACATTGTTTTATCAGTATTAAGGTGCAAATTGCTATTTAATCTATCTTAAAGGGTTAGTTCACCCAAAAATGAAAATTCTGTCAGTATTTACTCACCCTCATGTTGTTCCAACCCCGTAAGACCTTCGCTCATCTCCGGACACGAATCAAGATATTTTTGATGAAATCTGAGAGCTGGATCACTCCTCCATAGGCTTCTTCAGGGATTGAAACTTGCCAGCCCCGTACAGTCATTAAAGACATTGTTAAAATAGTCCAAGTGGCTCAATCTTAAGTTTATCAAACGACGAGAATACTTTTTGTGCGCAAAAACAAACAAAAATAACAACTTTATTTCAACTATTCATTTCTTTCTCTATGGGCCTCTAGTCAGTTAACGTAGTGTGATTGCATAGAGCTACGTCACATGTAGGCTCACTATTGGCCGACGCTGGTCATGTGTGTGATGCGTGTGACGTATAACAACAGAAGCTTACGCTGTTAAACTAGTGAACTGACTCGAGGCCCAGAGAGAAGGAAATTAATAGTTTAAATAAAGTCGTTATTTTTGTTTTGCTTTGCGCACAAAAAGTATTCTCGTCGTTTGATAAACTTAAGATTGAGCCACTGTAGTCACTTGGACTATTTTAACGATGTTTTTAATGACTTTTCGGGGCTGGCAAGTTTCAATCCCTGAAGAAGCCTATGGACTAGTATGAAGGAGAGATCCAGCTCTCAGATTTCATCAAAAATATCTTCATTCGTGTTCCGAAGATGAACGAAGGTCTTACGGGGTTGGGACAACATGAGGGTGAGTAAATACTGACAGAATTTTCAGTTTTGGGTGAACTATCCCTTTAAGTAATTGAATATTTAATCATTTACATTTTTATTAATTGATTTGTTTATTTTTGTATTTTAATTCTTTAATGGCACCAATGAATTTTTCACAGTACCAGATACTCAAGCTGGTGTTGATTATGAGAGCTGGCTCCTCACCTCATTTAAGTGATCTACCACTTCTAAAATTCTATCTTAACCCCTATAAGCATAAGCATATGCATTCATTTCATGTCTGGAAAAAAAGTTTGGAAGATCTTAAACTACTTGCTCAGCATCACAAGTTTGTACTGTATAACCAGCTGAATGAAATGCCATTTTGTGGCTATGAATGGACTATGGTTGGAATTATGGTAGATGGATAATCTTTTATGTGTCTCTTGAAATAGTATCTTTAGGCGGGGTTGACTTCAGTGGTGAGGCCTGTACTTTTAAGCCCCACCAAGACTTAAAGCTTAAACACTCCTCATCCTTTTCTTTAAGACAAATCTGAAGACAAGACGACTGCTTTTCAGTAAGTTTCTCTGGCTTTACTTTTCATTGTCTATTGGAAAAGCTGCAAGCACTTGTTATTTAGAAATATGTTCTTCGGTTGGATATGCTAAAGTCTGTTGATATTAATTCAATGCATGATTATATGGAAAGCTTTGGTTTTTGATGAAATGCAGAGTTTTGCCTTCTAAGACACTTCCTGTTCCTGTGATCAGAGTGTTTGGGCTGACATTTATTTATGAGCAGTATAAAATGTGTACGGCCAAACCTTTGAAAGTTTAGCTGAAGTTTTTAATCAGTGGTTGATGTGCTTTGTCTGCTGCAATATTTTGAAGATTATTGTTGATTCTGCAGGGATTGAATTGCTTGAAGAGAGCTTTTGTGTGGCATCTCTGCATCTCATTGGAAACAGAATGAGGGTTTTTTTCTCTCAAATGATGAGATGGAATGTAGACTAAATGGTTGAATGTGCTCTTGTGCTCATATACATATATTCAGTTTCTTTTTGGCCATATATTTTGTCTTAATCTTGTTCTCTGACTCTGTCACCGGATAATTATTTAGGAGAGGAAGGTCTCCATTGTGTTACGTCTGTTCCTTTCTGTCTAAAAGGTTTGAAGAACAATTGAAATCAGGACCCTTTGTTGCATTTTTTTCTACAACATCAATGGATATAATCAAATCCCATGTTGGAGAATAGATTTTACCGGCAAAAGGCTCTTTTTAGCACTGTTTTTAAAGTGTCCCTATTATGCTTTTTCAGATATTCCCTTTCATTTAGTGTGTTATATAGCTGTTTATGAATGTAAAACGTCTGCAAAGTTTTAAAGATCAAAGTCCACGATAAATAAAGTTATTGACTCCCAAAATAAATAATCTATTCTGAACTCCCGAAACGAGCCGGCAGTAATTCCAGTTTTACTTCCGTAACTTACATGTGTAACAATGTAACACATTTGCATAATGCCCACCCATGATCCTGAATTGCTGTCTGCAAACAACGTCTACTTTGACATACCTTCAAATAATGTAGCTGGTTCGTGTTGTGTAAATGTCGAGAAGACGCTGTTTTCTGCTCTGCAAAAGCAAATTCCTTTGTAAACTCTTTCAAAGGATGAGGATGTGAAGAGTCAGGAGTTAAAATTACCACAGCGATACAACAGCAGTAGCGTATAACCTTTTGACGATTGCTTCTCAAATCTCTGTGAGGTCTAAATGGGGTTTACAAAACACTTATCCATTAAAGATGGGACAGTACCCACATTATTTGGACCAACTTGCTCCTCAGAATCACAACCTGTAAGTATGAATAATTATTGATGTATATATTTTCTACCGGGTGTTCAAAATACATTGTTTTGTGTTTTATATTGTGTAGGTCTCCAGTTAACCGTCTAACTCTTGTTATTACTGTTTTAATGAAATACTTCTGCTAATCAATTGTGGGTCACTATTACCTAAAATTGTGTCTATTAATACCGATTGTCTGTTGTTCTTGCTACTTTGAGAAATGATAAAAGATGGAGCAATTTGTTTTACAAACTTTAATGTTACATTACAGTCATTGAAATTAGTATTCGGCTAACATATGCACTGTTGTTGATACAGTTAATGATGCAGTACCCACATGTGCACTGCAATAAATTAGAAATGTACACATCGTTTTGTTGATGGATATACACTTGTTAATGCTGATGGTGAGGAATTACAGTTGCATCATAAACAACAAACTGAGTAGCTACTGTAGTTCTTCCAATGTTTCATCATCTGACTCGCGCTCGAATTGATATGGTAAAATTGACACCATTGTTACAGTCTTTACAGTGTGTACAATCACTGAAGACTGAGGAAGCCTCTGGAGCTGAAGTTCAGTTATGGTAATAGACCATATAGTGTGGTGCCGGCATGATATCAGAACCAGAAAAACTAATTCGCTGCTGGTTCCTTACGAGATTTTCCTATGGGGTTTTATAATGTTTTTTTATTTATTTATGTGTAAAATAAAGCCTATGGTAAACATAAATTGACTATACAATGACGTTTTGTTCTAAAACATAAATTAGACACACCCATGGTGGAAACGTGAATTTTGAAGCAGGTATGTTCATTTTTGAAAACGTACGTTTTTCATAAGTAACTAGATAAGACTTAAGACTAGATAAGGTGTAAGTTCCGTTGTTTCCAACATAGTTACGAAACCATAGTTCCAATGAACATTCGCAAACAGCTTTGCAAACTCACAAGGAGCTGTGGTTAGAAGAATAGTTTCGCAATTTTCGCAATTTTCAAAAACACACTACTAATGCAACTCAAACAGTTCTCGGGACACTTGGGACTGAGTCAGTGCAAAGGACAGGATAGAAAACGTTGTACTGTTGTAGCTTGCACGGTTTTATTAGCATTGTTCAGTCAAAAACCTTTGGACATTTTCCATTTTAGAAAATGTAAAGGGAACAGTTTTGTTTAGAAATTTTGCTCGTGGTGGATGTTCTGTTGGCTTAGTCGGTGCTGTTCCAGTGCTATTTTTGCTCTCTGGGACAGTGAATTTACGCTTGATATTTTGGGCGTGGGTTTTCAGCAGTCCTGTTTTCCACTGTGGTTACCATGAGGATGGTCCCATCAGCCAATCAAGACAAAGATTTGATGAGTTTGCATCTTACACAAGCCCACAGACATGATTGAGGCTGCTCTCTGTGGTGAAATTACAAATTACAGTTGAGCAAGGAAGGGCAGAATCAGCAACCAAACATGCCAGTCCGGTCAGAGGTCTTTAAATAACTCAAACACCCGGACACGCACACACATATGCATACATGGGAGTATCTTTTTAGCACATGCTTTCAAAGAAAGGCTCTCATGGCCTCTCTCTCACACATTCACACACTTTTCCAGGCACGCGGTGTGTGATAAGCATGTATCTGTTTGGATAGCTGCACACACACACTGTGGGAAACAGCGTGAGGTGGTTTAGCCAAGGCCGATTCACAGCATTCAACTAACAGAGGGGGCACTTTAACCTGGCACAATGCAGATATTCACAAGCATGTAAGCCGTCTGTCTCTGTCTCTCCCTCTCTCCGCCACAAACATCTGCCTGTTTCATATGATAGCAGTCATGTTTTATTACACACAGAAAAGCTGATGTCTCTTTCCACTTTATGGCCCATAGGGTTGGGTTTTATCCGATACCAGTACCTACTCTGTATTTTTTAAACGGTTCCGGTGCTTAAACCGGACACACTTTGTCAAAAAATAATACCCTTTTATTTACAGGGCCAAACTGGACACAATATTAACTTAAATCTTTCAACAATATAAATACAAGTAACATATGGTAATAATAAATTAACCAATGTAAAATAAAAATTCACATTTACATAATATAAAAATAAAACAATATTTTATCTAACAATGTAATAATACTGGAGATTAATAGAGATTACTAGCAGGGTAATCTAATCTCAACATGGCTACAGGTTCCCATGTTTTGTCTGCTTGAACCAGTCATATAAGTTATCTGGTCGTTGTACTAGTTACGGCAGCGCTTAGCTTGGCGAGTTTGGTATTTCGTTCCCACTGTGTCTTAGCTACGCAATGTTGAGTGAACCTATGAAAGTCTCTGGTTACTGGTGTAACCTATTTTCTCTGAATAGGGAACGAGACACTTCGTTCGCTGCCAAGCTCCTCGCGCTGCCAACAAGCTTCCTATTTCGGCAGAGAAATCTGAGGAGCAGATGGTGCGCGCGCCAATATAATATGACGAAGTAAGAGCGTTGAGGCGGCGCCTGCGCCATCAGCCAGTGGAATGGCGTGATTCTATATGGGGTTCAGACAATCGGCAAACCCAGAGGGCGTCTGACCCGTAATTTTACATGTGAAATACAGCCAAACCTTGGAGCGTTTTGCCTTCAGCATCTTCATTAATTCCCTCGCTATCAGTTCAACAAGTGTGCAGAGTAGCAGCACTGACATCATGCAAGTTGACGCTGGAACACCAGGGGGCGGTAAAAAAAAGTCAGGCACCGAAATTTTCGCTCTTATTCGGTCTCGTTACTACCGTTTACGTCGGAACCGGTTCCCTATTGGCACCGTGTTTCGGTACCCAACCCTAATGGCCCATGACGTAATCTTTGATACACGACCGACTATGTTGCTTGTCTAATAATTGAACCCAGACTTAATTGTGCTAAACATACTGTGAAATAGAAAAAAACGTACGGTATCTGCTATTTACCATAGTTACTTTGTAACCGTTAAAAAATTATGTTCTATTTAGTATGAATATGGGTATGAATGAAATTCAAGCGTACTACATCCGCCATGTTGTTACTGTCACATGAACTACCAGTCTCAGTTGTGTCACTTCAGTGCCATTCATAAATCCTCTCCCGTGGCCTCATGGGATGGTAAAGTGTCCATCGAATACACAGTTCACAATCTCGGTGGAAGTAGTAGGTCATCCAGGGACTTTTCACCTTCTGTTTTTCGGATACTATGTAATCGGACATACTAATCTTTTGGTGTACTGTTTTTTGTATACTATATAGTAGAGAAGTATTCAATTTCGGACACAGCATGGGTGTTTTTGCTATCATGTTGGTTACAGTGTTTAGGTTGTTGCTAGTGCTTTGAACATATAATTGTGTAAACTGTATTTGTGTATTTTTTTTGCTTTCTCTTTCTTGTATTTATATGAAGTACTGGTTTCTATCTTGTATTTAAATGAAGTACTGTTTTTTCCAATGGAACAAAAATCTTTTAAGCACACTTGGTCAATAAAACCTATTCTGAGTCGTTGCTAGGTCCAAAACTCGGAGTTGTTAGCATGTTGCTAGGGTGTTCTCAGTGGTTGCTAGGTAGTTACTTACTGGCCCCTGTCAATGACTGGGTCGCTCTTTTGATATCTGTGTCTTTTTTGCCTATTTTATTATCTGTCAGGTGTAAATCTGATTCTTTAGAAAAGCAACACCTCCTATCATCAAACCCCACAAGTTTTTGAAGCAGTAGTAATGCTTTCCTGAGCAGAATCACTAATAACTGTAGTAACTGGTATTTTGTTGGTGACCATGGTAAAAAGACATGCAATACTATGCAATGTTGAGCAAAAATGTAGCAATGCTTACTGATGTATTGTCTATC
Organism: Siphateles boraxobius; assembly: GCF_051911475.1. Taxonomy (NCBI): domain Eukaryota; kingdom Metazoa; phylum Chordata; class Actinopteri; order Cypriniformes; family Leuciscidae; genus Siphateles; species Siphateles boraxobius. The sequence goes on along the minus strand of NW_027508908.1, from coordinate 5,437,500 downwards.
TCTTGCACATCAAGGACCATTTTATTACACATACACATTACATTCAAAGACACACATATGTGGCTACTTCATACAGCATGTTGACCAGTTGACAGGAGATCACTAGAGATCACAGCAAAATTCTAAAGCTGTTAGATCCCAAGTGTCACAAATACAGCTTTCCAGATGCTCCTCCAGGATCAGCTCACACACATGCTGCTCACGGAGAAGACCTTGAACGGGCTTGACGTACCTTTTAGTGTTAAGACCCCAGAGAGGAGATGTCAACACACTGTCCTGCAGCCCACAATTGGTAGGACTATTTATTCAAAGGCTTGATGCTTAGAGAGCTGTAGTTTGAATATTATGCTGAAATGAGCCTGTAATATTACACATTCACTGTATGTACACTGTGTTCAGTGTGTCATGAAAGACGGATCACGTATGTCCTGTGTTTAGAGGACAGAGGAAGCTGTCCTGTCCTCTGCTGAGTCGGGTGCAGGGCAGAGGCACCCTGCAATTATCCCGTCCTGGGGGAAATTCCTGCAAACAGGAGTTTCCCTCATCTCTGTTTCCACCCAGTACTCGGTTCTGCATGATGTCATATTGTCTGTTGGTGGCCTTGTGGAGGAACTACACTTCTGATCATCATTTCTCTTGCAGGACAATAGAGCTGGATCTGTTGGGTATTGTATATGTGCAGGAAATACTTGTCCCTGACTATACAGTGGTGTTTCCACTGACTAGTCAATGCTGCGATGCCATTATCTCTCTCTCTCTCTGAGTTTGTTGTCTGCCATTTAAAGGTGCAATGTGTAATATTTCTGAGGATCTATTTACAGAAATGCAATATAAGATCCATAACTATGTTTTCAGTGGTGTATAAAGACCTTACTTAATAAACCGTTATATTTGTATTACCTTAGAATGAGTAGTTTCTATCTACATACACCGCGGCTACCCTTACATTGATATGCGCCGACATGTTTCTACAGCAGCCCTAAACGGACAAACGCGTTTCGTTACTATGTTGCTCTTCGTGCAAGGAAGCAAGCTTGGTTCAGCGAATAAAACGCTCACACAATGATGAACAAGTAACAATAATATTCGCAATAACATATAGTTTTACTGAATAATTAAGTAAACATAATTTCTTAATTTATCCTTGTAAAGAAACCTCATTGCTGAACTTGCTACTCTCTGCTGTCTCAGACGATGACATATTTTCCTGTCGGCCACCGTAACTTCTGTTGATTGCAATTCGTAACCTCACCACTTGATGTCGCTAAAAATCACACACTGCACCTTTAAATGCTAGTGGTCTATATCAGAATGGATTCTGATTGGCTGTCAATGTCAATCGTTCATCAGCTGGAAAAGATTGTTCTCAAATGCCCGGTACACATTGTGGGCCATATTTTAACGATCTGAAGCGCAAGTGTCAAAGCGCAAAGCGCAAGTAACTTTGTGGGCGGATCCCGGCGCTGTTGCTATTTTCCCGGCGGGATAAATGCCTCTTGCGCCTGGCGCAAATCTAAAAGGGGTTGGTCTGAAGTAGCTTCATTATTCATAGGTGTGGTTTGGGCGTAACGGGAAACAAACCAATAAGAGCTTTGTATCACATTCCCTTTAAGAGCATGATGAACGAGGTGCGCTTGTTCCATGGCGCAATACTATTATAACGGCGCATTTACCAGGCGCGCTTCAGAATCGGTTCACAGCCGAGGAGATCGATGTTCTCGTCAGGGCCGTAAAAGAAAGAGAAGTGACATTGGGGATGGGACAAACCCTCCCAAATTAGCTTCGGTTAAACATGCATATAATAATTTGGGTAAATGTGTAAGCTTTATGCCTATTTTCCCCATCGTCATGGACACAACAATGATTTCCCTCGTGTTTTAATATTTTTCCTTATAATAAAGTATAATTTGCAAAAAGTTAAATGCATCTGTGTAGATGAGAGAATCATCTACAGTGTATGCGTGTTGTTCACACTCTGTATTATGGCCAAGCATGCGCGCTTAAAATAGCATCTGAATGTACGCGCAACGCGCCATTGACTTTAGACTAGTTTTTTTCTGGTTAGTGGTGCAATTGTTTTATAGAACAGCAAAATAGCATGAGGGAAAGTTTGCGCCGGAACACGGCTCCTCTTTGCGCTGAACCGCCCCGGGGAGCGCAAGTGTATTTCTTAGTTAACCGACGTGTGTCTGTGGAGGGAAAAGTCCACTTTGCGTGGGTGCAAAATAGGAATGATACATGCGTCAGTGTACAAAGTCATTTGCGCCGGGTGCAAGATAGGGCCCTGTATGATTTTGGGCTGTCCCAGACGAAAGATGACCAATCGTGTTGATATCTGTGGTCATGGCTCCTAAATTGTCTATTGATCAACCTGACATGGCGATAAAGCTTAAAACTACTTACCTCAAGCTCCATTTGCAAAATTGGCATGACAAAATGGCCTGTTTTCCCTAGCCATGACCGCATACATACTCTCCCTATTTCGCTTCCTCTTCTTTTTTTCAGCGCACATAAAATTGTTCTTGCTCTATTTGTTTACCACTAGCGCATGCTGATGATGTTTTATTCTTCTATACTCCCTTGCATCGTAGTCTACGATTCAATAAATGTCATCATCGTACAGTTTAAACACATTTCGTACAGTGTGATTTGTAATGATCTTATAGGAATACCCGAAATCGCACAATCTGTGGCAGGCATAAGGCAAGCCTCCAAGGTTAGCAAAAAAAAAAAACGCTTGCTAATGCTGCGGTACGCAGGGAAAGAGACCAGAGTGGCTTATCATTTAATGAATCGACAGCCTATCGGCTAATCTTCAACATGTTTGCTCTTAAACATTAGTTTTGGATTGATCCAAACATCGATTACTTTTAGAGTTTAACCCCCCAAAAAAACGCTGTTTTATAACAGAAGTCATGGACAATTGCGCAGGTATGATTCAGTTTATGGCATTCATTAATTTCTATGGTATCCGCAAACAGTGATTGACTGCCGCACAACTATGAACGAAATTCAATGACATCAAGGTTGTAATGTGATTGGTTATAAAGGCACACGTGATCCAAGTTGGCCGTTAAACTTTCTCCAATGGTAGAGCTCTCGTGTCTCCCAATAATAAGACCATCTCTGTCGTTCTGAAAGTGATTCAAGCGATATCGTTTCACTGTGGCGTTATCGTTATTGTTGTAGTGTGGACTTCTCTATTCTTATAGAATTAGAAGAGTTACTAGAATTTTAGAGTTATCATTATTGTTTGGTGTAAACTTGACTTTATATTGAAATGCATAGCTAACCTGTAGATTAAAGGTCCCATATTATGCAAAATTCACTTTTGCATGCTGTTTGGACATAAATGTGTGTTGGCAGTGTGTGTACACAACCACCCAATAGTGATAAAAATCCACTCACTCCTTTTTTATTAATCCCCATAAATCATCAGCAGTGTTTCCCAACGACCTGTTTTTTAGAATGCTGTTTTAGTGACATCACTAAGTACAGGCCCCGCCCACGTTCTAACATAGACCCGCCCTGATCGAGTTCACGGCTGCTGTACTGACGAGAATGTCTCCCAGCGTTGTAGGTGTTGTGTGGCTGGATGTATTAATCCACACAGCTCTCTCTATTTACTCCCGAAATCTGAGGCAGCCGCTGAAGACGAGGTGGAATTATTTCGTTTTTAAAGAAAATGCTCCCTCAACTCTACAGAAATTCGTTTATGTAGCAGCTACTTGCGCACTTCTTATATCTTACTGTTTACTCCGCTCTTACGGTGAGTTTCTGAAGTAAAACTGACGCTTCATCTTTTGTGTTATGTACAATAAACTTAACAATAAATAAACAATTAAACTCATCAGTATATGTTTGATCATCATTCGGACCTGGTCCGAAACAGCAGACTTGTAGGCTATTAATAGTGGATATACAAGCAGATGACAAATATGTTATTACCGTAATTAAACTACTAAACTATACCTGTTCAATCTCTATACAGCACTCTGACTCTGCAGTCATTATTGTCCGACTCCGGGTCGAAATGGACACCGTTACTGAGAGTTTCTGATATTATTATCATCATTCTGTGAGATGAAATTGGCCTGAGACTGAGCGCGAGCTCTTGAAGCTCCGCCCCCTGTGCCGTGCTCATTTGCATTTAAAGGGCACACACTAAAACGGCCGTTTTTCTGAGCACCTAAAAATGACAATTTAAACATGCTGTGAAAAATGATCTTTTGGGTATTTTGAGCTAAAACTTCAAATACACACTCTGGGGACATCAGAGACTTATTTTACATCTTGTGAAAAGGGGCATAATAGGGGACCTTTAAATTGTAGAGAATCTAATTGTCTTCTCTTTTTCTCTTTTCAGGTGTATCTCATCAATGTCACATACTCTGACTCCACATGCCACATCATCTACAGAAGATACAGTAAATTCTTTGACCTTCAGGTAGGCTTTCTTAAGTTTAACAGTTGCGAATTCTATCTCTGTCTAAGTTCTTTCACTTTACTTTTATATTTAAAGTAGGTTTAAATAGAAAGTAGGTTACATTTTTTTAGGTGTCACCTCAGCACTGAGTTTAATGTCTTTTTAATGTTGGGCTTAAACACTTGTTTAAGCACATGTTTGCACTCCTATTTCTCCTTATTTCTTACATTTAAATATGCTTTATAAGCATTACACATTAATAACAGTGTATTTTAATTCCAACAGCAGTGGCAAGTTAGAGGAAAATTAATAATAAGGGGAAGAAAGAATGTGATATGAGTCTAATGCTATTTAATGTAGCATGCATTATAGGCCTCAGCCAAGGGGTTACTCTGAATGACATTTATGGGTGTATTTTACAAATTAAAGTCTTAACTCTGCAACAGAGCTCTCAGGACACCTCCGCCAATAACAGTATTTGCTTTGGAAGTAGAATGGAGGGACCGCAGCGTTCACACCCAACCCTTCAGGTGCAGCAGGCCCCTCTGTAAAGTCTGGGAAGAAAAATGATGTGTGTGTTGGTGTGTGAGAACGTGTATAGGGTTAGGATGACTGCGCACATTTAGTTGCAGTGTAAGCATGTCTCTGTGAACATGTCTGTACAATTGGTACAGTAGTGGATGTGTATTTTTGTTTTGTGGCAAGCACTAACAAAAGTGCTAACAAGTAACAATTTATCTGCATGTTTTTGGAAATGTACAATGGGAATGTTTTTTTTAACAGTAATATTGTGAAGTATTATTACAATTTATATATATATTTTTTTTCATTTTAATATATTTTAAAATATTTTTTTTGTGATGGCAAAGCTGAATTTTTAGCATCATTACTCCAGTCTTCAGAGTCACATGACAATCATTAGAATATTCTGATTTGCTGCTCAAGAAACATTGCATTATATTGCATTATAACATTATTTTAAATGTTGAAAACTGTTGCTTAATATTTGTGGAAACTGTGATGAAATTATTTTCAGGATTCTTTGATGAATTGTAAGAACAGCAATCATTTGAAATATAAGTCTTTTGTAACTATCTTTACCATTTTACTGTCGCTTTTGATCAATTTAATGTGCCCTTTGATGAATACAAATATTTAAATATTATATAAAAATTGACTGAGCTCATACTTTTGAACTTCTGAACATACTGAGCTCATACTTAAATGTACTTCATGGTAATACTATTATTTTTTGATAATGTACTATAGTATTACCATGTTGTTGTTTTTAAACTTAAACCATAGTAGTGCCATATTTTTTGGATATGTATGGGAACACCTTGGTTTTTGACAAGGTAACAGGGTGATGACACTTTATTTGCAGGGTTTCCTACAAATAAATGTTTTTTTTTTCATTTCTGAAATGTTTATATTTTATCAGCTTAACATTCCTCTTTGTGGTTACAATCCCGGCAAAAATACATAAATAAATAAATAAAAATGGAAATTGATTGGTTAAAACAACAAAGTGATAAACATCAACATCTGATACATTCACTCTACCATGGTACACTGTTTTTGTTTGGGGGGACGGATGTAGGGGCCTGTGTGTATGTGTGTGTAGTAAAGGTTCAGTGTTGGTGTGATGGAAGAAGACAGGGGTCGGCGTGACTGGGACTCGTACACTTTTATTTAGTTAAGAAGAAATGCGCTGTGCGCGCTCTAACATAAATCACGTTCACGTTCCAAAATATCACTCTTTCCACTATATCCAATATCACTCTTTCCAATATCAATATCACTCTTTCCAATATCAAACATCACTCTTCAGCGTCCAGCTCACGTCTCGTGCACGAGTACCCAGTCCTTCTCTCTCCCGCTCTCTTGCAGCAGCCAGCTTTTATGCGATCTCCCCACGCCAATTACTGCAATCAGAGACAGGTGTTCGTCATTTTGCACTTGACCTACTTACTCACCGCTCGGCTCCGTCGTTGCTCTCGCGCTACAGACTTCGCTGAACCACGCCCCCCTCGCCACATACCCCCACCGCCCGACTCAGGCCGGGGAGCCGTCCGGCCTGCAGCCTCCCCCCTCTCCCCCCTCCTCCTGGAGAGGAAGTCAGCCACAACCATCTGTGCACCCGGCCTGTGGATCACCTTGAACTTAAAAGGCTGTAAGGCCAGATACCAACGGGTGATCCGCGCATTGATTTCCTTCATGCGGTGGAGCCACTGCAGGGGAGCGGGGTTCCGAACAGAGGGTGAATTCTCGACCCAGGAGGTAGTAGCGGAGGGTGAGAACGGCCCACTTGATGGCTAAAGCTTCCTTTTCAATGGTGCTGTACATAGTCTCTCTCTTCGAGAGCTTCCGACTAATGTACAGCACCGGCCGTTCTTCGCCCTCTATCTCCTGGGACAAGACTGCGCCCAGCCCCCTGTCCGACGCGTCAGTCTGTAGGGAAAAAGGGAGAGAAAAGTTAGGAGCCTGTAGGAGCGGTCCGCCACATAGAGCAGCCTTTATCTGGGTAAAGGCCTGCTGACACCGCTCCGTCCACTGGACAGTATCTGGTGCTTCCTTTTTAGTCAGATCAGTCAGCGGGCTAGCCAGGTCCGAATAATTAGGCACAAACCTCCTGTAATATCCAGCTAGCCCCAGGAACTGTCTAACCTCCTTTTTGGTCTTAGGTCTTGGACAGGTCGCAACTGCTGCGGTTTTATCAATTTGGGGACGCACCTGTCCATGACCCAAGTGGAAGCCCAGATACCTAACTTCCACGCGCCCAATTGCACACTTCTTTGGGTTGGCGGTGAGCCCCGCCCCTCGCAGCGTCCTGAGGACAGCTCGCAAATGCTGCATATGCCGCTGCCAGTCGTTACTATAGATGATAATGTCATCCAAGTAAGCAGCAGCATATGCAGTATGCGGCCGGAGAATTCTGTCCATCAGGCGCTGGAAGGTCGCGGGAGCCCCGAACAAGCCGAAAGGAAGAGTAACAAATTGGTGTAATCCAAACGGCGTCGTGAAAGCAGTTTTTTCTTTAGATATTGGAGATAAGGGGATCTGCCAATACCCTTTTGTCAAATCCAGTGTCGAATAAAAACGAGCGGTACCGAGCCGATCAAGCAATTCGTCAACCCGCGGCATTGGATACGCATCGAATTTCGACACAGCATTCACCTTGCGATAATCCACACAGAACCGGACGGAGCCGTCGGTTTTAGGCACTAAAACTATCGGGCTTGCCCAGTCACTGTTGGATTCTTCTATTACCCCCATGTCCAGCATAGCTTCTAATTCATCCTGAACTACTTTCTTTTTATGTTCAGGTAAACGATACGGCCGGCTGCGTACTATTACGCCCGGTTCGGTCTCAACGTGGTGCTGAATGAGATTTGTCCGACCAGGTAGGGGCGAAAACACATCAGCAAACTCTGCTTGTAAATTACGTATGTCAGTGATCTGGGACGGTGAGAGGTGGTCTCCGCCAAATGCCAGAGCGAGAGATTGGGATTTTGAGCTCGCTTCTGGACCGAGATCCTCCTCCCCACTTACCACCGTCGCCAGCATCACTGACTCCGCCTCATTCCATTTTTTAAGGAGGTTAAGGTGGTAAATTTGATGTGCCCCGTCCCTATCTGATCGGACAACCTCATAGTCGAGGTCCCCGACTCGCCGTGTGACCACAAACGGCCCTTGCCACTTCGCGAGTAATTTAGAGCTGGATGTGGGAAGCAATACAAGGACTTTATCTCCCGGTGCAAATTTGCGTAGTCTAGTCCCCCTGTTGTACAGCCGACTTTGCTTGTCCTGAGCCTGTAACAAATTCTCCATAGAGAGGCGCCCCAAAGTGTGGAGTTTTGTTCTCAGGTCCAAGACATACTGAATTTCGTTTTTGCTATTCGAAGGTCCGTCCTCCCAAGCTTCTCTAAGTACGTCCAGCACCCCGCGGGGCTGACGCCCATAGAGAAGCTCGAAGGGGGAAAACCCTGTGGAGGCTTGGGGGACCTCGCGTACAGCGAACAAGAGGGGTTCTAGCCACTTATCCCAATTTTTGGCGTCTTCCCGTACGAACTTACGAATCATGGATTTTAACGTGCGGTTAAAACGTTCCACCAAGCCGTCTGTTTGTGGGTGATAGACGTTGGTGCGAATCGATTTAATGCCCAATAATTCGTACAGTTCGCGAATAGTGCGTGACATAAACGCCGTGCCTTGATCGGTGAGAATCTCTTTCGGGATTCCTACCCGGGAGATTAATTGAAACAGTGCGCTCGCCACGCTTTTAGCGGAAATATTGCGAAGCGGCACTGCTTCTGGGTATCGCGTTGCATAATCCACCAGGACTAATGCAAAGCGATGCCCCCGTGCAGATCGTTCTAATGGCCCGATGAGGTCCATTCCAATTCTTTCGAAGGGGACCTCCATTAAGGGAAGAGGGCACAAAGGTGCTTTTGGGTTGGCCGGTGGATTCACCAACTGACATTCACGACAAGACGCGCACCACTTGCGCACGTTCTCGTGAATGCCCGGCCAGAAAAATCGGGTCATTAAACGATTTAGTGTAGCTGCCTGCCCTAAATGACCAGCCATCGGATTACAGTGAGCCGCCTGGAAAAGCATTTCCCGACGGCTCTTTGGAACTAATAACTGAGTTGTATCTTGCTTTGACTGGGTGTCTTGGGTCACCCGATACAACTTATCTTTTATGATAGCAAAATAAGGATATGAGGGCGGTCGGTCGGGGTGGAGGGGCTGCCCGTCGATCGTACGGACCTGGTCAAACGCATTTTTAAGCGTCTCATCTCGGGACTGTTCCAGAGGAAAGTCATCACGCTCTGAAAGAATCCTTCTTTCAACCGCGTTCCGAACCTCTGGGACAGATACCGAGGGCCCCGGCACAGCCTCTCCAACCTGAGCGACCGCTCCCCTCTCCTGCTTCCTTTTTGTCCCAGAAGCACCCGCACACAAATAACCCAATAGTGTTTTAAACCCCGGCCAATTGGTCCCCAAAATTAACGGGTGCCGGAGGTGTTGGCTAACGGCCACCTCCACACTATGCTTTTGGCCCCGAAATTGGATAATGACTGGCATTAAAGGGTAATCCATCACCTCCCCGTGCACACACCGAACCCTAACCGTGCGGCTCTTATCCAATGCCTCTGGTTGTATCAGATTTTGATGGATGGAGGTTTGGTTACAGCCTGAATCCACCAAAGCCTGATAGGTACCCCCCTTAATACTCACAGGTATTTGGTACAACCCAGCTTGATCGGGGGCAGCCTGCGGTGTGTCAGGGACCCTGACCAGTGTCCCCACCTCCATTACGGGACAACGATCGATAAAATGTCCAGGGTCCCCGCAACGCCAACAGGCCGGCCCAGTCCTTCCCGCCGCCCCAATGGCGGGAAGTGGGTCAAGCGATTGGCGTGGGGAGAGCGGGGGTGCAGGAGGCGCAGTGGCGGAGGCTGTTCCCCTGGACGGCGTTCTGGGTGCGGGAACAGGCTCAGCCGTAGGTCCGGTCCTCCAGCGGGGCGCTGGCCTGGGCAGGAATCCTCCACGGGACCTGGGTAGAGGGACAGGGCGAGAAGAGAGAGAGAGAGAGAGAGAAGCTGCTGGAAGGGGTTCGCCGACCCCTGGGCACGCCACCATCTGGTCCTCCGCCAACTGGATGGCCTGGTTCAGCGACGTCGGGCGGTGGCACTGGACCCACTGCGCGGTCTTCCGGGGGAGCCGCGCGACGAATTGCTCCAGTACCACGTGGTCTATAATTCCCTCGACGTCGCGTCCGTCGGCCATCAACCACTTGCGGCACGCGTCCCGGAGCTGCTGCGCAAAGGCGAAGGGTCGGCCGGATTCCCCGAGCTCCAGTGACCGGAACCGCTGTCTGCTCTGCTCCGGGGTCCGGCCAACCCGCTGCAGAATGGCGCGCTTGAGGTCTTCATAGACCAGGAGGTTCTGGACTGGCAGCTGTTGTGCGGCGATCTGGGCTTCTCCGGCCAGCAGCGGGATCAGCCGCATCGGCCAGTCCGTGGACGGCCAGCCCCAGGCCTCGGCCGACCTCTCGAACAGCTCGAGGAAGGCTTCGGGATCGTCTCCTGGACCCATTTTGTGGAGGTGCATGGGCTGGGCCGAGGCTGGAGCTGGCGATGATGGTGTGGCCCGAACCTCCTGGTCCATCCTGCTCCGGAACTGCTCACGGTCCTCCTGCTGGGCCCGGAGGAGTGTCTCGAACCGACGCTCCTGGTGCTCCTCCATGGCCAGCAGGGCCCGATGTTGTTGCTGGTGGAGTCCCGCGAGCGCGTGGATGATGTCCGCAAGTGGGGACGGGGGCTGTGTGGCGGCGGCCTCTTCTTCCATCCCGGGTTTCGGCACCAGTGTAGTAAAGGTTCAGTGTTGGTGTGATGGAAGAAGACAGGGGTCGGCGTGACTGGGACTCGTACACTTTTATTTAGTTAAGAAGAAATGCGCTGTGCGCGCTCTAACATAAATCACGTTCACGTTCCAAAATATCACTCTTTCCACTATATCCAATATCACTCTTTCCAATATCAATATCACTCTTTCCAATATCAAACATCACTCTTCAGCGTCCAGCTCACGTCTCGTGCACGAGTACCCAGTCCTTCTCTCTCCCGCTCTCTTGCAGCAGCCAGCTTTTATGCGATCTCCCCACGCCAATTACTGCAATCAGAGACAGGTGTTCGTCATTTTGCACTTGACCTACTTACTCACCGCTCGGCTCCGTCGTTGCTCTCGCGCTACAGACTTCGCTGAACCACGCCCCCCTCGCCACAGTGTGTAATGTTTTTTTGTAGTTGTGTGTGTAGGGAGTTCTGGGCTCCCCCTGGCCTCTTTTACATATCTTCAGTCTGTTGAGGTTATTAGTGGTTAGTTTTATGTCTCAAAGACTCCAGTGTTTGACACAGGAGCTAATGGCGGCCATGTTGTGTACAGGGCGGAGGAATGAAGTCAAAGCCTCCATTGATAAGTTAAGAGGGCGACTAACTCTGTCAATCACTTCCCTCCTCTTGAGTTCCTGCCTCTCCATGTGGGACAGACGACAGGAACAATAACAAACATTAGGAAGAGGGATGTGCCTTTTACGAGGTGTCAGCAGATGTTTCAGATCATTCTAAGAATGTATAAATAATGAACTCGGCTGTGCTTCATGGCTTAAGTAGTTTTGTAGTTTAGAGGCTTAGTTTGGTTTTGGATAGTACACTACTGTTTAAAAGTTTGGGGTCAGTAGGATTTTTAAAGAAACTTATACTGTTATTCTGCAAGGATGCATTAAATTAATCAAAGTGACAGAAATCTTTTGTAACATTATAAATGTCTTTACTATTTAAAATAAATGCTGTTCTTTTGAACTTTCTGTTCTTCAAAGTATGCTTAAAAAGTATCACGGTTTCCACAAACATAATAAGCAGCACATCTATTTTCAACATTGATAATAATATGAATTCTTTCTCGAGCATCAAATCATCATTAGAATGATTTCGGAAGGATCATGTGACTGGAGTAATAATGCTGAAAATGTAGCTTTACATCACAGGAATAAAAAGCATTTTACAATATATTTAAGTAGAAAATAGTTATTTTAATAGTAATAATATTTCACAATATTACTGTTTTTACTGTGTTTTTGATCATCCTTGGTGAGCATAAGAGACTCTTGCACAATAGAGTATATTAAATAAAGAGAATGAACAATGTTTTAAGAAGGCTTATTTTCCCCATATACATGTGGACTACTACAAGTTTATATCCATAGTGTCTTTGTACGTCTAAAGTTGCTCTTGTAATGTTATCATTACCTAGTTGCATGCAGTGAGAATAAACCCGACATACACTGTTGTCTATAACATTGTTAAGAGAATCAGGGAGTAAACTATTTTTTAAATGTGCCTAAAGATGATTTTGTTGTGTATTAGAGCAGTCATCAATGTAAGAACTCATTATCTTTCAGTGTTATTGCCAATGCGCTGTTGGTTAGCATTAGCATTGCATGTATAAAAGTGTAGTTGAACTCCAAGCTAAACAAGTGAATTGTGCTTAAAAGCTTCCCATACACAATGACCGCTGGTTAAACACTATTCAATCATTTTTTAATGCTCCACAGTTCATTTAAAATAAAATCATTCACGCTGGCCAAGAATAAGGCCCTGTGCTTTCATTCGGCTAATTTTCTGTTAGCTGAGCTGAGGTCTTTAGTTGTCCAAACACGTGTGCAAACCCAAATGTGAGACGTCTGCAAGTTCGGCCCTAATTGTACTAACAAAGGGCTTCATATTCTGGAACATCCTTTAATTTTCCCTTACAAACATTTACCATGGTAACTATAGTTTTCTATGTAATAGCCTACCATGCGACTGCACTAAACCGTGGTTAGGCTTGGTAAGAATTCAAAAGTAAAAAAAAAGCACAGAAAATTTATGAAGGCCCCAATAATAGTGCTTTTACAGTAGTAATATAACTGCAGGAACTGTTTTGAATGTTTGGAAAGAATTATACTTTATGGCTTTAGTACATTAGCAGCATTATTTCTCTTCTAACACACTGTAAAAACAAAAACAAACAAAAAAACAAGCCTGTGGTGACATTGCTGTAAAATTATATTACGTTGCTTCTTGCACGTTTTGCAATACTTTCAAAGTGAAATGCTCAGTCAGTGGCACTGAAAGCTTTTTCAGTTTGATCCGAAACAGATGATTGGGAACATTTTGTTGGTTGTTGTATGGTTTGCAGCAGTTCAGAAATGAGATGTCCGGTGAGTGGCGTTAAAAGGTTAATGCTCTATCTCATTTGAAAATAACGTTCCACCTACACTAAACTCGATCCTAAACTTAACCGATAGTGTCAACAAAAGCAAACGCGAAATATACACACATTTGTGTTTTAAGGTGATATCCTATATTGCAAGGAGAAAAAAAAAAAGATTGGCGTTGTAATGCCAATAGTGTTTGAGCTGAAAACTGCAGTGAATTGTATAGGTATGTTTTTTTATTTTATTAAAATTTTTGGGGGAGATTTGCAAAAATGTAGGAATAGGCATGTTTTTCCACTTCCTATGCGGGAAAAAATGGTTTTGTAGAAACCATAGCTACAATGATCTAATTTTTTTTTGCCAATGGTTATAAACAGTGAAATATGGTTATTAAGCGAGTACTTTGGCCATAAGCGGTGGGTGTATATTCTTGGATGTATATCAGGAAGCCTGTATTTTTTGTACTTCTATGTTCTTGTTTGAAGTTTCAGGTTTATTTGTCCTCTTTGGTCTCTGCGGAACAGCCACCCACAGAGCTTATGTATAGCTAACTCAGTCTTAAACTGTGGACTAGTGGCAATTTTGTGATGTTATGTAAATGGAAGCTTGCCTCCGTCTCAAAGCTTGGAGACTGGTTATAGTGGGTTCTCTATCCCACAAGGATATGCAGGTACAGAATGAAGTATTGTGTGCAGAATGTTAAGAGGTGACCTCTGTTGCTTAGGTTACTCCTCTCATACTCCTTAGAGGAGGTGGTTGTGTCTCATTGTCAAGTAATCTGGCAGGGCTCCAGTACTGTACTTTGCTCAGGCCTTCATCTTATCATACAGCACTGCAGACTCCTGATTTCTGCATAATGCACCAGGTGATTCATCCTGAAGTTTTGACCCTATAACTCTAAATTTGTGTTCTTTTCTTTGTTTTAGGAAGAAGGTGAGAGAAATTGAATATAATGAACGGGTAACAAAAAAGGGTAACAGACAGCTGGTCTGACAGCAATAGGAATGAGTCAGCAAGCTTTCGATTAGTCATCCAGCATCTGGCTAGTCAATAGTTGAGTTTATCCAGATCCATACTAAGCAACTAGCTGACTAGTCTGTTTTGTAATTTAATAGGTTTGCACATATCTAGTGAGCAATAACCCACTTTTATATGCGATAAAATGAAAGCATTTTGTGGAAGGCACAATAGAAGCACAGGATGGCAAAATGCGTCATTCTTCATACATGTCTTATAGAGTTCTCGATCTGAAAGCCCGGACATACATGCAGGCTCCCCAGCATCATTGTGTGGGCTGCTAAGCTGGTTGAGATGAGGATAAGGACAATAATACACCTGACAAAACATCATAGTCAAGACATCTGCTTTGCGTTTTCCTCTCATCTAAGCTGTCCAAGACCAAACCAAGACCAGCTGACTGCAGGATTTAACATGCATCGAGTGAGAGGCTCTTGATGTTGCGCATAGGAACTGCATTCGTTTGATTGCTACATTTTCTTGAAAAAATGTTTTGCATGCATCTTTTTAAAAAGTATTATCTTATTTTATCTTTATTTAATTTTTATTTTACATTTTGTTTTATTTAGCTTTATTTTATATTTATGAAGGCATATTTTTAACAAGCACAGTCTTATTTTAGTTTAATTATGTATTATTATTATGTATTTTAGTTATTTTTTAAAGGCATTTTTTAACAAGTACTTTCGACGCAATAATTATTTATTTATATATATTTTAAATAATATTTTAGAGACATCTTTTTAACAAGTACTATCTTATTTTTATTTATTTATTTATTTATTTATTGAATTTTACTTTATTTTAGCTTGTTGAAGATTTTTTTACTAGTACTATCGTTTTATTTGATCATATTGTTTATATACGAACAATATATTCTAGTCATCTGTTTAACATATAGCTACTATCTTATGTTTATCATTTTTTATACATTTTTAAAAATATATATTTTAATTGAATTTTATTGAGATATTTTAACAACAAAAAATGTAAAGGCACCTTTTGAGCAAGTAATATCAAGGCCAGTATTGCCAAAATGAATACTGATACTGATTAAGACAGTTTACATCTACAACCACTGTAGAACACCATCCCAAATATATAGGTCTTATACAATAAGAACATGAACCCGTCTGACACTGGAGGATCTCGTCAGTACGTGCTCTGGCAAATGGAGGGTCATTCAATCTAGATTTGGGAATGCGTAGGCAGCCCGGCCCGGCCCGAAAATCCAAAATGGGTGTCTAGACCAAGGCATTACAGGCATGCCAATGGCGCCAATGGCTGGAGTAACTCAAGGCCTCAGCACTTTGGTGGTGTTCAGGGACTCTCAGCTCTGCCTACTGTACTGATGTCAGTATGGGAAGAAGGAGCTTGATTGTTGATGCTGGATAAAGGCCTGTTTCATGAGTAAGGTCGAGTTGTAGTCAGAAGACTGACACCTACACTTCAGAGACACTCTGGCCTTGTGCTCAAAGGGACAATGGAGGGTTTTGAGCCTGTGGTGAAGAGAGAAGTTGCCCTTGGCTCCTGATCTGAGGCCAGCAAGCAAGAAAGCAAGAGAGACTAAATTTAGTGTTTCATAGTCGAGTCCATTTAGAAGGGGGTTTTCATCCTACTCTAGTCTTTTCTTTATTTAATTGGTCATTTCATGTTTGGGTTTCAGAACCAACCAGAGAGAGAGAGAGAGAAACAAATTATATCTTTTCATTTCAATATGAACTTAAACCTTTTTCAAATTTATTTACCTTCCATAACTGAATTATCTGGACTTGATGCTTCCTTATTTTTTTTATATTTATTTTTTATTTTTGAAGGAATCTTTTTAATAAATATTTTTTTATTGTATTTTATCATATTGTTATTTAAAATTATATCATTTTATTTATAAAAATATTCTACTTTATACCTTTGAAGTGCTTTTTTATTGTATTTTATTTTATTTTTAAGGTCTAATTTTATAAAGCAAAAAAATCAATTTATTTAATTTAATTTAATTTTATATATAATAATAAGATAATAAAGATAATAAATATATATTATTTATGTATCTGTCATTAAATTCTTCCATAAACAAATTATATAGACTTGATGCTAGAAACAAAAGCGCTTGAGCCAGCCGTGTTTAAGCTGGTCTTTCAGCCTGACCAGCTGGGGAAAGTCTGTAACTCCTGCCAACAGACCAGCTTGAGTAGGTTGTGAGATCAGCTAAAATCAGCAAATCAACTTTTTTTTTGATAACCACCATTTCATTCGTTTCTGTTATTTTCCTAACGAAACATCTGAAACACAACTGAATGCTTAAATGCAGCATAATTGCAGAGCTTTCAAAGCTAATAAGCATTGGATTTAAAATTTTGTGTAACAGGATGTGTGATCTGGACGTGTGTGCCAGTGTTGTGATGGATGCTTTGGTTCTAGTAATGAGTTGGGATTCTTTTGATGTGTTTGCTGTGGTCATGTTTGTGTGTGTACTCGCATGTCTGAATGTGGGATTATTGTGTATTTCTCTGTGTTGGTGCCAGACTCTGGGCTTTTGACCACCTCTCTGATGTGTTTTGATCTTTTCATAGACTTTGAGTCTGTACTGCCGCACAAACAAGCTTTGAGCTAGTATACGACTGAAACCCGCCGATGAGTATTAGAATAAAAAATAGTAAATAATTTCCCTTCTATTCATCAGTGGCACCATGGACAACATCTAAGCTGTTTTGGAACAGATTGGGGACAACTGAGACTGAGATTTTATATGTAAAAACTAATGTAAGCTGCAGTGAGTGACTAAATTACATGTAATAATCTTTTAAAGAAATAATAATACAAGGATTATGCTATAATACTTGAAACAGTGAAACAGTTTAAATTATTAATATTAGTAAGTAAATGTGGAGTAACCAACATGCAGGTCTCAAGATTTTACACTCTTGAAAACAAAATGAAGGCTCACTTTCTCTTGTAGACGTGCTCACCATACAAAATAGCTTTCCTCATGTGAAACACAGAGGCGACTCACTAGTTATTCCAGTTGACTTTGATGTTAGCATGTTGCGAAGCTACTTATTTTTGTTAACTGTAATAAGCATAAAAATACCACGAAAAATATTGAGTTGAATAGTCTCAAGCTATTTTAATTGACACTTCTTATATAATTAACACTTTTTTGAAAAAAAAATTTCACTCTGATTGCTGTCTTCTCTTCAAAAGATACTTGTGATGTTGCCTTAAAATTTGACTAAAATTAGGAATTTTAGAAGGAAGGATAATGTTGCGGCCTAATTATTGGAACAGCCCTTTGTGTATAAAATTGCGATGGGCGTTTCTTTCCTATTGTGACTTAAATCCGAGTGAAATGGCTTCTCGAACAAGACAAAATGTAGGGCGGGACTTGATATTGTCCATGTGGAATTGATGGGATACTTGTGGTTTGCTATTGGTCGATATCATGTGAGTGACAGGTTGTCCCGCCCACACTCCAGTAAATACATCATCAGAGAAGAGAAAAGATGAATCTGCAAGAGGGAGGGGAAGTTATTTTGATTCAAGATTATGAGGGAACATGAATTAAAAAAAAAAATTATGTGCACGGATAAATCATTTATATTACATACCACAATATTCCATAAAAAACAAGAATTGTTTGATTTCATGGTGACTTTAAAATGTTGTCTAGGTAGTTCACTAGGTTTTTTGACATGGAACACAGTGCACATTATATATTTACTGACTCCTTGTTACCTACCACACACACACTGTCATTGAATGTTTTCGTCATAATGTTAAGTTGTGTGGCACAAATCTTGTGAATAAGGTCGCTCAGAATAAATAAATGAATCTCCCTTTGGTCTAAAATTTGGGCAAACACTCACACAAAACCCCAAAAGGAAGGGTGTGCACGGGAAGCCAGCTTTAAACTGGGTTAGTTGTAGAAGTCTTTCTATGAAAGGGAGGACTCTGTTTGTTTAAACTCTTCCCTCTGGAGTTGTCACGGTATAATTTACACACACACCGTCGCTGGGACGGGCACGTTCCTCCGTTTGATCCCACTTGCTGAAGTTAGCCTGGTTGGCACAAAACATGGAAATTATTCAGAATAATGAATGTGTCTTACTGAATGTGACTTTAAAGCACTGTTTCTGTATGTATTGTGATGGACAGATATGGAATATGTAATTATATCGCTGGCAGGAATGAGATCAGGTCGCGTTTATATATCCAGATATGAAGTGTTGGTTTTCTTGGGTGACCCAGATTTGCTGGGGTTTTCTCTGCACCTGGTTACAGTAGACACACACACACACAGCCACACTTAAACAGAACCACACACTTACTTTGGGCACTGCCACTCTCCCAGGGGAAGTCCTTTGGCACACTCTCATATACACACACATGTTCTCTCTCTCTCTCTCTCTCTCTCTCTCTCTCTCTCTCTCTCTCTCTCTCTCTCTCTCTCTCTCTCTCTCTCTCTCTCTCTCTCTCTCTCTCTCTCTCTCTCTCTTTCTCTCACATGCTGTAGTAGACATTCAACAAAGCATGTTCTGAGCTTCTTTTTCGAGGCTATTTCAAGGTCCACTGCCTACTGTTACTTTTGTATCATTTTATTTCCCCCCCTGAAGTTCACTATAATGTTAGTGAAGGTTTCGTGCACCAAAACAATTGACTTTTTTTTGGGCAATTTTTTCATCATCTTTTTGTTCTTTGAATTAAATGGGTGTAGAAGCAGGTTTATAAAAGGAGTAAACAAGGTAAATTGTGTAAAAAAGTTATTTGTGAGATACACTTAAAATCATAATTGTTAGATCTAAAGTCACATCGTAAGATATACAGTAACAATTTGGATCACAATAAAATCACATTTTGGGATAAAATGTCAATATAAGATTTGTGTGAGTTAAAGTCATATTGTGAGATATAGTCGCATTGTTTCTCATAATTTCTTCTTTACATTCCACAAATTTGCAATTGTAAAATTTAAAGTCATATTGCGAGATGTAGTCACATTATGAGATTTTAAGTCACATTAAAGTGACTTTAATTAAAAATTTAAAGTGATATTGCAATATTGTGAGGTAAAGTTGAAACAAAGTAGCAATTGCAATATTTATAGTAATATTGCAAGATATAGTCACATTACGATATATAAATTTGCGTTTACGAGAAACAAAATCTTAATTGCAAGATTTTAAGTCACATTGTTTCTGTCCGACTTTATATCTCACATATTGCAATTGCAAAATTTAAAGACAAATTGCAAGATATATAGTCATATTTGCGAGATATAGTTACATTATGAGATATAAAGTCACAGTTATAAGAACTGTGAAATTTAACGTGGTATTGCAAGATTGTGAGGAAATTGCTATTACGAGAAACAGTCACAATTGTGAGATTTAAAGTCACATTGTGAGAAATAGTCGCATTTACGATCACAAACAAAATCACAATTGCAAGATTTAAAGTAATTTTCCGAGATATAGTCATATTGTGAGTTAAAGTCGCATTGCAATATATAAAGTTGCATTTACAAGAATCAAAATTGCAATTGCAAGATTTAAAAGTTTTATTGCGATATTGTGATATATAAAGTTTTATTGCGACATTGCGATATATAAAGTCCTATTGCGCGATATAAAGTCACATTGCTTCTCGTTATTGCGACTTTATATCTCACATAGTTGCAATTGCAAAATTTGAAAGTCAAATTGCAAGATACAAAGTGTCATGAGTTTAGTCTATGTTTTTGTCTTGTTTCATGTGTTACAGCTATCTGTCATGTTATTAGTGTTCCCAGGGTGTTTCCCATTAGCCACACCCTCTTGTTATCTTGTTTAGCTTGTCTACCCTTGTATTTAAGTCGGTGTGTGTCGTGCAGTCTTTGTTGAGTTCTTAATGTTATGTGGGTGGTTGTCCAGTTCCTGAGTCCGGTTTCCTTTTCGTGTGTGTATCTGAGTTTGTGCATTAAACAATGCTGCAAATGGATCCTACTGCCTTGTCTGCTTCACCCGGCCGTGACAGAAGAACTCAACCAAGAATGGATCCAGCAGATTGTCCCTTTTGCCTCCACCAGGAGAAGCGTCCGATGGAGGAATATGTAAGGGAGTTTTTTGATTTTTGTCATGAGGTGGACGGAGTAGGCTGTCCTTGAGTCCGCTGCGGAGTAGGCTGTCCCTGAGTCCGCTGCGGAGTAGGCTGTCCCTGAGTCCGCTGCGGAGTAGGCTGTCCCTGAGCACGCTGCGGAGGAGCCTATCCCTGAGCACGCTCCGGAGGAGCCTATCCCTGAGCACAGTGCGGAGGAGGCTGTCCCTGAGTCCGCTGCGGAGGAGGCTGTCCCTGAGTCCGCTGCGGAGGAGGCTGTCCCTTAGTCCGCTGCGGAGGAGGCTGTCCCTGAGTCTGCTGCGGAGGAGGCTGTCCCTGAGTCCGCTGCGGAGGAGGCTGTCCCTGAGTCCGCTGCGGAGGAAGCTGTTCCTGGGTCCGCTGTGGAGTAGGCTGTCCCTGAGTCCGCTGCGGAGTAGGCTGTCCCTGAGTCTGCTGCGGAGGAGGCTATCCCTGAGTCTGCTGCGGAGGAGGCTATCCCTTAGTCCGCTGCGGAGGAGGCTGTCCCTGAGTCCGCTGCGGAGGAAGCTGTTCCTGGGTCCGCTGTGGAGTAGGCCGTCCCTGAGTCCGCTGCGGAGTAGGCTGTCCCTGAGTCCGCTGCGGAGTAGGCTGTCCCTGAGCACGCTGCGGAGGAGCCTATCCCTGAGCACGCTGCGGAGGAGCCTATCCCTGAGCACGTTGCGGAGGAGGCTGTCCCTGAGTCCGCTGCGGAGGAGCCTGTCCCTGAGTCCGCTGCGGAGGAGCCTGTCCCTGAGTCCGCTGCGGAGGAGCCTGTCCCTGAACACTCGGTGGAGGGCGCTATTGAGTCTGCCCCTGAACTGTCTGGTCTGCTGCGGGTCCCTGTCTGGGCCATTTTGGTTGCATTCTCAGCATGCTCCGCCCTGGTCGCCCGCATGGTTTATTCTATCGACCTGGCCCTCCCATCTTCCCCAAGATCGCTTCTGGGCCACTACCACCCTGGACTCTGAGAAGCATCTGGAATCCACTTTTTAAGGAGGGGGGGGGGGGGGGGGGTAGGGGGTGGTGGTTATGTCATGAGTTTAGTCTATGTTTTTGTCTTGTTTCATGTGTTACAGCTCTCTGTCATGTTATTAGTGTTCCCAGGTTTTTCCCATTAGCCACACCCTCTTGTTATCTTGTTTAGCTTGTCTACCCTTGTATTTAAGTCGGTGTGTGTCGTGCAGTCTTTGTTGAGTTCTTAATGTTATGTGGCTTGTTGTCCAGTTCCTGAGTCCGGTTTCCTGTTCCAGAGTTTTCGTGTGTGCATCTGAGTTTGTGTATTTTAACAATACTGCAAATGGATCCTACTGCCTTGTCTGCTTCACCCGGCCGTGACACAAAGTTACATTATGAGATATAAAGTCACAATTGAGAATTGTGAAATTTGTGAGTTAAAGTTGCTATTGCAAGAAACAAAGCCACAATTGCGAGATTTAAAGTCATATTGTGAGATATAAAGTCGCAATTGCAAGATGAATAGTAATATTGCAAGATATAGTCACTTTATGATATATAAAGTCACATTTATGAGAAAAAATTGCAATGGCAAGATTTGCATGAGATAATAGTGCTGCATGATTTGGGGAAAAAATCTAATTGCTATTTTTTGTGATAAATTGCTATTTGAATTTAAAAAACAATCAGAGACGCTGCATACATTGCTGGATAATGAGCTTCTAACGTGTAAGAACACAATGACACACTTCACTCTGAAATTTATGTAATTAAATAACAGTTTTTGCGATTTGATAATTGCACTAAGGAATTATTACGATTTCGTTTTTAT
Organism: Siphateles boraxobius; assembly: GCF_051911475.1. NCBI lineage: Eukaryota > Metazoa > Chordata > Actinopteri > Cypriniformes > Leuciscidae > Siphateles > Siphateles boraxobius. The sequence continues at coordinate 5,415,414 of NW_027508908.1, read as the reverse complement.
TTTGATTAATCGTGTAGCCCTATTGTAAGATATAAAGTAAACATTTGGAGATATAAATTCACAGTTTTAAGAATCAATGTCCTAATTGTGGAATATGAAGTTGCAGTTACCTTTTATTTTTTATTTTTTTTACTTTGAAGTGGAAATGAGTTTCCATACCAGGGTGCATACTAGATCTCGCAAATATTTTTTATTGTAACACCGGAATGTGCAACCACGCTTTTCCAAGACATATGCCAATCTCCTGTTTCTTTACAGAATACACACCGCATTCAACCAACTCGACACAGTTCCTTATACGTGTCAAGTCAGTGAGACTAAACTAGTGTGTAGTAGCAGTCTGCAGTGCTGTCACTGTCCAAAAGTCAGTAAGAGTACGGTATGTCCTGATTGTGTCTGTGCTGTCTTTGAGGTTCAAGCCAGTCCTGGCTGCTCATATGGAGTGAGTGAGGAGAACAGGGGCTAAATCTGGGTGTGGGCAGAGGAGACTGCCAAAAGTCTTCATCCCTGCTGCTGGCTGCCCTACATATACTGCTCAAATAATCTGTGTGGACACCCACAGTTACTCATATGCTCCTTCTCTTTAGTCTCAGATCTTAGTAGTATATGTGTATTTATGTGTGTGTGTGGGTGGATTTCAGGCACGTCCGCCAAATGTAACAAGAGACAGGTGAGGAATACGTGACACATTTGGGAATGTGTGTGTCAGTGTGTGATTAATTTTAATATGGAGCCGTATGTTGCATCAAGCGTCTCTGATGACACATATAACATCTGACAATCTGTCATTGCACAGCCCACAGAATTTTGGCTGGTCTTCGGGGTCAGGCTTAGGGTCACATGAAGGGCATTGGATTCCCTCTTTGTCTTGGTTGAACTTACAATTTCAGACTGACCTCAGATCTAAGTTGCAATTTGGGGTGGTGCAAAAAAGATCAAGGCTGGTAACCAAAAGTTTAGGTTTGAACCCTGCGATAGAGCTTGGTTTGTCAGAATACATTCCATATTTAATGGAATAGTTTTTCTTTAAAGACACTTTTTTTTGTTTGGAATTACTGGAGTTGTGTAATGATGGCAGAACTGGGCTATTCCTATAATTGGAGGCTGTAAGGAATGGAAGAACAATTTGTTCAGTATGACTTATTGAAGATTTCAGACTGTTTCAAAATGCTACATGGCATAAAGTCACAGTCAATGCAGTATGATAAAAATGGTAACCAAGCAACTGACAACGGTTGCAATTAATCTCGTTGCGCTTGGCTAGGGTAACATTTTTCAGTTTCATCAACATACTGAGCGTCATTCATGAAACATGAGCATGATGAATTTCTGTATAAATTGTAAAATCTTTCTTACGTAAATTGATGCTTTCCTGTTTTAGCATAAATGTATGTTAACAAGAAAAATTAACGAAAAATTCACAGTGGAAAAAAATACAAAAATGTGTTAAAATTACACAGATATCGTTAAATGATTTTAGGGGGAGGGACATTCTTATTCTAGAGCATTGGACAAAAATCTACACAGTATGATTTTTTTTATTCCTTTAAAAGACTTTTATGCTGTTAGAATGCATTAAATTGATCGACAGTGATAGTAAAGACAATTATAATTGCAAAATTATATATAACAAAATTGTCTATTTCAAATAAATGATTTAACTTTTTTTAAAATCTAAGAACCTGTATCACAGACTGTTTTCAACAGTGATAATAAGTAAAATTTCTTGAGGAACGTATTGGAATGATTTCTGAAGGATCATGTGACACTGAAGACTGGAGTAATGATGCTGAAAATTCATCTTTACCATCACAGGAATAAGTTACATTTTAAACTATATTCAAATAGAAAACAGCACTTTTAAATTGTAATAATATTTCACAATATTACTGGTTTTTTTTGGTCAAATAAATGCTGCCTGGGTGTGAGCATAAGGGCTTCTATATATATATAAAAATAAAAAATAAAATTCTTACCAACCAGTCCAGGTTCAGTCATCAGTATTTTTGTTTCGATTTCATACAAGAGAAGGACTTTTAGATGCGTCACTGCATCAAGTACACTAACATATATAACCTCAAAGGGAACTCAAATGGAGTAAATTCAGTATTCTCTCAATGTTGGGCTGCTGCTCATTCAACATCACAGAGCAACCTTTTTATTTCACTTCCCACCAGAAAGAATCCTGATCTGTATACTGTATAGTGTGTGTATATGTGTAAGTGTGTTGTCAGTCCAAGTGCACATATGTCTCCTGAAACCAGATACTGTGCTCTCTAATGCATGTCCGGACTTGATTCACACCATCCATTAGTAACCTGTGTATGTGTGTGTGTGTGCAGGCCTGGAGTGAGTCACACTCACTATTAGGTTCCAGAAATGTGTTTGTGTTCATGTGTGTAGTGGAGGTGCTTTTGTGATTGTACGCCATTGAATCCATGTGTGTCCTGTCAATCAGAGCTCCAGCCAACAGAATAATTCAAGGGAAACAGCTTTCTCTCTCTCTATGAACCGTTCTCTTTCTTTTTCTCTTTCGCTGTACTCCATCTCTCACACTCTTTACTCAAATGGAATCAATAAAGCTGCCCGTAATGCTGTAATCAGGGGATTTACTGCGTTCTTGGATCAGTGTAACTACTCTCACCCTTTGGCTACCAGTCGCCTTTTACCTTGATTTAAGACAGGCACTCCAGTGTTTTGGATGGGTAAGAGCTGATCTTAGATCAGCTTGAAAGCTGTTTATAAAAGCCGACAGAAACGCCAAAGCCAGAGAGTTTATTTCTCTGTACCCAAACAGGGAACCTTTGATTATTTGTGCTGCTCGCTAAGGCATTACTATTGCTTATATACTTGAAGTCAGGGATTTGAACAAACCTCAAACCCTAAGTAAAAATATTCAGTGCAACCCATCATGCTTGGTACCTCAAATGCAATTACCAGACTTGCTTATTTTATAAATATTGGTGAAAGATCACATTACACTAAATTAGTGATCAAGCTGTCTAAACCAAATTTATGAACCAGAATATTAATTAATAATATAGCTGTTAAGTTCTAGTTCTGTTTTGGTCTCGTTTTTATTCTTTGCCATGTTCTGGTTTGCCTGAGATCTGTTTGCTAGTTAGTTTCAATGGCCACTGATTATATATTAATAATGTAATAATATTATTAAACGGCACTGTGATTATTTTGGTGGTGCTAAATGATGATAATAATAATAATAATAATAACACCCAAACAACACCCTAGCAAGGACTTATACATCTATCAACTGCATAGCAACGCCCTAGCAACCATCCAAAACATCTATCAACTGCATAGCAACGCCGTAGCAGCCATCCAAAACACCCTATAATCGTAGTGGTGATTTTTGAACAGGCAAGCACCACTTACATTTTCTTGACAGAACGTGAACGTTTATTTTTTTTAATTCTCTGTGCAAAATCAGTTTGTTGAGTGAATGTTCAGACTCAGAGCACGCTTTGTATGGTTCCAGGTGGATTATGCCGTGTGAGAGTTTTTCATGTTTGGATATCTGTCACCCTGCCGAATCTCACACAGCAAGTAATTTTCGAGACTGTTTGACTCATTTTAAATACTTCACAGTTCTCCCCGAAAAAAAAAAAAATCTTTGAAGCTGACATCTTGTTCTTAGAATCAGTAAATGTTTGTACAAACTGAACTCTGTGTAATTGGTTGCTTATTGCATCATGCAACATGAGCCCAATCAGCAAGCATTAGCAATGGGTCACATGACCACTGTCCTTATTTGGGTCATGGGGAGTGTGCATATGTACAAAAGGAGCAAGACAGATACAAAAAGAAGCAAGAATCCTTAACAACATTTGATTATTAGAAAGGCTATGAAGGTGTAGAATATAGCCCCTTTAATACTGCAGAGCAGCCCCTGTGTGTAGCTCTATAGCAGGGTTCAGATCACTGTTTTAAGTGCCATGAAATATGCATAGAAGTTTGGACTTCAATAAGCCCATTGATGGAGCTGCATGACAGAGCTCACTCTCTTGCAATATCCTCAAACTCTGTGGCTGTGTTTTACTAGGAGGGCCCCCTGGTGCAGCTCCTTCAAATGGCTAATCAAGAGGTTTGTGTGGTTCACACACTTATCTCTGACTTTACTGGAGTTACAATCACTCTCATATCGAATAGGAGACCTCATGGAGCTGGATTTGATATAGGGCCCCATGGGGCAGCAATGTATATCAATTCATTCAATTCATGTATATTTCTCTCTCTCTCTTTCTAGAAATGTTCCAAGCCATATTTTACCCCAAAATAAAAACAAATAGCAAAAATAATTTATTTTTTATTATTAAAAATTAATATTATATATTTACTTATGTTTACCACCAATGTTTTGGGTGGTTGCAACACCCTGGCAACCACCCAAAACATTGTAGCTGTGAATTTGCTGGAGTTACAATCGGTCTCATAGGAGGATAGGAGAAATGTTTCAAGTCATATTTCACTCCCAAAATAAAAACAAAAATTAAGTTTTACTATTATTGCTTCTGTTGTAGTTGTTAATACACTTTGAAAATAAATCACAATAGATTTAACATTCAATTATTTGCAAAAACGTTTTGATAAAGTCCATTTTATTTAGATGATTGTGTGATATTATTCATAACAAGTACTATCTTCCCAATTGTCATTACCATGCTATGAGTTGAAATATATATATATATATTTTCGTTTTGTTTTCTGGGGTAAAATATACTATTTTTTTTGTGTGACATTCACCCTTAGAGTAATTTGGAATTATGCTGTGTGCTGTACCTATAATATCACAAGAGGTATTATGGGAATGAACATGTTCCACACATGCTCAGTCAGCAGAACTCATAGGAACTGAAAAGGGGTGTGTGTGTGTGTGTGTGTGTGTGTTTGTGTGTGTGTTTGTGTGTGTGTTTGTGTGTGTGTGTGTGTGTTTGTGTGTGTGTGTGTGTGTGTGTGTGTTTGTGTGTCTGTCCATTCATTCTTCACATCCATTCTCTTCCACACACACCATCACCCAATCACTGGCTCGTTCTCCTCTCTTCCCGCCCCCTGTTGCTATGGAGACTCAGGAAGTTTTCCAGGTGCCTCAGTGGTTGGGAAATTCAGCAACTTCTCCTCGTTCTGTCTGTTCTCACTCATATCTTTATTTTTCCTCTTCTCTCCCATCCTCTTCTCCTGCTCACTGTCATTTCATGTATATATTTCCATTTCTCATTGTCTTTTCTTGTACAATCCTCATCTCTCTTTATCTCTGTATCTTGATTTTTGCATGATTTTTTTTCCTCCTCTGTTTTGCTCTTCACACAGAACAGGGAATGTCTTGTATTCCTTCTCCACAACCTCCAGAGTTCTACATACAAGTTATTTTATTTATTTATTTATTTCTCTCTGGTTAAACGCTGATCAACACTTAGGCCACTGTTTTATGTATATAGTGTAAATATGCATCCTCTTGAATTTGCTCTCAAACAGGGTCAAAAAGTATATCTGGAACACATCCTATTCTAATAGTCACATTTGTGTACAAACACCTGATAAACTTTGAAAATATTCTACACTGCCGTTGAAAAGTTTGGAATCATTAATATTTTTTAAAAAGAAGTCTCTAATGCTCTCTAAAGATGCATTTATTTAAACAAAAATACAGTAAAAACAGTAATGTTGTGAAATATTATTACAATTTAAATCAACAGTTTTTTTCAATTTGAATATATTTTAAAATATCATTTATTCATGTGATGCAAAACTACATTTTCAGCATTATTACTCCAGTCTTCATTGTCACATGATCCTGAAGAAATCATTCTAAAATTTGCTGCTCATGAAAAAAAAAATTCAAAATAAAAAAAAATTCTCCAGATTTTCCGGATTTGTTTTTATGAATAGAAAGTTCAACAGCATTTATTTGATAAATAAATATTTTGTATTTATTTGTATAATTCGATGTTACTGACATTTGATAAATTTAACACATTACCCCAAACTTTTAAATGGCAGTATATCACGGTTTCCACAGAAGTTTTAAGCAGAATTTCACCAAACTTTTCACTGGTAGTGTAAACAATAAACAAGATCTGCTGACTGTTTAAAAGTAACATAGACATACATTCTGCTGCTCTATGGTTGATAGTGTCTCAGATATTCTGCGAAAAGCACAAATGATGCGATATTATCATTATTATAAGTTCAGGGTCTGGGAAACGAAATATGTTTTACATCTGTGAGACGTGATCCGTTTTTAGCCTCCAATTCTTCATGCCATCTGATTTGACCCAGATCCTCACAACCCTATTAGTGTGCGCCAGTGACCCACACATATATAAACACAGAGGTTAGCTGCATGTGTGTTTGATGCCCTCAATTACAGATTCAGGCTCAGATTTTAATTACTCACTGCCACGGATTCATGCTAAAGCATGAGCAAGAGGGTTCTGGGGGAGATCAACAGGACCAGCAGTGAGAAACAGTGAGAGACACTGCACATCTGGTGTGTCCTGGCTCCACAGTCTGACCTTGTTGTACCTGGAGAACATACATTCTGACAGGCTTTGTGGGAAAGACAGTAAAAGCCTATTAAGATAGCAAAGAGAAATAGAGCCTCCAAACTATATTTCGTGTAGCTTCCCCCCCCTTTTTGTCTTTTTTTTTTATTTAGAACTAAAGATTCTAAATTTAAATAATCTGATTTTTTAATTGTAAAGAATCAAACAATGTTTCCTGCATCATTTTTTTTTCTTTTTGAGTTGGTTAGTGAGTTGACTAATTTCACTGAAATTTAGCTTGGCTTGTAAATGGGCATTTTTAAGATTTAAGGCCGTGTGTCCACCAAAGCGTTTTTAGCCGTCTGAAAACGTTAGGCGCTCTGCTGAAAACGCCTAGCTGTGGGCGCTTGAGAGCGTTTTGACAGCGCCGTTTTTTTCAGTTGAGACGATTCGTTGCTATGATACAGAATATCCGCAGCACAGTTTACTTGTAACTGATTTCGCAGATAATTTGTTTCATACTACAAATTTATTTTTTATCCATTTTGTTCGGTTAGCTCTGCTGGTCGACGTTGTTGTACAGAAAGAATGTTGTGACAGTTGGTCAGTGTGGTATTTGTCCCGCCCCTCCTCCAATGTGATTGGACGGCTGTGTAAAAAGTGACAGTGATGAGCGCAGCGTTTTACACAAAGTTGAAAATTTTTCAACTCTCGGCGACCAGTAAAAAACGCCGGGCGCTCAGCGCTTGAGCGTTAAATACACGCTCAGCACCTCGTTACGCTCATGGCGTTTAAAAAACGCGGCGCTCCCATTGAAAACAATTGGAATTTTACGCCAGCTGCGTGAAAAAACGATTTGGTGGACTTACGGCCTAAGGTTTCGAAAGTAGCCTACTCATAACACAGTATATTACTTGGGTAATTTTGAATTAGACATCTTAACATTCGGTTCAGTGAGTGAGCAAATACTTTAAGCCTATTCATTGAGTAAGTCAGTAACTAATTACATCTGTGATACAGACCAGTAACTCCTGTGCTCAATTCAGTCTGATTTAACAATTGGTCGATTGTCTCATTAAAATTTACTGTGCCAACTGATTAATTAATTTGTGAATTGCATGTTGCACTGTACACTACCGTTCAAAAGTTTGGGGTCAGTGCAATGGAATGGAATTAATATTTTTATTCAGCAAGGACATTTTAAATTGATCAAAATTGGCAGGAAATGGTATTTTCATCAAAGAATCCTGAAAAAAAAAAAACTCTCACAATATCCACAAAAATTTTAAGCAGCACAACTGTTATATTGATATAAATCCGAGTCTGAGCTGGACCGAATGCAATGACTGGACGAAAATTTTTTGGTCCTGAGACTTCCACAAAAGAGATATCCACAATGTTTTAATATTTAGACCACTTCTATTATTGATCGCTATCAGGATGTGTAGAGAGTTTCAACCAGAATAACAAAAAGTGTTTATGAAACTTCCCTTTTTTTTTAACTAAAGATTTTAAAAGTTCTAAATCTAAAGACTATAAAAAAAAAATAAAAAAACGTTTTAAAGAGGTATTACATCTAAATAGTCAAAATTACCACTGCTCCAAAGATTCTATTGGCTGGAAACAAGTGGGCTCAGGAAAAGTCTGGAATTAAACTAGCATCCCCGCTGAATTTATTAGTATATTTTATTTTTAATTATATACCCAAAGCTTTTCATTTTTATGTGGAAAGACGTTATTATTACTCGTTTTTATTTAGAGTTTCTTTAACCTCGTAATCTTTGCCTAATATTTTTGTTCTTTGTAATGGTCAGCAATTTGGTTCCCACAACAGCTTCTTCTAAACTTTACGCAATCCCTCAGTTCTTGTAAATGTTTCTTACTAATGAGCACAGCCCACCGGTAGTTTCCAGTCAGAGCTCTTACACGGTCACATTTGCATGGGAGCAGCTCATGTTGAATCTTCCAGCTTCTGTTAATGGTTTCCAGTAGTTGTTTTCTTAGAACTAATTTTTTTAATTCTTAGAACTGAGATTTACATTTGTTTGTGGGATCCTTAGAAATAATCTGCAGCTGTTTGTACTTCAAATCCCTATAAGGCAACATTTTTTGGAAAGCGACGGAAAGTGAAGCAAACAAAATAATTGGGTTCTTTTAAGAACTGTTCACTGAAAAGTTCCATAAGGGACCATAAATGGTTCATCTTTGGCATCACTGCAGGAAATAAAACCCTTTTGAAACCTTTATTTTTTAAGAGTGTAGTATGTTGCATTTTATTTTTGTGAATCATTTTAAACTGTCAGTGAATCGTTTCTAAACTCTGATTCAACACTTAATTCGTTAAATCGTTAAAAAATTCTCCATGTAGCATTTTTCATATATTACTATTTTTTATTATTAAATGTTATGCATCTAAATAGTGCTCTTTTGTACTATTGATGGTTTTATTATGAGTTGATGGTGTCTATTATCATCTAGTTTGTCGTTTACATTTTGTGTTTCTGGTGTCTTCCCACAGATGCAGATTCTTGACAAGTTCCCAATCGAGGGAGGGCAGAAAGATCCCAAAAAACGGATTATCCCTTTTCTTCCAGGTGATTTTGGGAGGAATTTGTCCTCCCCTTCCTCTCCTCTGCACACACACAAATACACAGACCTATAAATACATAGTGTCAGCAGATCTGTCCACAATAAGTCATGGTTATGCTGGGACAGGGTCGTGCTTCTGTTCTTGACTTACACACACACACACATGCTGGAAACAGGCACACGAGTCACTGAGATGAGCAGCACCATTCCCTGAGAACAAGAGCCATCAATAAGAAGAAAAAGAGGAGCTCGAAACACGTTTTCCTTGCTGACGCGGCTGCTCTGTTCCCTGGAAATGTATTGTCATCCAGCAGTCCCTCTGATACTCTGTTTGTTTTCACATCCTTCAGTATGAACACACAAACTCAGATTATCACTGGCTCCATTGAATTGTTTACTGAAATGCAATGTAATTGGTTGGATTACTATAATATTAAGTGGATTATAAAACCATTTGCAGCCATTGTAAGGGAATTTTAGGGTGTCAAGTGTCAAACCATTAAATCTATGCATCGTCTCCATTTAATTGCGGTCTGATTATTGAACTCCACCGGGACAGTAAAGAGGGACAGATCAGATTTTTATCAATACACAGATTACATCAATGCACTAGCAATCATTTTGTAATGATTTTCTTTTGTTAAAAGGCATATTCATATTTTATACCTGAGGATATATATCAAGCCTTCTATAAACTTTGCCATATTTTCCTCAGTATTTTAGGTCCATTTTCCTTGAGTTTAATGGTTTATATCTTGAAAACTTTATAAAGCAACTTTTAGATACCCTCATGCTTTGACCTCATCAGGGGCCTCATTTATAAACGTTGCGTACGCACAAAAGAAGGCGTACGCCGCTCTCTACGCAATAATTGGTATTTATAAAAAGCAAACTTGACGGTAAAATGTGCGGTCCTTCACGCAAGCTCTGACCCAGGCGTACGCACAAAAACGGGTGAAATGAGAAATGGCGACACCGTCGGCAGATGGAAGAAACACGTGAAAGTGTGTGAAACTGTACACCGTTGTGTAAAATAAATGGCAATACTGCCTCTCATAAATAAAACGAAGCTTCACAAAGCAAGTCTTACAATTAACAGCCTACACGAACACCCGTTTAATCGATCTGCAACAGAAATGCAAATTAACACATAGGGCCTATTTGCAAAAGAAAAGTGAAATATGTTCTGCAATAATATTGGCATGTTATACAATTTATCCTCATAAATAAGATGGTAAACAGAACAAAATAATGTACAAAACTGATATTCTCGCCAATGTGTCCGTCTGGCGGAGCAGATATAGATGCAATTAGATAGTCAGTCAGATAGATAGATAGATAATTAGGGAGATAGATAGATAGATAGATAGATAGATAGATAGATAGATAGATAGATAGATAGATAGATAGATAGATAGATAGATAGATTATTTGTCCACTGGGGAAAGTTGTTTTAGTAAAAATGTCTTCATCAGCTACGGAATTATGGTATTCATGCATATGCCATTAGTTTGTTTTATTTTAGATAAAATAACGTATGACGTATGTCTCAAACATTCAGAAAACTGCTAGAAATTACATTTGCGCTGAACTATTTCCCATTTCCAAGTAGATTATAACCGCAATTTTAATATATTAAAATTAAATGGATGCAATTAAATGGATGGAAATAAAATGCCCCATCACAATGCGTAATGACGCACAATGGCTGATCTTGCGCTCTTAGAAGATGTGGAAAATGGAAGGATTCGGAGTGAACGCATCTTCAGACAGCAAAAGACTTGCTGGCAAATGAGGCAAATGTCCGACCATTTCTTTTTTATTTCGGCCACAGTCCGATGTTCTGAGGCTACAGCATTTACGGCGTCTGCAACCATTTGCCACTCAAGTGCCTTTTTGGCATTAGTAATGCCCACACTGTGCCCTCCAAACAACATTTTTCTCCTCTTTTCCACTTCGCCACGATAACTTCTAATTCACATTGAGTGAAGTTATGTTTTTTTGATTTCCTCTCTGTGTTCACCATGCTTTCGCAATCGATGAATATTAACTTGTGGGCGTTTCACGGACTATTTATGGGCAACTATGGGCGTGACATGAAGCCGTAAAAGCTGCGCTATATTTAGAATTGGTTGTGATTTATTAAGGGAAAAATGCGTAGGATGTGCATGCGCACGGTTTTATAAATCCGAATATTTCTGTGCGTACGCACGTCCTATGTTTCATCCGTACGCCACTTCTGACGCAAAACCTACGCAAAGTTTTATAAATGAGGCCCCAGGTCTTTACGTCATTTTTTTTTTTGAGGATGATGATGAGGCAGGAGCACATACAGTGATTCTACAATATGAGAATGAACAGATGATGGTGAATATACAGTTGTTTTATAAATGTTTGTTTCATAAGGAAATCATTCTGCAAGTTGCTGAGTATCTCTCAGTTTTTACTTGAGAATAAACAGCTTGAGACAGGAGAGCGTGACAGCTGGAGTTTGGTGCTACGTGGTGATCTTATCTCCTCCAAATGTCTGAATCTGATTAAGATGTTCCAGATCTCAAGAAGAACACATGGCGTCTCTCTTCAGGAGCTGCTCATGTTTCTGAACACTGTCTGATGGGTTATTCTAAAATGCTTTGGGCTTTGCTTATATTGAGCAGGGCTCAACAATGAACATTTTTTCCAGTTGGGCCAGTACTTTTTTTTTATTAATATTTATTATTATTTTTTTATATTTTTATATGTGCATATTTGTGTGTATATCCTTTTATATAATATTTTACGTAACAAAAAAAATATATATATATTATTTTTCTCATTTTTTGTTATATTTTCAAAAGGCAGTAATGTTACTTTGTGGCAGAATAAAATTACTTCTGGAAAGCAATGGAATACAATGCAACAGATGTGTGTATAATTTTCCAATGCATTCTAACTGCTTTCCAAACTGTCTTTCAAATTATTCTTCCAATGTCAACAAATTTCTTGAAGCTGGCATATGTAAATGAGCAACATTTTTTAAATGTATCACAGTAGACTGAATATTTTAATTTAAACATACAAACATGATAAAAATCTCTTATTGTTGAGCCCTCATTTGCTTATTTTTCATGATGCTTACAAGTTACATGGTCTTGTGAAGTAGAACACATATTTGACTGTACCTTTTATTTTAAAGGCAAAATCCTATTCCGACGAAGTCATGTGAGAGACGTAGCCATGAAAAGACTACGCTTTATTGACGACTATTGCAGAGTAAGTTGCTTTTTCGCTTCCTTCCTTCCTCTTTGTCTGTGCTTTTGTGTTTTGTCCTAATTTGTTTTCTTATCAATTATGTGTAAGCTGTATTACTTTATGTAGAAAACCATTAAACTGTGAGAGGTTATTTATAAGCCTTTTCCTTTGAAAAACACAGTGTGTGTTACATGTTGTCATCGGAAAGTGTTGCTCACACACGTGTGTGTTCAGCACATGATGTTAAGAAAATCATTAAGAGTGTGGCTATGGCATTGGCGTTCCTCAGGGTTCAATATTAAGCCCCTTTTTGTTCTGTACTGATATTCTTTGGACTACATTCCTGCTGCTCAAAGAAGAATTACCTAAAATAACTAATTTAAAATCCATTCAAAAAGGATAAGTACTTTTTATTTAATTTTTTTTACTTAACAGCTACTGAAACATTATATATAATATATTTATAACATTATATATAATAATTATACAAAATTATTATATATATATATATATATATATATATATATATATATATATATATATATATATATATAAACCAGTATTAATGGCATACAATGTATTTTAGGGTGGTCA